>NC_089861.1:14897500-15497500 GCF_036373705.1 Amia ocellicauda | reverse complement strand
AAGTATACAATGAGTTTTAAGGTGTACGATGCCCCTTTTCCACTGGCACATCCGTCTCAAGCCGGAAGCAAGCCAAGCTGGCCTGGCATGGGTCAGGTGTGTATCCACTGCAATACCTAAGCCGAGGTAAATCACATGCTGTGGAGCTCAAGAGTGGCGTGCATGATGCTGAAAGATAGTTGCGTTTTTCAGATGACAACAATTGAGGATCTCGAGATTGTGGTTATTCTTTTTTTTTCCCAAAACCAACTGACCTGGCTACTGTAATAGTGAAGCTGCAAAGGCAATTAAAACATTCTTAAATGCGACAAAAACAATATATGAAAGACCATAACGATTTAATTAAATTTCTATTTGTTAGGCTATAGTATTGTTTAGATAGTCCATGAATTTTCAGCCCTGTTCCTTACCTAGTGCTGGCCCGGGGCCGAGCCGGGCTGAAAATTCACAGAATGGTTCTGGGTCATCTCAACAAAAGATGACCCAGTGGGTAATGTGCCGAGCCGAGCCTGGTTCCGGCACAAGTCGGATATGCCAGTGGAAAAGGAGTATGAGAGACAGCCCAGCCCCACTAACAATTTTTCAAGTGACTATGACACCATCTCTCAGAATTGAGGGACCTCAATCAGTTATCTGCAAGGTCCAAGTTATTTGTGGGCACTTCAGCAGCAAAAGAGCAAGGACACCATGGTACAATTTAAATATTCATTTATTTTGATTTAATTATGCAAAACTAGAGCTCCATAGAACACAAGGCAAAGCTCTCATACTGGAGAAGGTACATGTACAGTCCAGATAACATTGGGAAAGTAATCAGACACTAAACTATTCCTGGTCAGTGAAAAAGTACAAAAGGAAAAGTGCTAACAGGCATCCACAAACATACTACTGATGAGAAATACTACACTCACTTTTTCTTTTTTTTTTTTCTTGGGGAGGGGATTAAGAAGTGATCCATAGTTAAACCCAATGCTGACAAGTGATGATAAAACAAATGAAAACTCATCCTTGCAACTTCCCTCTACTATGTGACGTGTATGAGATTATGCTAATTCTACTACTATATATTTCCTGTATTTTTCCTACAACTAGAACATAAGAAAGTTTATAAAAGAGAGGAGGCCATTCAATCCATCGTGCTTGTTTGGTGTGCAATAATAACTAACTGTCCTTGTTTTAAATTCTACACTTTTGACAATGTACTCTAACATTCTGTTTGCCTTTTTTATTGCTTCCCCAAATTGTTTGGAGGGAGAAATTAATGAGTCCAGATCATGAATATAGATTAGAAAAAGCAAAGGCCCTAGTACTGATCCCTGTGGAACTCCACTAACAACCTCACTCCAGTTAGAAGCGACTCCTCTAATCGACACCCTCTGTTTCCTACACATCAACCAGTTCATAATCCATCTACTTCCATTACCCTGAATGCCTACAGCTTCCAATTTGAGGATCAGTCTTTGTTGTGTAACCTTGTCAAAAGCTTTTTGAAAATCTAAGTATATCATATCATATGCTTCACATGATCCACAGCTGCAGTTGCATATTCAAATTTATTCAAATAAATTAGTAAGACATGATCTGCCTCATCTAAACCCATGTTGACTATCACCAAGAATATGGTTTTCATTAAGATGCTCCTCTATTTCCATCTAATCATTTTTTCCAACATTTTACAGGTGATGCAGGTGAGACTGATTGGTCTGTAATTTCCTGGCTAAGTTTTGTCCCCTTTCTTATGTATTTGCATGATATTTGCCATCTTCCAGTCAGTTGGCACATCCCCTGTTCTAAGTGTCATCTGGAATATTTGAGTTAGCGGTTTATAAATAAATAATTTCCCTCATTTCTTTAAGTACTGTTGAAAATATCCCATCTGGCCCAGGTGATCTGTTTGTTTTTAATTCTGCTAGTCCCTTTAGTACCTCCTCCTCATTTATCCTGATCTCTCTTAGGGTTTGACTGGACTGGTTGTTAACCTGAGATATGTTACCTGTTTTTTCTTTTGTAAAAACTGTGAAATATTAATTTAGAACATTTGCCACATCTTGTTCGTTTTCCAAGATACTTATCCCTTTATCTGTTTCACTTGCTCCTTTATTGACATCTTGCTCTTGTTGTATTGAAAAAAGCTATTTGCATTAGTTTTAGCACCAAGACCTATGTTTTATTCTATTTCCTGATCCTTTTCTTAAGATCTCTTTGCAGTTCAACACATTATTTGTATTTTGTTTAGTCGCTATCCCTTTTGTATGTGCTATACAACATTTTCTTTCTCTTGATATTTTTTTGCATACTTCTATTAAACCATTTTGGACAATGTTTTTTGGTCCTGAATTTTGGTTTTGAGTTTTGGTACACATTTCTGATGAGCCTCCAGTAGTATATGTTTAAAATATAACCATCCATTTTCAACTGAATCTGTATCCAGTGTGCTCCAGTCCAACTCTAAGTCAAAAGTTTTGAGATTTAAAGTCGAACTAAACTTTTGAGAAAAAGGTTCAAACACAACAGCATCGATATGGTGTTATAAGGGGACTGGGTAAAACCCGAAATGGGTTCTAGATGAGGAGAAGGTTACTGTGAAGTTAAAAAGACTGTGTAGAGCTGTATTGAACTGAAATGTAGGTATAAAAGGGAATTATTGATGTCTAAATTACTGAAAAGTATGCCTCGGAACGCTAATAACCCTTATTAATTGATCAAATGAACAAATAGTGTAAACTATTTTGGGTGTATGTTTCCAGTTCCAAAAATAACTCCCCAGCAAAAAACTACTGTACCTTAAAAAGCACTACGATGATTTTGGGGAGTTGTCTTTTCAATATTAGAAAGCAACCCTTGGAAAGCTAACAACCCAATCTAAGACACAAACTTGCGGCATTGGGAACACTTATTTGGTTGTCTCTTCCCAGTCCGACAAATGGCTCCCCAGCATGAAACTGTTGTAGCAGTATTGCACCTTAATGCCACTATTACTTTTACAAATTCTGTTCAGTTTAAAAAATTGTAGAAAATGTGTATACATTATTATTATTATTATTATTATTATTATTATTATTATTATTATTATTATTATAATAATAGTATTGGTGTTGTTAATGTTATTATTAACATTAAAGTTCATTATTAATATTATTTACATTATGTAATACAATATTTGCAATTAAAACACAAGTTTCTGATTGCCCAGATAAGTATTTTTCTGTTT
Organism: Amia ocellicauda; assembly: GCF_036373705.1. NCBI lineage: Eukaryota > Metazoa > Chordata > Actinopteri > Amiiformes > Amiidae > Amia > Amia ocellicauda. The sequence goes on along the minus strand of NC_089861.1, from coordinate 15,494,289 downwards.
TAGACGTCTTTGTAAATCATTCCATTGTTCTGACATTTCGGGTTTTACCTAGTCCCCTATCCATGCCATATCGACGCTGTTGGTGTTTGAACCTGAACTTTCAACTTTTTTTCTCAAAAGTTTACTTTCTTAAGTGGCCCTAATGCTCTTCTGTACTAGTCAACTGCTGAAGACTCTGTATAGGAAAGTTGAAGAAAGTGTTTTGTGATAATTATATAATGTTTTATATTAACACTAGCATTAGAAGTAGCTTGTATACAGACTGGGCAGATTTAGCAAGCTAAGCAAAAGGTCAACAAGGTTAATTTGTTAGAAACTCCTGTCAGTAATAAAAGATCACACAGTGCCGAAATAGCCTATAGCTGTTTGTTTAAAATCTGTTTGTGACTTCATTGTTTCTCCAGAGCAGGAACTGTTTCTGTTAATGAGCGATTGACAGTAGGTAAATGACGATCGTGGGATCGCATCTTCCTAGTGCACATCAAAGACAGACATCTGCTTTTTGGATCTATCTTCACGGGAAGACAGATCGTAAACAGTCTCGGACTTGTACCTTCTGATTGGATGAACGACCATAAGATTTCATGTCACTTTCCTATAAAGTTGCACTCATGTTTGTAAACATTAAGTCCTCACTGAAAGAATTTTCCTGACGTGGGGCTTCCAAGCCGGCTTGATTAAAGTTATATTTGCTTTATCTTAACGACTTCTCCACTTATTTCCGAGACTGCTTAACTTTTTGTGACCGAGAAACAGCACAGCTCTTTCTCAACAGCTGCTTTAAGTAGCATTTGTCTACCTGCCTAAAATTCACACCTAACTGGCTCCACCTGGTTCCACCTGGAACAGAATCCCTGCTAGTCCTTGACTAAATCTTCTTTCTACAGCCGGTTTACTTTCACCAACTCAGCAGCTGTACTGAATTGACTTCAATTAAGGCAAACTACAGACAAGATAAGGCGAAGTTAAATCAAAATGAGGAATGCCAAGACTGGTCTGAAACTAGGAAAACAACAAGATGGCTGCCCCTCGCCTGTACTCTCCTGTGTGTCTGTTTGTGGCAACTTGTAAATACTTCTGTCAGTGAGTGTTGACGATTTGCTGTTACCATTCAAATATATGTTTGGGTCAACACAACACTGTGCACTGTCCATAATAATACGACTAATAAAATAGAAAGATTGAAATGTGCGCATTTTCCTAAGCCGCGCATTGCTGGATGAGTGAATCTACACTCCATCCACTGATTGACAGTGAAGGGGGTCCATCCCTTACTGGTGAGGCTCCCCTCCTCAGAGTAAACTAAGCTGGGGTGGCATAGTCATTCTTTGGTCTAGTGTACACATTTCACCCATGGCACTGTCACACCCACCAGGCCTCAGCAAATAAAACATTTTATTCGATCTCTACATTAACCATACTTATCACAGAGCTGCTTCTTTATCTTAAACCTTCTTCCACAGCAAGACTTTACTTAGCTTTAAGAGTGCCACCTCTAACCCTCAACCTCAGCCCATCCTCTGCTTCTCTCAACCAGCTAGCACTTCTTGGTCCTCAGTAGAATCACACAGTTAAAGTCCAGCACCCTTGTAATTGCTACACTCTGTAGCTGAAAGTTTCAGGAACTCCCTGCACCCATACTCAATTCAGCCTCTGAATGGTGACTTGCCTCCTTTCTGTCTGCTCTAACCCTGTTTTATATTCAGTCTACCAGTGTTGATCAGGGCTAGGGGACAGGTGAGCAGGTCTGTAGAGCATGGGGAGGCAGGCGACACCCAGTTCAGTACAGGTGTGTGTATTCAGTGCACTCAGCTCATTAGTAAAATGTGCAATAACCAATAAACAAATCAATTCAAACACATATTCAAAGTTATCAAGAAACAAGGAAACAAGCATTCATTAGTGAATTCAGCAAAAAGCACAATAAACATAGAAAGAAAACTTCATATAATAAAATAAGACATTATAAGAGAGCCTTTGTTACAATAACAATCCTAATTTAGCTTAGGTGTAACCAATCTCCTTCAAAATCACACACCAAGTTAAGTGGCCTCCACCTATGTTAAACTGTAGTGATTCACATTTCAGTATCAATTCAGCAGTTTCTGAAGGTTCTCTGCTGGGTACTGGAAAACAAATACAACCATGAGCACAAAAGAGCTTTCAAAAGAATTCCAGGACAAAGCCCTTGAAAGGTACAGATCAGGAGATGGGTATACAACAAATAATTTAACTTGAATATACCTGCATGGTCAAGACTATTATTAAGAAGTGGAAGGTGTATGGTACCACCAAAACCCTGCCTAGATTAGGGCATCCCTCCAAACTGGATGACCAAGCAAAAAGGAGACTGATCAGAGAAGCTACCAAGAAGCCAATTGTAACTTTATTAGAGCTCAAACTGAAAACTCCTAAGTGTAACATACGTTATAGTAAATGTCAACAAAAACTAAAATATGTTGATTGTATACTTTTTATGACCTGACAACTCAATATTTGGTGCAATCACCTTTGGCATAAATTAGAGCCAAAGTATTTTTGGGAAAGTCTCTGCCAACTTTGCACACTGGCAGATTTGCTCAAGCTTTCTAAATTGGGGATCATTTATGGATAGCAGTTTTCAAATCTTTCCACAGATTCTCAATAGTCAGGACTTTGGATCACTCAATGCCATTCACTCACTTATTCTTAAGCAACTAAAGTGTAGCTTTGGCCTTTTGCTTTGAATCACTGTCCTGCTGAATAGTGAATTTTCACTGCAGTTTTAAGTCTTCTGCAGACTGAAACAGGTTTTCCTTTAGTATTTTTCTACACTTTTCTCCATCCATTTATCCTTCAACCTTAACAAGCTTTCCAGTCCCTGATGATGAGAAGCATCCCCATAGCATGACACCACCATGCTTTACTGTAGGAATGGTGTTGACTGGGAGATGTGCTGTTTTGTAACGTTTGGCATTCAGATCAAAATGTTCCAATTTGGTCTCATCTGACCATAACACCTTTTGTCACATATTTGCAGTACTTTGTTGCAAACTCCATGGGGGCTTTGAGATGGCTTATTATTTTGTGAAGTGTTCTGGATATTGTTGTCTAATACATGTTTTCTTCAGCCATTGAACTCTGTAGCTCTTTCAAAGTTGCCATTGGCCTCACCGTGGCATCGTTTACCAGTTTTCTCCTTTGCCAGATGTTCAGTTTAGTGGGATGACCTGATCTAGGCAGTGTCTGGTGGTATATTGCACCTTCCATTTCTTGATGATTGAGTAGACTGTGCTCATAGAACTAATTGTGTGGCTCGTTATGCTCATTTTGTGCACCTGAATTAATTTAGGTTTGCCACAGCAAAGGGTTTGAAATCTTTAACTTTGTGTAATAGATTGTGTATACAACACATTAATTCCTACTTCAAAGTGTCATGACCGCAAGCTTTAAGCTTTAAACAACAAAATGTGAAAACTGTGAAAGGATATGAATACTTTTGCAAACCACTGTATGTGTGTATGTATGCCTAGTAACTTCTGGAGATACACATGCACACACACACAGAAACAAACACACTTACACAAAATCAATCCTTAGTTATGTTAACCAGCACAAAGCTGGATTTCTAAAAAAGCATCACATGAGATTACAGACAGATTACATGCACAGCAGTTCTGTTGCTCTGTCTTCTATGTGCAGGTTACAGTACATTAACTACATCCACTGTAACCAAGAAACGTTGCCACAGCAGAGTAGATTACCTGAGCCTATAAATCCCAGCAAAGCTGATTTGATGTCTGAGATCAGTCTAGACCATTTAAATTTGCACCATTAAAAGCCTCTATAAATGTGACTGTGGTATATCATGGTAAAAGCAGAGTACATTAGCTCATAAAGCTTTCATCAAAGAGCAGGTGTAGATATGGTGAGCATAAGGACACCATGGTGCATAATATACACATCATATAACAATGAGCTAACTATTATAATTACCCTGCAAATTTACTTTAGTAAAGGGAAAAAATGAATTATGAGTTAAATCTGGAAAGAATCTGACCAATCAGAAGTAATGTAAACCCACATGGAAACAAGTCTCAATCTTTACTGTATATTTTCCTATACACGTATACATTTAACTTTAAAATTATTTATTGTATAGTTATATTTTTACATATTCCATAACAGACACTTCTTATTCATACCAATTCCCCAAGACATATGAATCAGATTAAATGGGCAGAAGATCAGGGGGCTTGTGACATAGTGACATAATGGATGTTGAGAAATTATAAAGTGAATAAGAGTAATTCGTGGTAATGAATGCAGAACTGATAAAATAATTATTATTTCCACTAGCCTTCTTTGAAAACTCCCATCTGCTGATGACCAATGGTATTCCAAACAAAAAGATTAGTTCACCTGTATTCAACTTTTAATTCCCAGATGACCTGCCATGTCTGGGGCTGAGTTGGCTTATCATTACCAGCTGTAGGGAGGGCTCCAATCTTTCTAACATTTTGTGGCCCACTGGGATTACACTGACCAAGCAGGACACAAAACCAGCATATGCATTTAACTGTTAATAGTACGATTTAATTAGAATATACCTTTAATGTGTTATAACATTCCTTTAATCAGTGTTTGCTCCATTGCAGGTATTGTAAAATATTCAGCCACACACATTAATGTTATATGATAGAATGCCTAGAGCAGCAGTACTCAATAGGTGGTCTCCAGTCCAGATCCGGACCCAAACACAATTTATTATAGACCCAAAGCAAATTATACTTTGCATATTTATCATTGCATTTGCACATAATACACATATGCACATTTACATATTTATCAGATAGCAAAACATTAATGGCTCTGTTTTCCTCCTTACTCTCTCTTGCTCTCTCTATACAACATATCTGCTTGTTACAGGAGGTGGTAGCCAGAAAATAGATAAGGACAGAGAACCGGTGGTTTGAAAGATGGGGCCGGGTTTCCAAAGCCAGACCAGGTTCCCGTGTCCCATTGCCAACCGCCCCATCCACATTGTGCAGTTTCCAGGGAGATGAACTGAGACTCGAGTTTACGGGTCAGGAAGAGACAACAGCAGGAGAAGTCCAGGAGGAGCTCAAAGAGGAGCTGTGGTAGTGGGAGTGACCAGCCGGCCAGCCACATACTTTTGAGTGGAATAAGACTGGGTGTAATAAAATAATTGTAAGACTTTGCTTCTTTCCTCCCTGGACTATATACTAGAGTTGATTACAAGGATAAATTAAATGGACTCATTAAAGTTAAGGCTGTATTTTCTTTTCTTTTCTTTGAAATAGGATTTCTTTAGTTCGTTTGTCGACCTTTTAAAAACTATTATAGTTCACTGTATACCCTGTCACCTAGAAGACTGTGTGTTCCATGTGATGCAATAGTTTTGTGTAAACCTAAGTTGTCTGTGGTACTCAGGGCCGGCTCTGGGGATGGCACCCCCACCCCCCCCTCGAAAAAATTATTTCAGTATTACATTAATTTCTTATATTTACAACAATTTGCTGTTTATTGCAAGTAAATTGTGATTTTGTGCTTTATATACTACTAAGAATAATAAATAACAACAATACTAATACAAAATAATTTATTACTAACAAAATAAATTGGCAAGCACACACCAGCACTGATAATAAAAAATTAGCTAGCTCTGTGTGTGTAGTATGTGTGTGTATATACACAAGACAGACTTTTAAATGTATATTAAATGTCCATTTACCTTTTTATGGTATCCAAAACTTATTTGTGACAGATAACTTGTGAACTGTCTTGCATTGCAATGCTGGGTGCTCTCGATTTACATCATTCCACACTTACGTCGTCAACATTGCACTGAGCACGCACATGGGTAGAAGTCGCAGAACTTGGTGCTGTTAAGTTCATCATTTTTAATACTCCATTTATACGTGTAATTATGGTATGTTCGGTTTCCTAGGATATACACTTGCTCAGTGTTGTTGTTGTGGTTGTTTTGAGGGAGAGACAAAGTGTTGAGAACGAGTAATATGTGGAGACTATAAATTGTGTTAAATTACGAGCCGAGCCTGTGGAGCGTCAGCACCTTAATGAAAAAGGTTAGATTTTTTTTTTTTTTTGCTAGTCTGCACCCTTATGACAGATGGCACTCTAGGCGACCGCCTTAACTGCCTATGCTAGGAAATACTCCTCATTCATAAAAGATTGTCTATCTAGAGGTACTTAGCTCTTACACTGGGAGCCTCGTTCTGGCTAGTTTCAGCAGTCTATAAAGCTTGAGCTGTGGTCAGGGGTGCATGTGAAGATAATAAGGGGAAGGAATGCAGGTTAGCCCAGGTGAGTATGCATCTCTGCGGAGCGTGCTCAGTTTAAGAACAATAAAACCAAAATTAAACCAAAACCCACTCTTTAAAAAGAAAAACACAATACAAGAAAAGAAAAATATATAACACACCATAATAAACCATAACTTTACTTGTAATTTAGTAATTTATTCTCCTGTAAGATAGCACTTTTAAAACGTTTTGTCATACTTCTTGCTTTTGCATTACTAGTACTCGTATTGTTTGTATCTGTATTGAAGGAAAGGCAGTGGAACCCAACTAACAGTGGATCAGAGATGTGACGTTCAGAGGCCGTGGGAGTTAGACAGACCTGTCCAGCGTGGATTAGTACTTGGTTTCCCTGTAGATGGAAAAGAGATTGAGACAATAATAGATTTAAACACGGCACTTAGTGCACTTTATTTCCAACACCAAGGAAAAGTGGTAAAGAACGAGTCCTTTTGGAACAAGGATTGGAATTGCATTTTTTAACTGTTGCTGTCCTCCCTCACCCTCCTCTGGTGGCTGTCCTGGGATTTACAACCTATAATAGATAAGGAAAGAGACATTCATATTTGCTAATTTTGCACAGAGACTGTTCCGAATACAACTGACCTGTATCTCTCCTAGAATCCGAGGAAACGGTGCCGAGTCGGTCTGAGCTTCTGCCTGGCCTGAGCTTCTGCTTTTGGTGTAAAGGAGAGTTTAGCTGGCTGTTTAGTTTGATACACACTCACAAGGAGTACATTGTACAAGAACAGTACATTAACAAATGATGCTAATAATATTAATAATACTCAAATTCACCATATTTATTGGAATTTGTATTATATCTGATGAAGGTTCTGTCCTTCTGGTTCTGGTGCCTGGTAAGCCATAGGAGTCATTGTTGGGGGCAAGCTAAGGAAGCCCTTGCCAACTCAAGCCATCCAACCCGCAAGAGTGCTCCACCAATTATGTCCTGCTCCATGGAGAATACCAGTTACATCTGGCTATTACATAGTACATGTTTGAACATATAGAGGTTTTACAAGTTGGGAACCCTTGAACCACATTTTTCTTTATCATGGTGATGCTTAATTAATATTATATAGCTGACATTTAACGTAGGTTAATCTTCACCAAGGGTATGCCAATAACTCTGGAGGGCATTCCCTCCCAATTAAGAAACCTAAGAAAGTTTACAAATGAGAGGAGGCCATTCGACCCATCATGGTCCTATCCAGTCTATTTTTAAATGTTCCCAAATTTTCAGCTTCAGCCACATCGCTGGGGAGTTTGTTCAGATTGTGACGAAGTGTCTCCCGTTTTCTGTCTTGAATTCCTTGAAGCCCAATTTCCATTTGTGTCCCCGGGTGCGTGTGTCCCTGCTGATCTGGAAAAGCTCCTCTGGTTTGATGTGGTCGATGCCTTTCATGATTTTGAAGACTTTAATCAAGTCCCCACGTAGTCCCCATGTAGTCTCCTCTGTACGTTAATAGCAATTTGATTACATTTAAAAGTTATGAGCTTTTGTTCAATGCAAGGTCAATACATGCAATTCATAATGATAAACTATTTCTGAACAGTAGTAAAATATTACAAAATTAAAGTGAAAAAACAAGTTAAATTACCAAATGTATAACAACGAAATCTGTAACTATTAGTTTACATTCAATATACAAATCCCATATAAATTAATGCTGGGAAGTGTGTTTGTTGCTGGATACGTATACATATTGGTAAGGCGGAACTTCAATTTAAAACTCCATTTCAGGAGTTCGGACAACCCCAATAGACATATGTAGAAGGTAAATGGAGTTTATTTTGGCCTAGACTTGCTTGATTGAGGTAACGATAACCAGCTATGACAATCAAGCCATCGAACCCCCAAATTGTATTTAATCCCCAATCGCCAGTGCAAAATGATTGGATGGATAAAGAGCAATGAGTGAGGTAGCACTGCTGAGTGCTAGATGATCCATGGACAGACCTGCAGGATTGATTGGAAAAAGACTGGTGAGTAAGGTAGCAGTGCTTGATGAGCCATGGGCTGACCTACAGGAGTAACCAAAATAGAAACAGGTAGTAAGGTGGTACTGCTGGAGATTAAAAGATCTGTGGGATGATTTGCGGAATTGCCTGGAAGAGAGCGGTGAGTGAGGTGGCACTGTTGGATGCTGAATGATCTGTGGGCCAAGCAGGAGGATGAGTTGCAGTTGTGGCAGCCTGCTGTGAAGCTTGGCCACCCCACTGGTCCTCCCTCTCGCCACTTCAATTTTCAGGACTAAGTTAAAAAAAAAAGATTTGCATTGGAATTATGACACTTTAAGGGATGGACTTGCTTCACTGTTAAGCAGCTGAATAAGCTGCAAAGCTGGCAAACTCTGTGTTGCGTTCATGTAGTATGCATTCCCTCACTCTGTACTTTATCAGCATCCACCCCCCGCCCCCTTTTGGCACTCCATCAATGCTGTGCCACCTTCAAAATAACTACTGGTCCCATCTGACCACCCCATTTCAAAAGTTCTAGTCACGCCCAAGTTGCTGGAGTCATAATTCGGCCATAACAGGAACCGCACTGTAGACACCTGTACAACAAGGGCTATGAAAATTGGGGTTAAAGGCAAGGCAGATAGAGCCGGTACGGAGCCAGCAGAAAGGGGGTAGGAATGTTGATGTCCACTGTCTGGGTCATGGGTAGGAACGCCTAAGGACAAAGGGCTGAGGTGGCACAAGGACAGTGGGGACCGGAGAGGAGGAAACTGAGGAAAAAAGCGAGAAGATAAATCTGTCAGATAAATGAACGTATCGCTTGCAGTTGAGTTTGTAAGGCAAAAGAGAAATAGATACAGTGAGGTCATGGACTTTAAAACCACAAGAAAGCAAGCAGGCCAGCAGGCAGCAGGTAAGAATAATTCATTCAGAACTAGGTAGTGCTAGTCAGTGTAACAGGGTAACGATTCAAAGCAACAGAAGCTTGGAAGTGCTTTTTTGCCAGATAATTATGCTTGGTATGGCATAATTCAGGTGTTAGAGCGGGGTTGTCCTCCTCCTGAACTTCTGTTTAAGACTCCATAATTCAAAGAAGATTAATTGACATTAATTGACCAACAGACCATTTATGCGTCAAGACTACCATATAAACAATTGTAGGGATGTTTCTGTAGGGACATTACAGCTTAGGAACAGGGAGTTCTGAATGATGCTTTCACCAAGACATCTTTAGGCAGTTCAAAGGTAGGCTTTGACACAAACAAAATTTTTCATTTGAACTTGTAACATTTAAAGATCATGGTAATGTAGTGTTTTTTATATCTGCATGTGTATCTTAGTTGTCCTTTAAAGTCAGAATGCTGTAGTTGTTGCATATCTAAATTGGTTAACTATTGGTAGTGAAAAAGAAAAACTATGAAGAAAATCCTTATAAAATATACAGTATTAATCTTAAATATTCATTTTAATTTTCCCATTTATTTTGTTGCTATTATTGATGTTTTGTCTGTGGTTATGAATGTGTTTATCTTGCTTATCTTCTTTTAATTAATAATAAATCACCCTAATTTGCATTCACTCTCCCAATCAAATAATTAATGCTGATTGGTCTTACCAATGGCATGAATAGTAAACAACTGATTAGTATTACGTGTGTGCTTGATAAGTTAATTCAGAAACAATACTTGTTACTAGGGGGGTAATGGTGAATTTTCACAACCATTTATTTCAGTTTCAGTCCAATTTTAAAATCCTGTCCTGTGTCCATTTGTTCCAAGGATTATGAAGTCAGATGGACCCCTTACTTTGCAAACACTACACGTCACAAAATTGTTTGGAATGGGCACATTTTGTGACATCAGCATTGAAAACAGTTGTGCTTCAATCTATCTCTGAACTAACACATTTTAACATTTTTGTAACCAAAAGAAATACAATCAACCAATTAGAGGAACTTTTTCATCTGAGGCTTGACATAATTGGCCAATATATTTTGGTATGCATTATTATTTTCTTTGTACACCTTAGAAGACTTTCTCCAAACTTACCACTATCAGCCTGACAAAGTAGCTACATTCATGCTTTATGCCTTTGAAACTTTAACAGAACTCACATCCATTTTTGTTCTTGTGACATTTTCCTAAGTGTGGCTTCTTCCTTTTGTGATCATTGAAAGATTCACTATGCATTACTTGACCAATGCCTGAACTGAAAACCTCAGTCCCACATTAGCCAATTCACTTTGAATATTCAAAATTGATATATCTGTAGTAGTAAGATTGTGTTTAACCTTTTGGAAAATGTTCTACTTGTTCTTGGTGAAAGACACTTATTTTTCAAGGCAGAGGGTGGCAGATGTGAGTTTTGCATGTCTTTGTCTCTTTAACAATAGTAATAATGGAGATCATTTTAATTTCTTCATATAATTCTGTATTTGTTATTATCGGTGATTATAAATTTAGTATATAACAAATTGTAACTTTTTACCTTATCCACAAAAGACCATTTCTAGAAATTATACATTGTCATGGGCGTATGTAATTACCACATATGTATTTTCTGCATTTTAAGAATAATATAAACCATTTCAAAGTATACTATGTTTTATTTTCATATGAAGAAAGGAGTATTAATCTATACTTCACGTATTATATGTATTAAATGTAGAAGATAAAAAATACATAGTTATTTTATCAATGTATTCACTTAGGGTGGCACAAATGAAAAGCATTCATCTCATCATAACATCACTAAGAAACCATTAAGAAATATTTTAAAACAAGCATTAAAAATTGAACTTTATGAACTGAGTAGCAAAATGAAAATACAAAACCTGTGAGCAAGAAGATGGACGTAAACGTATTATCATTACAAGAGCCAGACCAGATGACTATCTACATCAGCCTGGCTTTAGAATATTATTTATTCTAGGAAATTACAGAAACAATGTGTAGCAAAGTGCACAACATAATATATTTAGAAATTAACAATTCTGATAAAGTTCAATATAAGATATTAATTCTAACAAAAAAAGGTGTAGCAGTATATGGTTACAATTGCTTTTGCAGTAGGAGTAAGGAGATCAAAATTAAATTTTGATAGTGGTAGCTAGTTAAGTATCACAATGATTAGGATAAAATGTATACAAGGAATGCTACAAATGTCCTTCTCTAACCCATACAAATAACCTAGATGTTCATATCATTATCAAATGTGCTAATGTAAATATTATATGCAGGTGGTAACAATGACTACATTACCAGTAAATTAATTTCAGAAGCATCTACACTATATAATGAATTCACAGTAAAATCCAAAGTATATACACTATATTACCTACAATTATGGCACAGCAGACAGAATACAGGAGACAGCTGTTCACAATGTATTAAATGGGGTGCATGACCATCCTACTGTGACATTCCTCCTACAGCACAGCTTTAGGGCAGCAAGAGAAGTTGGTCCCTATAGACTCTTGCCAAGTTGTCAGTCCAAATCACCCTACAGGCATTCTCTGGGTCAGATAAGGACTTGGGGCATAACATTTTTTTTAATGCTGGAGAAAGAGTCAAACTCACAGAATATTGTGTAGATTTCCATCAATACTGGCAGTACACTTGTCCAATACTTCATCATATATACTTGTAGTCAAGGTACTCATGAAAAATGAAGAAGCTGCACATACAATACAACTTTCATTACTGGTAAAGGGACCCTTGTTCCATTACGTTAGATAATACAGTGTACACACACACACACACACACATATAATATATATATATACACACACGAGAGAGAGACAGATCTAGTAATCACTTCCAGAGAAATTAATTTGGGAAAAGGAAATTAAGGCTTGAGTAAATGGATTACCCTCTTAAATATAATGAAATGTTTTAACTATATATTTTCTTTCCATTGCCATGTCAGTATATATATATTTAGAGATGAAGGTTAACATACCCCGTGACCCTCACTAGGATAAGAGGTTTTGAAAATGGATGGATGGATGGATAATATATATAGTTCTACATATAAACCAAACAAAATAATGTATTCATAATGTTATATTCCTGAATTAAAATAGTTTCCAAAGGTAAAAAAATTATGCTAAGATTTGAATTAATAAATAAACACAGGTGAAGTCCAAGTCAATTGAAGACCACCATAATCTTAAAACCTGAAATATTAAAATATCTGAAATATTAAAGAGAAACCATAAACATCAAGAACTCAAAAACTGAAGGCAATCTGTTTGAAGTCAGGAAATAATTTAAAAGCTTTTATTAATCTTATCAATGAGAAAAAAGCAAGGAATGGATTACTTAACATATACAAGTCGCACAGTTGCCCTTAATTGTAGCTAGACAAGTGTCAGAGGTCAGATTGGGCTTGGCTGACTCATACTGTTATAATTAAAAACAAAAAAAACAAAACTAGAAGCTGTGGGCTTCCAAGTTACATCAGCAGGTTTCAGATTTTAGCAAATACATTTGTAGTTTGCATAATTGTGTTATTTAAGGTGTGCATTTAAATGTCAAGGGGCTGTAGTATAGCTGTGTAGATTGCATACTTGTTTTATTTTAGGTGTGTATTTTAATCTCTGAGGAATTTAGTGTACATTTTTAGTTTTATGTGCTTGTGTTATTTAAGGTGTGCAATTGTGTGGAATTAAATTCCAAATCTTGGCCTCAAAATGACATTAGAGGTCTATATAAGAAATGTCTTCATACATGTGATTCAATATTAAAACCTGTAATTTGTATTTGTGTAGAGTAGCCATGTTTTGTATCATATAAACTTGGCTAGAATAACTTTGACAGACATCTGTACTCAAAAAAGGCCATATGGTTCTGGAAAGTCAAAATGTTATCGAATGATGCAGTAAGGCTGCCAAACCGTGGAACCAATCAACTTCAGTTGAACAACTGTATAAGTAGGACATGGAGCAATAATACCACAAAGTTTGGCATGTACCCTGGAGGTGGTTTTGGAGAAGATGATCTGTGTAAAAATTACAAACATATACAATGTACAACAATATAAAACACTATATAGTGAGCCAACCATGTGATGAAGCCATGAAACCTTTGAAAGTGATTTCAGCTCTTAGGTACAGTTTATATTAATGTAAGATGGTAAATGAATTTTCATGAGTTTAAATATATCATTGTGATACTAGGCCTCAACAAGTCCACTAAAGTTTCAGATTTTGGAGGAAGAAAAAAAATATAATAAGGCTTCCAGCTAGAAAGCCTAATGAGAGTGTCTAGCTACACCACTTACAAAGTATGTGGTGTAGTACATAATAATACAATACATAATTGTTCTAGGCAAATATTTTCCATGATATATTACCTGTTTACATTGTGTAACACATTTTTAAATGCCATTACGGTTTTGAATGTTAAATTCTGCCTGACATAAGCGTATGAAAAAATAAAATACATGTTCCTAGAATACTTAATAGTAACCTCTGTTTAAAATGCAGTTCTGAAATATTTAAATACTATATTTTTAAACTGTTGTAAACTTAGTCCATATTTGATGTTTAAAACATTGTAAGGTTTCTAAACACAACCTAAATTACTTAAGAGTAATACAATCCATCATCTCTAGGACAATGTCAGGCTGGGCTGAACAGGGACAGTTTGTTGGGGACCGAAGTGCGGTAAGTAAAGGGAGGTCAACAAACATGCATAGAGGTCAGGAAATCGACAACCAGTATATCGTAGACAATGCAAAAGGATGGTTGTGGTCGCAGACGTAATGTCGGGCGATCAGGCGAACTCCGTAAGAAAGGTAATCTGGAAGACAAGATGAAAAGGCAGGCAGGGGTCAAGACACAAACAATCAAACATAGAGAACTTGGATATTATGCTTGGAATTGCAGTAGAATACTAACAAGACTTCGCATCTTCTGTGTGGAACAAAGGGATATATATATATATATATATATACACACACACATGGGTAGATAAATGGATAGATCAGATGCAGGTATAATGAGTGATGAGAGACAGGAAAAAAAATGGAGCAAGAGCGACCTCTGGTGGTGATCATGAGGAATGACTGGCAGTGAGCGTCACAGACAACCAGAGAAGTATACAACTGGACTTCAACCCATAACATAATTATTCTTGTAACATTATTATACAAGTAATTTGCTATACATTTCTTGAAATATGAAGAATAATAAAGAAAGATATAGCTAAATAACACAATGAGACCAGTAGTGCTGTGATAAGCTGTGGTACAAATAACATGTCTCCAGATCCTTGTTACAACATGCAGACCACAGGTCCATACAGACTTGCTTGAACATCATAGTGGGAAGGAAGTTATTTTTAGACAAATGCAAAATAAGTACAAACATAAGTTAATGAACGTGTTCATTATAGGTATCATATAATATCTGATATGTGATATACTGGTATCTATTTTATATGATGTGTAAAGTATTTATTGGGAAGACTGTGACCCAATCACATAAAGGTGGAAAGAGATCAAAATCCTGCCACCCAGACACTGAACTTGTGGGTTACTGCTGACCCATTCCTGTGAAAGTGTCCTAGAAATACCACTTACCAGACTCAGTAACAGATTTAGTGCCAGGAATAGACTGAAATGGTGATTTTATTCAATATATATTAGCATGTTGATGCCACATTACTCCCACTCGTATTTTGCTAGTGTGATATATGGTTCAAGAAAAGACAAGTACAGAAGTGTATATATATATATATATATATATATATATATATATAGCTCTGGAAAAAAAATTAAGATACCACTCCAAATTCAGAAATCAATGTTAAGTGGTCTCTTCATTTTTCCCAGAGCTGTGTGTGTATATATATATATATATATATATATATATATATATATATATATATATTCAGAAGTACTGCTATCGTTATTAATGTCATAACCTTTATACAGACATTGAGGACAAGAACTCCAAAATATTCGCTTTTAATGTTTTTTAATGTTTTTTAGTCAAGTACCTTAACTACCAATGTGCACATGTTGAATTACTTACTATATATTCTGCTACTAAACTTATAATTTTAATTATAAAAAATATATAATTTTTGAAAAAGTACAGAAGATGTAGATGTACAATGATGTGTTAAAAAAACGCTCAAAAAACAAACAAACATTCTAATCCATATTTTATGATTGCAATGACTCTTAAATCATTGCAAATTCAATCAATGTTAAAGTTTAACCAGCATAAACACACTCCCTGTGGAACAACAGCATGATCAATAACGCCCCGCCCTCTGCTATCAGTCACATTTCTAGTCGTCGCGCATTGTCCGCCGGGCCGGGCTGATCCGCACCTGTTTAAGGGACTGTCCGGGCCGGCGCGTCCAGCAGCCCTCGGCCGCCTACCTGCCCGCAGCGCCAGCGCACGACTTCTGCGTTTCCTGCGAGTTTGCGCTGCTCTCGTTGCAGTAGGAGGGTCCATGTGCCCCGAATGACGTCGCTTGGCAAGTCTGTCCGACTCCCTCGCTGCTTTTATCAGTGCCCTCTTGGAAATCTAGAAAATCAGAAAGCTTGGGCTTTATGGGCACAATGAAAAAATATGAGAGGAAGCCGTGCTGATCCTGGGAGTCAGTTGTGCTGTTATATCACCGCTCTGCTGCTGTGGATTACGGCTAATGTTGGGATACGCAGCTGTATACTTCTGCGCTTCAAGCTGTCATAACTGAAACTAGCAGATGTATGGGGATAGTAAATAGCAGTCGTTACACTGGGAATATTGGCAAGGAAAAAGACCCAACTGCTTATTTATTTTTTCTGGCTTATTGCTGCCCAGCAACACAGCCACCTGACTTATTTGGATGTCGTAATTAAGGTAAGGACGAGCAAAGCTGGACTGAAGGTGGTCGAGACGAGACAGTTGGTACAGTAGGTAGCTTTACTGTATTTCACATTCATTTTAGTACGTCAAGTTCAAACATGCTCAACGCGTTTAATCAAATTGAGAAAGATGCGCTGCTAATGTGTGTGTTGTGTAGTTTTGTGATTTGTAAAGTAGTAGCTTGGTGTATACTATGCATAGTGCGTATTAAACTGCCCAGGGAAAAAAAAAAATCTCTCATAGTCCAAAGATTATATAAGATTGAACTGTAATATTTAGCATGTTTAAGGGCTGACAGAACATATAGCAAAACGCATGGCGAGATAAAAACAATACGTTATTTTAATACATGAAATGGGTTTTTTTTTTCTGGATTAGTGAGCATTGTACAATCTGCAAAAAAAGTATAGCTGTATCGACGCCAGGCATGCGCTAACATATTTTAAATGTGAGCATTTTGTCCTCAGTCGCATCATAAAGGTGATCTGTGATTTCGCCAGGGTTGCATGCACTCTGACAAAGTACAATTCATGACACTATGTGTGAGAGCCTGGAAAACATGTTTTTGCATCACATTTCTGACTGCTCTATCAATGTGTAAGTTAGGACGTCATTGTAAAGCCTCGCCTGTGTATTGCTTTAAAACTCGTATCAATTGTAATTTATCATACTCATCATTAATGGACGTATCATGCAATCAAATGTAATCGAAGGAAGCACTTCATCAAAACGGGTCCTTTTTTTTAAGTAACTTTACACTTAAATCTAAACTTACGCAATAAAATCAAATCTAGGCTGGTTTTGATAAAAGTTCAAACTGCCTTAGCTAACAAATAAAAACCTACACCCGTGTGCTTAGTATTTCCAAAATCTATGCGATTACCGTATGACCCGTTTTAATTAAATGCACATTTTAACAATGAAGTGTATTGACACAAATGAAATCTGCGCAAACTTGTAAATGCGAAGTTCAACATGTGATAAGATGCGTTTACAAAAACTGACATCAACAAACTTGAGACCTTGTTAAACCATGTACTTGTCCTGACAGTACTGACATTGCTATATGCATTGACTTGGTGCACTTTTGCACACAGCGTAGCATCTGAAACACTTTCACAAACTTGTTAAAATTACAATTTTCTGCAGCCTTAACAATATTACAATTTCTTGCTTATGTCGCAGCAGTGTTGTGGCTGTGTAAGGCCCGTAAGAGAATGACAGAAAAGCAGAACCAATCGGTGGGTGGCGTGATGAGGTTTTCGTGACATAGTTACACTTTTTGTCCAATGGTTGCAGAGAGGAGGCGGGACACAAAATAGAGTGCCACTAAAAGCATGTGATGCATTTTAAAGGGACACGGTTCTTTAGCTCGGTTTATATAATGCAAACGGTTTTAGTGACCCGTGTAGTGTGTCGTGCAATATGTAACTCTCACAAAGCATTCACATTAGATAAATACATATTTTAATATTATTAACAACAATACGTTATTATTATTATTATTATTATTATTATTATTATTATTATTATTATTATTCAACTATTATGATGATGAGATTATTATTATTATTATTATTATTAATAATAATAATAATAATAATAATAATAATAATAATAATAATAATAACTGTGTGCTTGTTTGAATCACCACTACAAGAGACACTTATTTTTAAATAGGTTTAGCCTTTAAAGTATTCAGCGTCATCAGTTCTTAGACTGTGATGGAGCCTGCATGGTGTAGTCTGCCTGCTTCCCCCGCCCCCAGCACTTCGGAAATTCCGCCCCATACTACTGTTCAATGAGCATTAAACATGAAGTGCATTTGAATTTAAACAAGATTAACACATCATTATCCAGCATTTGCTTCAATGCGTTAAAATGTAACTATTTAAAAAAATGTATTGAGCTGTCTTTTGCTTGTCTCATTTTACCCTGATTTGTTGTCAACCAACTTATATTTTCCAAAAAGGTAGATCTCATCCACTGGTATTCATTTCCCCATGAATCGTGCTTGCCTCTGCATCATCATATTTATTCCCATTACATTAGATACTCCACGGCAGATTATTTTTAAAGGTCAGTACCTGAGGAAGTAGAAGAATACTGATATATTTACAGGGTCCCATAATCATTAGTATTACTACATTCAATTTGTGTGTATATTACATATATATGCATATATATATATAGTGTGTAAATATATACAACATAAACAAAATACAAAATTAATTTGTGAATACCTTATAATTGTTGGATGTCACTGAATATTACATGTCTTACTGTGACAGCATTGACTTGGAAAAAACTTGGAAAGCCAATTTTAACATTTCACAAATGTATATACAATGTTAGAGTGACCTAAATATTGCAATAACATACAATATACATCTGTAGCTTAAACTGATTCAAATGTAGGCATACATACAACTATAAACTACACCTGTGGTCTGAATCAGTATAACAACAAACTCTGAAAATAAACAATTGATAAACATATATACTTTAATAAACGAATCAACTATTTATTATAAAACTAATTGAGTAACCAAATATTTGTTTGAAATGAAGGGTGTGGATACTATGAACTACAAGAGCTTTAAACAGTTATTCTTTTATTTTAGGTGTATCAATGAACCAACTATGGAGACCAGAAGATACCAAAGCTTCTTTGAAGAAACAGACAATGGAAAAAGATGGGGTCAAGTGCCTAAAACTAGGGAGCATCGCTGTACTTCGGAAGATGGAAGTCATGCTGAAAGCAACACATTGATGGAGACCCTAAATGTTAGCTGTGCTTCAAACACAACAGCCAGCTTTAAGGAGGACAGCATTAAAAAGCTGGACCAGTCCCCAGTCTGCCTGAAGCAGAATCAGCCATTTGTTTACCCAGTTTTAAACCACAACAGCAATAGCATTAAGATGGAAATGGACTCGAAGGAACTTTCCAAAACTGTGGCTGAGTCAATGGGCTTGTATATGAATGCAGCACGAGATGTGGACTATGGCTTTGGACAGCAGAATGTACAGGGAGGCTGTCATGCTAGTCCTGGAAAGCTGTTTTCCAACAACAGACAACAGGGGGAAATGTATAAAAATGAGGAGAATCTGTCTTCATCAGCTTTGAGCCCGAAATTGAAATCTTTGGGTTCCTTTATAACCTCCCCTTACCCTGCAGTCTCCAGGCCATCTACTGCACCTTCAATGGAGTGCCCTGTTGCCATCCCTGCCAGTTCCTCTGGTATGGCCTTGTCTGTCTGTTGCAGCCCCCAGAACTCAAACAGCTCCATGTCTAGTCCGACGAGTAACAATCTGGTGTCTTCTACTACCAGCCCATCTAACATTGGAAATCCTTGCACATCTGTTAGTAGCCCCATCAACCATACTTCTGCTGCACCCACTTTTGCTAATGTTCATGCCAGAAATTCTGCTGCCTGTAGCCCCACCAACACAAGTAATGTGGGTTCCCCACTTGCTAGTCCCCTTAATGTAATGAGATCACCAATCTCAAGTCCCCAGAGTATGTGCAGTGTGAAGTCACCTGCTTCATGTAATGCTAACATGAGGTCTTCTGTATCTAGCCCTGGCAGTAACAATAATAACAATAGCAATATGAGGGCCTCAATTTCTAGTCCTGCAGCTGTCAAAAACGTGACTGTTGATAGTCCCCCTTATAATTCGACTGGGTTCCCTATGTCTAGCCCTGCTAGTGGACTGGGTCTTGTTCAGAATGACATTCACAGCCCAGATAACAGAGACCAAGAGTTTAAAGGATTTGAATTCCCAAAGGTTGAAAAAACAGAAAGGGAAATCTATAGCGTTGGCCTGGATCAGATGAATATGGTGAAGTATATAAAAAGTGAACCAGATACTGGATTCAGTAGCATGTGTCTTTTAAGTGAGAAGCCAGATTTGCCCAGTTCACCTTTTGCTACACAGATAAAAACTGAAACTGATAAAGATGCAGCTTGTATGAACCATCACTATAATAGGCAGGAACACTCTTTAAACCTTTTCCCTGTCTCTGAAACCTCCTTCTTGTCTTTGAGGGATAATATAGATGAATACAGCCTTTCTGGGATTTTAGGACCACCTGTTTCTTCATTGAATGGTAATTATGAACTTGATGCGTTTCCTAACAATGTCTTGCCTAAGGGGATTAAGCAGGAGCCCAACGACGGCAGCTATTACCAAGAGAATAATAACATGCCGGCATCGGCTATTGTGGGTGTTAATTCAGGTGGACATTCATTTCATTACCAGATTGGAGCGCAAGGAACAATGTCTTTTTCACGACATGATGTGAGGGACCAGTCCAACCCCCTGTTAAATCTAATTTCTCCTGTTACTGCATTAATGGAGACATGGAAATCTCACCCTGGTCTGTCACAAAGCTCTCTATCATCTAGAGGTGAAGGCTATCCAGGTCAAAGATGCATTCCAGAAAATATGTCAAGGTAAGAAAAACACTTTTTTTTTACCTAATACTGTAGGCAGACTGGTTAATCTGAATTTGTAGTGTTAATCAATGGAAAAGGTTAAAACATTTAATATGTATTTAACTAGTGAATATCTATCAAGGATTGGAAGTAGAGAGTATTGTGGACTGAACTAATGGTGTTGGTGGATGTTAGTGGTTGTTCACAGAAATATAACATACTGCAAAACTTTTAAAATAAGAATACCTTGATTTACTTTATAGCTATGCCTATTTTATTATTGTGCTCTGTGGAATAGTACATTTATTTTTGCTGTGATTTGCAAGGACAGTATTGAATCTCAAAGACAAAATCCATTATTAAAGTACTGCAAGATCTGTTTAACAAGATAAACAATGGTTCACAATTTAGTTTTTTGTTTAATATATATTGTAGGGTTAAAGACAAAATGTAAGTGTTGTGACTGATAGCCTATGTGCTTGTTACTTACTGAGTGTAAAATAATATTTAATAGTTTCACATACATTTTACAAATCTGATCAAAAAAGTGCTTGTGGAATATATGTATTTTTTGTTGTTGTTGTTGTTGTTGCTCTAAATGCTAACATATCATCCTTTTCAAGTAATACAAAGAAACCACACAGAAAAATATATCTAGTATCTTTTACTACTGTTTCAAAATCTTCATTAATAAAATCACATTTAAGTTCACTATCAAAGGATGTTTGGAAATATGTAGTAATGAACAAAAGAGAGTCCTAACAAATACATCAGGTTACTTCATTATTGAAACCACTACTGTGCAGTTTGAATATGATCAGATTATGGTAAATGGTTTGATTGCTATGCAAATGTATAGCAATACATATTCAGAAAACAGCTGTTCAGGATAAACATTTATACAAAGGTCATATCTATAAATCCAGACATTTGTTGCTTCTATCTTGCCATCTCCTTATAGCTTTAGACTATGCAAATTGAGCTGTAGAAACTTTAAGGATTTGCAAGTATTCTGATTGTTTGTTTGAGAAGCAAACGTATAGGCTAGGTGCTGACATTTTTATGTGTAATGAGTTGGGAATTACAGACAGGTTTGATTGTAAAGGAGAAAACAAAAGTAGCATAGATTGATTTAATAAAGCAATCTGGTGTATGTGTATGACTGACTGGTTTGAAATGTTTAGATTTTTTAAGGTATTTTGAAATCAGTTGTTGTTTTTATCATTAATTGTTCAGCTATTGTAGAGCTGTAGAGCTATTCACCTGACAGTTCTTGCAGGTATATGAATGGGATAATTTGCATACTGTTTTACTTGATACAAGTATTGTTCTAGGAGAAAAATGCAATATTTCTATTCAGTTTTTTTACCCAATTGGTAACATTGAGTTACATTTGTTTTGTGTTCAGCCTTGCTCTTTTTTATGGTGAATTAGGTTTTAAGAGTCTTATTAAAATAATCTTGCTCCCTGAAAAAGGGAATATTTCTACTTTGCTGACAACATGAGAAAGGGAATGCATCCACCACAGCAGCAGTGCCATGCTTTTGCCTTAATGTTATGTTGTAATGTATTTATTGCTTCCAGTGTTGCCCATCCAAGTTTGAATCTTCAAACTATATTTTCGATTTCTAAAACAGCTGTGACACCGTGTGGAGTTGGACACGGCATCTGGGCTCTAAAGGCAAGGCTCATGAAACAGTAGGCAGGCGTATGGTGCAAAAGTGGTGAATGTATTATATTTAGAGTGTACATTGATAAAATAAACAGACATACAAAAATTGAAAACAAATAATAATTCCTCTTTGAGCCTAAACTAAACAGAGCCAACAGATCCCTCTCTACACAAGTAACTAAACACAAACACACAATAAACAGCAACCAATCCGAAACGTGATCAAACCCCCGTGATCCGGAGGAGGGTCGACCGGCAGCCACAGTCCCTGGGGCAGTAACCAGGGACCAAGGGCAGATGGACCCAGGGAAGAAGGAGGGAAGCAGAGCAAAGGGAACTACAGCAAAGGTGCTGACCAGGCGAGAAGGGGAGGAGGTAGGGGATGTGGTGGAACCCCCCCCCCCACGACTGTTGTGGAGGGTCCTCTGGCCACGACAACGCCTATTCTGGGCCGTCATATGGCACGAGAAGTTCTTCCTCCCACTCCAGCTCCAGAGAGTCCTGTTGCAGCTCTTCCTCCTCGTTCCATTGTGAGAGGGATTTTTCCTTCTCCCATTCCAGCTTTAGCAGAGCCACTGGTTCTGGTGCTGCTGGCCACTCTTCTTCCCTGCCTGTTCAATTCCTTGAGGGGTATTTCCTCCTCCTACTCCAGTTCCAGTGGTTTGGGGAGGTGCAGGGCAGTTTGGGGCTTGGCGCCACCAAGCACCAAGCATCACACAGCATATTTGCAGAAGTTTGAATTTGAAATTATTTGTAAACTCTGCAGTAAAACAATACAGTATTGCACATTTTTTTATGTTGTCTTTCAAAGGCTTATTTTATACTTCCTTTTCTATTCTATGAAAGTTAAAAGTGTGTCTAATTCTGGATGTTTATGTCTTGAGATATCTTGTACAATTTTTGACTTTCTGAAGTTTTGTAAGTTTGTAAGTTTTGTAAAAAAAAAAATATATACTTCAGCAAACCTACCATATGGCAGCAGGTGACTCACATTTATCCAAAATCTCTAAACAAAAATATTTTCATATTGGAAAAAAGAATCTCATGCCAAGAGCGAACACCATGGAGCAGACAGAATCTGTCTTCTATGTTTTTAAACCAGCTCATTATTAACACATTATCACAACATGAAGAAAATAAATAGTGTGTAGCCTAAATACTGTGAAAAAAAGTCAGTTTCCCTATTGAGATTAAAGCCTTGTGCTGTAAACTAGGTTTACAAAGTGGTGTGGACATTTTTGAATCAAGAGCTTATTCATATACCTTTTGTACAACAAATAGTGTGTATGTGTATGTATAAATTAACTACTCATTAGCAGGCAATAATACAAAATGTAATTGTTAATTATTGGTCAACATGGATTCTGTTGCCAAAGAGACTAAGATTAAGATGGATTAAATTAAAACTTCGACCCACCCACTAATAACAAATGACAAACTTGTACATCATTGCAGTTACATTTATGATTAGAAGAAAGTGGCATCTCACTAAAAATGAAGCCGCAACTGAGTACAAATCTTTAGTTTTCTATTAGCGGATGGGTCAAAGTTTTAATTTAATCCCAGTCTAAATAAGATATGGTTTTCCAGTGCAAACAAGGAAGTATTTGTTTTCTTTTGTATATTTAGTTTTAAGTGAAGCCAATCAGCACATTTATAATGTAACATTTGGATAGCCTAACTGCATGATGAATTGCAACAGAATGTAAAATGAAATAACTAAACTGATGAAGTTCACACAATATTCCAGCCAGTAGAGTATTTGGTTCTGATTATCACATCCCTCATTTGTGCTTTACATTGGTCTCTATTATTTGTTTATTTCAAACTACTTATTACTCAACAGTTGTGAATGTGCATCTTTCCAGATCTCTGTTCCAAACCTTAGTTACTTATATGTGGAATATTTAGGATGAATAATCTCTCTCTCTATTAGTATACACTACTGGTCAAAAGTTTTAGAACACTTTTCCAGTTTTTATTGAAATGTATGCAGTTTAATGTCTCAATGTACTGAAATTAAAGCATAGAACAAATAAACATTTAGAGATAAAAAAAAAATAATGGAATCATTTTGTTTAATAAAATGTAACTCCTTAAGCTGACAAATCCCTTTGGCACCCTTAAAGGGCACCACATTCATGTGCTTCTCTTTAATCCCATGTGTGCTCTTCACTGTTGTGTTGTTTGTCAAGTGTTTGGTATCCCATGAAATCTGAGACTCTCAGCTTTCTAATGATGTGAAGCATTCTCTGATGTGAAAAATGTGTTTTTATACCCCCCCCCCTGCATTTTAACCCCCCCCAACCACATTCTGAAATGGAGGGGTGAGGGAGTACTTGGTCTGAGTAGGAATACAAAATCTCAGAAAATATTGACAATTATGACATATTCTGGAACCAGTCAGTCTACTGATCACACACCCATAGAGAGCTCAAAATGTCAAGATGGAAAACTCTGTTTACAGTGTACTAATACAAAACGATTTTACATAATTGGATCTGAACTTCTCTGTGTTTGATAGAACATATAATAATATAGACTTGATTAATCGTTAGGTTGTTCTGAACAAAACAAGCCTATTTGCAAAATCCGATCGAAACTGAGTGATCTGTGACCGTCTGAATAAGACCCCACACCCCCCGTGCTCTAAATGACGGCGGGTGACATGGAAACTGTAGATGTGTTTGAAAATGAAACGCGCTGGTAGCTAAGAGAATAAGCTTTCAAACGATGTGCGCATTGTAGGAATACAGTGTAATTTCTATGCACAGGAGCTGCACGTAACACTGCCAAATAATGCTTAAGAGGGTGTAGTAAACAGTATAACTCTGAAATGTACTTTATTTTTACGTTTTTGGTAACCTAAACTTTTTTTTACTTTAAAACTTTTGTCCGGTAGTGTATGAATATGTGTGTATAATAAATGCTTATTGTGATATTTGGGTGTAAACACACCCAAAATAAATACAATAGTGTTATTTAATTTAAACATGACACCAAATATGCATGTTATAGTCTGGTTATGTAGGGAAAATGGTATTGTGGATAGCCCCATAAAAGGGGAATTCACCAAAACCTTTGAAATGTAGAGAAAGATCAATTATTATGCTTGTGCTTTGATCAAGGGAGACTCAACCTTTACTCCTTTGCCTTAAAATTTCAGTTTAAACAGTTTAATCTTAACCCCTAATTATTGGCATAATGGCAAGTTAAATAGTGCTGTCAATCAATCTTACTGAATAGCAGGAGCAGCAGTGAACATTCAGTGAAGAGTAACTTTTCCTTACAGATAATATAACAATGACAGGGCCAGGCAGGGTTTGTTACTTTGATCTTCTTTAGTTTCGGATAATTAAAACCTTACCAAAATTAGTTATGGGAACAGAAATTAATGGCTTGTGCTATTTTATTATGTTTTGGAATGGATGGTATAAAATTATTCCCTAAAGCCACTTCGGTGCCTTATTGGGTCCTGTAATACAGTGATCTGCTTATTTGATTCCCCTTGCACCTCATCAATTGGTTCACCCTAGAAAAGATAACTAAAGAAAATATACAGAAACCTGAATTTGAATTGGCTGTAAGCATTATGCATATATTACTTAATTAATCTACACTGGCTAACCATCATGTTTCTGATAATATTCAGTATTTTACTCCTCACTTACTGAGCCCTTCACAGCACCAGTTACCTCAGTGTGACAATCTTGTCATGACACATTTTTGTCATCTTTTAAGTTCTTCACCTAGGATTGCTCCTCCAATTCTACCTCATCATCACTTTGAAAATATCTTTGAGATACTGTTGGGGAGGTCCCTTGCCCTCTTCTATAGTTAAATCTAATGTGAAGAATTTGTCACTCTCATGCACTTAACCTGCTACATTTTGTATAACTATTGTACTATTTGTTCTCACATAACCTCTTCATTTTGATCATTACTGATATCTGTGTTTGTAAGCCATCCTGTGTTTGATTGCATCACATCTTATGATTTTGCACATTTTGTAAATGTATAGGTTTCGTGTAGCCTACATGCTTGAACTTTAAAATGGTTTGAATTAAGTTCCTTATCTGTAATTTGTTAGATTAAGGTAATTCTTTTTATTTTTTTATTTTTTTATCTTGATTTTGATTGCTTTTACATCTCAACTTGTAGGTCTAAATCTTCTTCTGTACATATACTTTCCTTTATCATATGGGCCATTGGGAACACTCTACAGAAACATGTTTTGATTGATGGACTTTGATAAAATAAAGTTGTTTGTGTTGAATGCTTAATGTTCAAGAAAGACTTTGTTAAAATACTGATATGCACAATGCAGTGATTGTTAGCAGAGGAATATAAATTATGCTACTTAAACTTTATTTTCAGATTATATTGCTTTTAAACTTTATTACTTCACAAATTATTGTACAAATTAAAATAATGTATTAAAATGAAGATAATGTGAATAAACTAGTTTTAAAATATGACTGTAAATGGGGATGGATTATTAATTCCTACCTTAACTTTCTTTGTCCATGGATATTTACTTTCCTCTGGCCAGCAAAACTACAATGTCAAACTCAGTTATCTGAGTGGTGTATTTTATTAGTGGCAGGCTATGTGTGCACCACCACTGTATTGGCATACAGTGATAGTTGGGTACAATACTGCTCTCTGTACAATGCACACAATTTGCAGTTTATTAAGGGCTTGATCTCTGTATTCATTATTGTGAAGGGTATTTCCTTAGAAAAAATCCTAAATAATCTCTCAAAGATTAATGTCAAATATGTCAAATGTAATGTGTAAAAGGACATTATTAAGTATTATTATTATTATTATTATTATTATTATTATTATTATTATTATTAAGAATGTCATGTGATCCATTATCCAATGGAAGATATACGATTTATCTGGAAGAAGTGATACAAATATCTATTATGTAATACCCTCAATGTGATTAGATAAGAGTACAAAAGGAATCATTGACAGTATTGTTTATGCCAATATTATGTGCATTTGTCCTTTGTTTGGTCTAAAACAAGTGAATTAGACTGAACTTTAAACTCTGCAAACACTACCTGTTCTATAACGAGAGGAAATGTGATTCAACTAAATTATAGATCAAAATGTTTTAATAAATAGGCAGAGCTAATTAGGGAAAATCTTGGCTTTATATTAAACAGACTTTATAACATTTCCCAATTCCCCTATCAGAGTCTTTACTCATTGTGCATGTTTAAAAACAAACACCAAGCAATTATACATCAGAATTAAAGATTATGTCACATATTCAGTATAATCAGTTGGACTCAAATGCATTTTTAAAATGTTAAGATTAAAATAAGTTTTAACTCAACAGAACTCATGTAACTCATTCATGGGCATTTGTCAAGTATTTCAGTTTAATCTAACTTCAATGTAGATCATGAGGATTTTTGTTAAGATATATTTTTCTGAGAGATGCACATCAATAACAGTTTTGATTCCGGAATGATTCTTGCATTTAATTTTATCAGTTGCATCTTTATGCATACAAGTATGAAGCTTATCATTTGAAGAACTTTCTGATGGTCTATAATATAACATAAAATAACAGGCTGGCATGATCTTGAAACAGTGACTTTTAACCTACTTATGCTTGTTTAAAATATAAATTGTAATGATGAAGTTGATTAGAATGTGTTCACTTTGGCATAGATTATTCAGTACTCTCAAACTACAAAGCTGGTACATTTTTCCCTCTAATGCAAACCAGCTTTCCTATACATTTTGAAATTATTTATTTTGTAAATATTTTTATTTAAGAATCTATATAGTTGTCTTTGATTATGCCCACCTGTTTGAAATAGACAATTACTATTCAACCCAACAGGGGTTGTGATTGGTCAAAGATCCCCCCACAATGGTCCTATTAATTATACATCATAAAACTCTCAATCAAAATCAACTAACATCAGCCAAGTGTCGATATAAATCAGTATCCTCCAGTTGACAGGGCATATCCTATGTGTCAGGTGGACTCTTTTACTGGAAAAACACTTGGGAGTCCTAAACATTGGCAAAGTTTTAATGGCATTTGGTAATGTGTTCATTTTCTTTCAGGAAATAAGAGTTTGCTGGATTTAAATTATGTGGAGCTGTGAGAATTTAGAGTAGCCAGATATGTGACCTTTACTGTAATTTAGCTGAGATAACGGGTTAGTTTCCCTACTTTCCAGCATGTAAAGCAACATATTTTGTTGAATCTTGCGTTGTCTTATGAACTTGCTATAAAATGCTCTTGGTTTACATTTTCTTTCTAAACAGGACTTTGCTGTTTTGTACTTGAAACACTGGCTATCGCATAACAAAATCTGTTTTGGAAAGTGTGTATAAAGTTTGTATAAAATGTCAACATCACCTAAAGTTGTCCCTTTCCTTGAATCGTCGTGTTCCCCATGGTTTGCCTCAATCCAGCAATTAACTGTACTGTATCAAGTGATAAATAAAGTATAAAATAGATACGTTAGCATTTTTCTAAGTTTTGGTTTAATCGTATTAACCACTTAAAAGTTATATGTTGGCTTATAGAATATCTAGGTGTTTGTCATGGGAAAACATAATTTACAGATAGGAAAATGGCAAAGAATCATAAACCAGTAAAACAATAATAAAACAAATGTATACTGCAGTTAACAGTAAGAGTGGAGTTGATTGAATTTCATCCATCCTATGCCGACAAGATCCAGCTTTTCCTGCTGGCCTGACAGGATGAGTCCATGGTGGTTTGGCAGAGAGCCAGCACTGACTGGTTTGAGGCAGAACTGTCATACCTCAGACCATGCTTTCTCTGCCACTGATATCAACACAGTCTCCCAGTAGCACTATTCTGTGTGGTCAGTAAAGTTGACTGTGTGATATTTTTAATTCCCCATAATGTTTATTCATAAATCACATTATTTAAATGCAAAATTAAGAGCTTATTGCGAACCATAGAGCGAGGGACATGCATTTGCACCTTGTAACTCTCTGCAGTTTAAATGTAAGTTGGGAAATGTTTTTAATTGAAAGTGTCTGTGCCTTACTAATGCAATTCAGGAATCTGGATTACACATACTGAATTGGCCAGGAGTACATTCTCTTTAACCTTGACTTAATCGCAATGATCACAAAATTATTTTCCAAAGATTTAGCAAAGAGGAAACAGGTGGCCAGCCCAATGTGATACAGATAAGTGATAGAAAAATCAGAGGAAGTGATTTGACACTTGTGTCCGTCATTAACTGCATCAAGCAAAAGGTGATCTTTTTTGGAGGTTACAAAACTGTGTGTTTGTGTTTGTGGTATATAATGTCTCTGAGGTTCTAATTATATCAAAACCTTTAAAACATATTTATATTGTTATTTAGCTGTTACTTAAATTAGCATTTTGCTGTTATTGAATGGTATTAACAAAGGCACTTTTTTTGTTTTTCTGTGTTTACATTAATTACAGACTGCAGTCTATGATGGACATTCATTTTTTCAGTGTTATTGTACTGTACAATCTATTTTTATACTGACACCAAAAGTAAATTAATAAGTATTATTATCATCATCATTATTATTAATAATACCAATTTTGTTAGGTATTATCTATGACTTATATTTGTGTGCTAAATGGCTTGCTTGCCCTCTGCTAAAATCTTATACCATATTTAATAGGGGTGCACCTATATATCGGTTTTGTTATCAAGTCAGCTGCAGGACAAGTGGGAGAAATTACACTATCGACTAAGAGCTTTTTTTGGTAATTGTAGCCAATAATGTTTACTGATTCCAGATGTCACAAATAATGTTGTTGCATAGAAACCGTGAGACAATGGTGTGCAATGTGCAATATAGCTGTGAATGTCTCAAAGGATTGCTGTTTTAAGTGTTTAAAAATAACATTACAATGGCTGATTTCAACAGTAAAAATGTAATAACAGCAAACGTAATATTGCAGCTCAAGATGCGCCACATCCCTTAATACAATGACTACTTAAAGATTGCTATATAAAGATAGAGGTAAAACAGGAAAAATATGTGCAAAAATAACTATCATTACTAGAAGCACTGAAACGATTACAGAAATTATAAACTGTTTAATGACATTTATCATTTTGGCATTAGTTTGTGCAACCTTTCATTTAATTTAATTTCTAGTAACAAATGATTGAAATTTATAAACTATACATTTATTGAAAACTATTGTTTTAATAGTAAAAGATTTAAAGTTAATTTATGCATGTTTATTGTGCTTCCAAATCTGTCTAGAAGCAAAAAAACATCTGTTTAACTAATATTATTAATATCAGTATTGGATCAGTATCTGATATTAAAGTGTTGCATAGGTTTGCTCAATTAAATGTTTTTTGACGTAGTCCCGACAATCCATTTTTAGGTTTCTTTTAGCTTTTGTTTTAAACCCATCAATTAATCAAATTGCACACACACACACAAAACACATCATAATTAGTTTCTTGTTTTTGAATTAATCACAGCTTCGATGTTGATATCCTAATTGCTTTTTGGATAAGTGTACCCTAGTGGCTACAGTGATGCCTGGAGGATAACAATTAAAATACAGGTTACAAAGTCAAGTTGAGATGAATGCAAAGCCCTACCAATAAGGCATTCAGAAGCTCAGGGACCTGATACCATTTCAATTTCTGTATGTATTCAGCAAATTTAGATAATTTAGATAATAATTATGATAATTTAATCCTGGATAAGTAGGCAAATTCATATCTATATCTGTACTCTTCAACAGCAACTTTAATTACTTACTCGCAGCATACACAATTCAGAATAATTTGAGTGTTAAAATAAAAAAACTAAGAAAAGTACAAATAAATAAATAAAGCAATAGAAATCATAGAAAAACTAATAGAACAGAATACATGCAATTAAAATTAGTACATTAATTATGCATGGTCCGACAAGACCTCATTATTACGAGGTCTCACTTCATGATTACATCTGATTGTATAGCATCCAGTCAAAGTTTGTAAGCTTGGCAGAGCAACGGGATGGCTCTGGCTCTGATATTGTGCTCACTATTTTGTAACACGTAGTATGTACAATCTGGTCTCTCCGGCCAGAAAAAAGCTGTACCATGCAATTCACCTCTACTTCTTTATCATCCAGGATCTTGGTTATCTGGCCGACATATGGCTTATCATCATATTTGATGATCACAAAGCATCCCACGGCATACTTATCCACTTTTTCCTCACTATCAGCAGAGATAGAAAATACATTATCTGTCTCATTATTGTGCTGTGAGCCCTTTACATGGGGTCTGTCTTTCTTTCCAAAATCAAGTTTGGTTGGTTTGTAGCAGGAGCAGATCCCTGGGTTTTCACAAAAACAACTGACATCTCTATAGAAGATGACACCTGGTGAAGATGTTTTTTCATCCCAGTTACTTTCTTCACAGAGTCTGAAAGCATTTAACATGCCGGAGTATGTCAGATTCCTCTGTCCATTTAAAGTTGATACTGCTCGGTCATTTTTTGCTGAGGAACTCATCGTTCTTTGGGAGAATGCAAGTCATTGTCTTTGTTTACATGTTTATCCACCATCCTTATTACTGTACTTCACATGCCATCTGGAGCACCTTTCCCATGTGCCTTTTATGTGAAATTCCATGTCACATATTTGAACCCACACCTGAATCGAATTATGCTCATCAAGTAGCATTTGGCCCAGTTTCGATATTGAGTAACAGGCCCGTCACTGAGTATGTGTATGGTGTCTATTTCTGTCTCACGTTTTTCCTTCAGCTCCTTGATTACTGCCTCAATGTGTGCCCCCACTACTTGCTCATCGTGCCGGAATGACTCTGAATGACAGAGATAGACAGTACTGTGCAAAATTTGTAGGCAAGTGTGAAAAAATGCTGTAAAGTAAGAATGCTTTCAAAAATACACGTTAATAGATTATATTTATCAATTAACTAAATGAAAAGTGAGTGAACAGAAGAAAAATCTACATCGAATCCATATTTGGTGTGACCTTCAAAACAGCATCAATTCTTCTAGGTACACTTGCACAAAGTCAGGGGTTTTGTAGGCATATAGTCAGGTGTATGATTAAACAATTATACCAAACAGGTGCTAATGATCATCAATTCAATATGTAGGTTGAAACACAAGCATTAACTGAAACAGAAACAGCTGTGTAGGAGGAATAAAACTGGGTGAGGAACAGCCAAACTCAGCTAACAAGTTGAGGTTGCTGAAGACAGTTTACTGTCAAAAGTCAAGACTGAGCCCAGCAACAAGACACAAGGTAGTTATACTGCATCAGCAAGGTCTCTCCTAGGCAGAAACTTCAAGGCAGACAGGTGTTTCCAGATGTGCTGTCCAAGCTCTTTTGAAGAAGCACAAAGAAACGGGCAACGTTGAGGTCCGTAGACACAGTGGTCAGCCAAGGAAACATACTGCAGCAGAAAGACACATCATGGTTACTTCCCTTCGCAATCGGAAGATGTCCAGCAGTGCCATCAGCTCAGAATTGGCAGAATACAGTGGGACCCTGGTACACCCATCTACTGTCTGGAGAAGTCTGGTCAGAAGTGGCCTTCATGGAAGAATTGCGGCCAAAAAGCCATACCTCCGACGTGGCAACAAGGCCAAGCGACTCAACTATGTACGAAAACACAGGAACTGGGGTGCAGAAAATAGAAGCAGGTGGTCTGATGAGTCAAAATTTGAAGTATTTGGCTGTAACAGAAGGCAGTTTGTTCCCGAAGGGCTGGAGAGGTACACAAATGAGTGTCTGCAGGCAACAGTGAAGGTTCCTTGCAAGTCTGGGGCTGCATTTCTGCAAATGGAGTTGGGGATTTGGTCAGAATTAATGGTCTCCTCAATGCTGAGAAGTACAGGCAGATACTTATCCATCATGCAATACCATCAGGGAGGCATCTGATTAGACCCAAATTTAGTTTGCAGCTTGACAACGATCCCAAACATACAGTGAAAGTCATTAAGAACTATCTTGAGCGTAAAGAAGAACAAGGAGTCCTG
This sequence comes from Amia ocellicauda, assembly GCF_036373705.1. Lineage (NCBI taxonomy): Eukaryota > Metazoa > Chordata > Actinopteri > Amiiformes > Amiidae > Amia > Amia ocellicauda. Next base: position 15,460,993 of record NC_089861.1, on the reverse strand, counting down.
GAAGTGATGGTATGGCCCCCACAGAGCCCTGATCTCAACATCGAGTCTGTCTGGAATTACATGAAGAGAGAGAAGCAACTGAGGCTGCCTAAATCCACAGAAGAACTGTGGTTAGTTCTCCAAGATGTTTGGGCCAACCTACCTGCCGAGTTCCTTCAAAAACTGTGTGCAAGTGTACATAGAAGAATTGATGCTGTTTTGAAGGCAAAGGGTGGTCACACCAAATATGGATTTGATGTAGATTTTTCTTCACTCACTTTGCATTTTGTTAATTGATAAATATAATCTATTAACATGTCTATTTTTGAAAGCATTCTTACTGTACAGCATTTTTTCCACACCTGCCTAAAACTTTTGCACAGTACTGTAATACCATAACAGCCTTTGTGCCTATGCCCACCACCCTACTTTTGGCTTAATGCCAGTTCCACCCCTGGGTGTTGACTCCAGCAGTAATTTAATACAAGTAAGATTAGTAATATACAAAGGTTCAATGTGAATCTCAGTTCTTATTATTTTCCCACTTGCCCAGTGATGTTTCATTTATTTGGCTGTTGGGGTTCTAACAAAATTCCTATTATTATTTGCTTGAAATATTGGGAAAACGTTGTTCTCATTCTGCTTCAGTGATAAGTCTAGGTCTTGCAGCAATGGACAGATTTTTTAAAGATGGTGTTTGGAGCTGTAGCAGTAAAACCAGTCAGATTTGCAAAATCCCCAAAAAGTGAGAATGGCAACAAAACACTGTTAAGTTTGTGAGGAATACAGCAGATTTGGATTTACCTCAGCAAATGCTGATCCACCTTAACCATTATGTATCTTCTGTGGAGAAATGCAGCAGTGTGAAACCAGCATATCACATCACATATCTCAACAACAAACACCTGATTGCCAGCAGTGTTTAATAGTGTTTAAACATGTATATATATATAGTTGAAGACATACCAGTTTACAATGCTTCATCTACCTCGGCAAAAGCACTTTAAGGTGTCAAGTTGTCTCGCTGCTTGTTATAGACAACTGCATAAAGCTAATTTTGCCCACCACTGTGGTGTTTGCAGAGCACCTTTAGCTTTCTTGATATTCCACAATGACAGAATCATGGAATTGGATATGAATTAGGATTTTAGGAATGGAATTTTCATAACTTCTTTCCTTCCTCGCTTGCATGAGCAAGTACAGGAAAACACACATTTTATTAAGATTTATTTGAGGATTACTGGGTACCATATCAGCAGATTTGTGATGTGTTTGCTCATTCATAATATATTGAACATCAAATTAAAAGAGCTGACTGAAAGGCCAGGTTTTCAGCTCCTTTATGCCATAGGGGTTAACTTGTGCGGAGGAGTGAAATGCTGCCATGTATGGAGCTTCAGCTATATTCTCTGCTGAAGCATAACCTGCAGCAAGCAATCCTTCCCAAACTGGCAAAGGTACCTAAAAACAAATTAACCAAATTGCCCTTTACATAGTTTGTTAAAAAGTTAGCTTTATTCTGTCTTCGGTAGAAAATTAAAATGTGTGCTTTCATATTTACTTTACACTGCAGAATCGTCACTGTCTAGCCTATTCATTGATGTTCAGTGTTTGTTAACTAATGTGATCAGTGTGACGAGAATGCTTTGTGACTGTCTTATTGGCTCTGTTTAGTGAATTCAAGTCATACTTTACTCACAATGAAAAAACATCTGCCCAACTGGACTGGGTCAGATACCCTTTCCTTTTGCCAGAGACCAGCAGCACTAGCCTTGCTGCCAGGCTGCTGAAAAATCTTCCAGAAGTGTCTTCAGACTGTGACCTGCAAATTAGGTTTGCTGACTCCTTACTAACACACTCTGGTGTTTAGTCTAGAACGAATACTTTGTCTAGATGAAGCATGCTTTGGATCAACTCCTACCATTTGGATCAGCTTATTTGTGTGAAGTCATTTTATGCAATGATCCAAATCAAAACGAAACAAGGGAACAGACTCAGTTTGGAAAAAAACATGTAATCACTGCTGTTCCCGCATTGCACCCCAGGAAGGCAGTTTCACATCTTCATGTGTAAGCAACTGTAATAATGGAAATATAAAATATTACAATAAGAAGTCTGCCAATTGTCATTGGATATTTGATTTTTTTGTATTATTCTATTATAAATGCCTGAAGGAATATTTTTGCACTTTCTGTTAGTCCTACAGTGAGGGAAAAAAGTATTTGATCCCCTGCTGATTTTGTATGTTTGCCCACTGACAAAGAAATGATCAGTGTATAATTTTAATGGTAGGTGTATTTTAACAGTGAGAGACAGAATAACAACAAAAAAATCCAGAAAAACGCATTTCAAAAAAGCTATAAATTGATATGCATGTTAATGAGTGAATTAAGTATTTGACCCCTTTGACTTAGTACTTGGTGGCAAAACCCTTGTTGGCAATCACAGAGGTCAGATGTTTCTTGTAGTTGGCCACCAGGTTTGCACACATCTCAGGAGGGATTTTGTCTTTGCAGATCCTCTCCAAGTCATTAAGGTTTCGAGGATGACGTTTGGCAACTCGAACCTTCAGTTCCCTCCACAGATTTTCTATGGGATTAAGGTCTGGAGACTGGCTAGGCCACTCCAGGACCTTAATGTGCTTCTTCTTGAGCCACTGCTTTGTTTCCTTGGCTGTGTGTTGTGGGTCATTGTCATGCTGGAATACCCATCCACGACCCATTTTCAATGCCCTGGCTGAGGGAAGGAGGTTCTCACCCAAGATTTGACGGTACATGGCCCCGTCCATCGTCCCTTTGATGCGGTGCAGTTGTCCTGTCCCCTTAGCAGAAAAACACCCCCAAAGCATAATGTTTCCACCTCCATGTTTGACGGTGGGGATGGTGTTCTTGGGGTCATTCCTCCTCCTCCAAACACGGTGAGTTGAGTTGATGCCAAAGAGCTCGATTTTGGTCTCATCTGACCACAACACTTTCACCCAGTTCTTCTCTGAATCATTGAGATGTTCATTGGCAAACTTCAGACGGGCCTGTACATGTGCTTTCTTGAGCAGGGTGACCTTGCGGGCACTGCAGGATTTCAGTCCTTCACGGTGTAGTGTGTTACCAATAGTTTTCTTGCTGATTATGGTCCCAGCTGCCTTGAGATCATTAACAAGATCCTCCCGTGTAGTTCTGGGCTGATTCCTCACCGTTCTCATGATCATTGAAACTCCACGAGGTGAGATCTTGCATGGAGCCCCAGACCGAGGGAGACTGACAGTTATTTTGTGTTTCTTCCATTTGCGAATAATCGCACCAACTGTTGTTACCTTCTCACCAAGCTGCTTGGCGATGGTCTTGTAGCCTCCCTTTAAGAGAGTGCTCCTAATCTCAGCTCGTTACCTGTATAAAAGACACCTGGGAGCCAGAAATGTTGCTGATTGATAGGAGATCAAATACTTATTTCCCTCATTAACATGCAAATCAATTTATAACTTTTTTGAAATGCGTTTTTCTGGATTTTTTTGTTGTTATTCTGTCTCTCACTGTTAAAATACACCTACCATTAAAATTATAGACTGATCGTTTCGTTGTCAGTGGGCAAACGTACAAAATCAGCAGGGGATCAAATACTTTTTTCCCTCACTGTATGCCGTGACGTCACCAGGGTCCTACCTCTGGAGCTGCTTTCCTGAGAGTCAATGGGGGAAATCAGAGAAGTCACGAAAATCATTAAAAAATAAAACTGTATGCACATTCGATTGGACCCATCACCCTATTTTTCCGAAAAAAACATCGGTTTGTAGTCATAAAAAGTGTATTACACCACCCAGAACTGTTGCTATTATTTAACATGATTATTTTATGCCAGGCACCGCGGGGTCTATACAGCGCAGTGCGAACTGCGCATGCGTGTTCTCCACAGAGCCTGCACTGCGCTGGAGCTGCACATCAGCCCCCCCATAATACAATAATCATGTCAATTAATAGCAACATTTTTTGCCCTCAGGAAACCTCAGTCACATTAGAGAAAGGTTCCTGCAGGTTAAGCATGTGGAAAAATAATTACTTTTAAGACTTTTCATAGTCTTAATTACTGACTTTTTAGTGACCTGGATCAAAGTGTTCTAGGATTATAATAGTTGCATTGACAAATTCCATATAAGCACAATCGGTGGAATTCTGCAGATCTGCGCATATCTGTGGAAATCTGCGCCTCAAGAATGGCTTCCTCACAGAGACGAAAAGTGTATAATATGTGCAGTGCAATTAAAATACTAATCTACAGCTGGTGTGTTAACCCACCTAAAAGCCAAACACCCTTTTCCGAAACTAGCAATGACAGAAAAGGGAAGAGGAGCAACAAACAAATTCATATTATTAAGTTCCACACACACACACACAGCTATTGCTATTTATTTTGTATTCACTGGAACTCGAGCGCACAGGTGTGTTTCCGAACGCAGACCGGCAGTCTATATGTTGAGTGTGTTTGGAATCGTGGAAAAGTAAATCATTTAGTTAAGTAGATTTTATAAATTAGTTACATACATAGTCTAATACATTTTGTATTTCGCTGTTTTGTACTTCAAATTATGGATCATTTGCAATATTCCACGTTTTACAGTTGATTCCATTTTTATTACCAAATTCCGCGATTCCACATCGCGGAAATCATAGGGCTCTACAATACTGACCTTCAGGGGGTGCTTCTTAGTATTCCTGGTAGGTAATGCTGTTATGGTAGTAGTAGTTTAACAAAAGCTATAGTGATGTAAAAGATACCTTAAAAAAAAATACATAGGCGTTTTAAATTGGTTCCATCTATTAGTAACAGAACAGTTTTATATTTAAATATTTTTGTCTCAACTGGACAAAGAGTCACATTAAAAGCAAAGTCAGATTTTCTCTTGTCTTGCAATTCGCTTTTGGCTAAAGTCAGTTCATTTCTAACTTGTGTTGACACAGTTGCTACATACCAGGCATGTAAGCTGTTACTGACTGACAGTTTGACACTAACTGCTGATGTATATGAAATTCCCATTTAGCAGAGAAAGTCACCTTACTTCATACCCATGATTTCCCATTGGTTTTATAGATATGTTTCTCCACTGTCTGATATAACAATAATAGAGCAACATCATGCTTGGCAGTAAATACCATAATTATGCCTTGTAAAAAATGCTTGTGGTATTTTGATTAGTAGCAGGGTTCCTTTTATTCTCAGGCATTAATGAAAATGACTCCTGCTGCCATGACAGAACTCTTGAATTGTGAAATGTGCACAGAGCACAGTTCAACGACTTTCAGGCTAAAAACAAGTACATTACACTGAATAAATAATGATGGCATCATTAAAGCAGCGAGGCAAAGCTTAAGGTAGCATTTCCATTATTCGGCAATGAAACAGATTGGGGCTGCAGTAGCCCTTGCAGTCCCTTTTTGAACAGCTTTTCAGTTAAATAAAATGTGACACAAATCCAGATATGTGTTCTTTATGTATCCCAAGGTGTGTTCAGGTGCTGAGATGGCACTTTTCCATGCATAAGACCATTATTTTATAAATTAATAATTAAAATGTTAAAATTGTCAATTGTTTTATTTAAGGAGGATCATGGTTTCTGATTTTCCTAAAACACTGTGTGGTGTACTTACCACAGAAAGATAAAGAGACAAGCATTCTTGTGTCAAAAGTCTACTTATGATTCAGAAGAACCTGGGTCTGATTCTCATAATGCCTTTCTACTGGTAAACCCAGGAGTTCACTCCAAACCACACATTGGGAAAATGACCATCTGTTTGGCAATTTGTTTCACTCATGACAAAATCATTAAGAACTAAATGTAAGATTTAGTTGCAACATATATTACCTGTTTTTCTGCTCACATACTCTAATTTTGGGAACTGAAAAAAGTATACATTATTTGATCTGTCCATAACAAACTTGTCCATCATAACTTCCGCCTGAATATTTCTCTTTCCTTTGATATGGAAAAACTGGTGTTAAAATCAATGGCAGTTTGACTGCTGGTTATGAAAACTTTAACCTTGGACCTTCAGACAATCTGTCAGTCTACTCTTTTAGCTGCTTTTTTCTGTCTTGGATACTTCTGTTTACAGTGCTAATTTTTTTATAAAGGTATGGTGTAAAGAAGAAACCCAAGTCATGAAATTTGTAACAAAATAAATGAATCTGATCACTTAGGTTTACAGGTGCTTTACTTTATATCTTGACAGTGAATTTCTGAGTACAAATGTTTACAATTATATTTCTTAGCAGACAACCTTATCCAGAGCGACTAACACTTGTCACAATATATAACATTATTTTTACATACAATTTCCAATTTAAACAGCTGTTTTTTCTTTTTACTGGAGCAATCTAGGTAAAATACCTTGCTTAGGGTTACAACTGCAGGGTCCCTCACCTGGGATTGAACCCATGATATGACAATCCACAGTCCAGAGCCCTAACTGGTGCTCCACACTGCTGCCAAATGCTGCTGTTTAAATGCTTATTAGACATTTTCTCACATTCACTCAATACTTCATGTTTGTGAATTCACTTAGATGACTTTCAAATCATCTTTCTGGAGAGATTTCTTGTTCATAAAGCTACTCATTCAAATCCTCCATAATCCTGGCCAATTAAGGCTAACTTTGAGGATATTTCACTTGAAAAGGTTTGAACAAAACTGAACAAAGACAGGGTTGTGACTGCCACTGCTTTATATTGATTCACAGTTAAGGTTTTACATATCCCTGGAACATGTATAGTTTTCACATACGGGATCATACATACATTAAAAAATATATATCTTTAGTTAAATATAAATAATATATGCTTTTCTAACTTATTTTTATTCTTTCCAATTGCAACAAATAGCCTACATTTCTCCAGCTCTCCAGTACAATTTAACATAGTGTCCATCATTTCAAGGCATTTGAGTAAATAAAAATGTTTGACACATTAATAAAAATACTACTTTTCAATTAGGCATACATGCACACACCCCCTTGCCTCATTGTGTGAAAATATAGAATTACAGTAACTTAGCATAAAGTTGCTCCCTACAAGCAATACAAAATGTATTGTTTTTGCACTTAGAGACAATTATTTTAAAAATTATTATTTTTCTTTTTTTATCTATTTGTGTTAATTTTCTGATTTGTGTGTGTTTAATTAATTGTACTCATGGTTTTGTTTATTTTACTGTTTGTTTTAATTTTCCATCCTGTCTTTACATTGCACTTTCTTTCCTTTTTTTTTTAAATTCCAGTTATTATTTTGTGGAGGAGATTGGGGGTGCTGTCGAAACAATCACAGTGGGGTTGTGGGGGGGGGCAGCTATAGATTAAACAAAAGCCTTACTCATACATAAGTTACAAAAATATGTATTACTAAAACAAAACAGCTTTGTCATCATTTAATCCAGACCTGTGTTTTGAAAAAAAAAATCTATACATTTAATGTAAGCATTATTGTTATAGTATTACATATAATACTGAATGATTTTTATTCAGGCCTCTTTGTATCCATTTCTGTTGGTTGCATTTTCGTGTTTCAAAATATCAATATAACAGCATTTCCTGGGTTAAGCTTTGCTAAAAAAGAATGTTGTACTATACATACAGTTAGGTCCATAAATATTTGGACAGTGACACAATTTACATCATTTTGGCTTTGTACACCACCACAATGGATTTGAAAGGAAACAACAAGATGTGCTTTAAGTGTGGACTTTAATCTTTGCCAAACTGGGTGAACAGTGTAGGAATTACACCCATCTTTATATCTGGTCACTCCAATTTTAGGGGCTCAAAAGAAATTGGACAATTGGCTGCTCAGCTGTCTCAGTTGTTCCATGGCCAGGTGTGTGTTATTCCCTCATTAGTTCAATTACAGGTAATCATATAAAACATGTAGATTTGATTTCAAGTGTGGCATTTGCATTTGGAATCTGTTGCTGTTAACCCTCGATATGAAGTCCAAAGAGCTACCAAAGCGAGTGAAGCTAGCCATCATTAGGCTGAGAAATCAAAACAAACCAGTCAGAGAGATAGCAAAAACATTAGGTGTGGCCAAATCAACTATTTGGTACATTCTTAAAAAGAAAGAACGCACTTGTGAGCTCAGGAACATCAAAAGACCCGGAAGACCACAGAAAACAACTGTGTTGGATGACAGAAGAATTATTTCCTTGGTGAAGAAAAACCCTTTCACAACAGCCAGATCAAGAACACCCTCCAGGAGGTAGACGTATCTGTGTCAAAGTCAACAATCAAGAGAAGACTTCACCAGAGTAAATACAGATGGTTTACCACAAGATTAAACCATTGGTAAACCCCCAGAACAGGAAGATCAGATCAGAGTTTGCCAAAAAAAAACATCTAAAGGACCCAGTTCTGGAACAACATCCTATGGACAGATGAGACAAAGATCAACTTGTACCAGAATGATGGGAAGAGAAGAGTATGGAGAAGGGAATCCGAAGCATCCCACCTCATCTGTGAAGCATGGTGGAGGTAGTGTTATGGCATGGGCATGTATGGCTGCCAAAGGAACTGGTAAACTGGTATTTATTGATGATGTGACTGCTGACAAAAGCAGCAGGATGAATTCTGAAGTGTTTAGGGTTATATTATCTGTTTGGATTCAGCCAAATGCTTCAAAACTCATTGGACTGCACTTCACAGTGCAGATGGACAATGACCCGAAGCATACTGCGAAAGCAACCCAAGATTTTTTTAAGGCAAAGAAGTGGAATTTTCTGCAATGGCCAAGTCAATAACCTGACCTGAATCCAATTGAGCAGCATTTCACTTGCAAAACACCCCAAAAACAAGCAGGAACTAAAGACAGCTGCAGTGCAGGCCTGGCAGAGCATCACCAGGGAAGAAACCCAGCATCTGGTGATGTCTTCAGGCAGTCATTGACTGCAGAGGATTTGCAACCAAGTATTGAAACTCACAGTTTAATTCATGGTTATGTTAGTTTGTCCAAATACTTTTGAGCCCCTAAAATTGGGGGGACCACCTATAAAAATGGGTGTAATTCCTATTCCAATTTGGATGTAACTACCCTCAAATTAAAGATGAAAGTCTACACTTAAAGCCCATCTTGATGACAATGTGTCACTGTCCAAATACTGACTGTTCACTGATGGCTTGTCTAAAATATTGTCTCAGCCAATATCACCACTTTACAGGCCTCAATTCCACTGGTAGATGTACTATGGTTCAGTGGCATAGTTACAGGCAATGTAAAAGAAGACTTGTAAATGATGTTAATTTATGAACAAGAGGTGAGGATAAACAGATCACACAACTTGCTTATGGTAGAATTTAAATCTACATTTTCCAAATTATGACAAACACAGTCACCAGTTTCAATTAATCGGGCATGAAAAACACAACATATTGAAATAAACCAAGCGCAAATAAATTCCGTTTTTGTGAGGCTTCACCTCCGTCAAGTGAAAACTTTCAGTTTATACTTTTAATGGGTATATAGGTACTTTTAAAAGGTATGATATGTTTCAGTTTGTTGAATGCATGCCTCTCTAATGGTCAAGGCAAGCCACAACTTTAAAGGCATGTAGTGTTTGACTTAATATCATATTTTGTTTATTCATGTTGGATGAGTTTACTGCGATCTACTGTAGTAAATTATTGAACAGACATGGGTTTCTAACATTATTCATCAATATTAAACACATTTAAATGACAATAATACATCACATACATTTCAACACATTGCAATCGAGCACCCCAAGGTAGGCGTATATATTATATTAATTTGGGATGTGCATTATACAGCTGTATATATGCCTAATTATTCTTCAATATACACATGGCTCATATTTAATTTATGTTTGATGTTATTATTATACATGTATTATTATGAGGTATAATCTTTCACTCACAATTTCACTCCCAACTCCATTGATGCAAAATCTAGACCATCATATGCATTTACGTAAACAGAAAAGGTGAAAAGATTCCATACCTGCTCATGTTGTAAGCCACACCAGTATCTCCTCCCTGTTTGCAAGATCAAGATAAAGTTTCACTGAGTAACCATTTGATAATGTTCAGCACAGAACAGGGACGTTATTAGACTTTTTAGGGGGACTTCGAAATGGTGACCAGGATCGGAGGGGCAGACAGTGTTTTTTTCCTGTGTCAGAGTGGCGGGGGGGGGGGGGGGGGTTGTGGGGGTTGCTTACAGTGTTTTGCGGAGTTACTTCTTCATTCTTTTGTTGTATTATTTTTAAGGGGGGCTGCTGAGAGAAAATACAAGGGGTGGCTGACGGTGTTTTGTTGGACTGTTTGGCCGCGCCATTACTTCATAATCGTATTATTTTTAGGGGGGCTGAGAGAAAATAAACCCCTGGCACTGAATATTGAACTTATATGATGTCTTCTCTCCACAACAGAATTCAACTCTGATGTGGTAAACTACTTGTAAAAAGAAGTTAAGTTATTCAAGGAAAAAAGCTTTGACTGTGTGCTTAGTATTGTTTTTGATTTTATAATGCATCATGTATGCATGGTTAACTTGTTTTAATAAAACTTGATTGAACTGATTTTCATTTCTTCATTTTGGTACTGATTACCTCAAAGGTCAGTAACAGTGCAGTGATTAATTAGAGCACAAGACGTTAATCAAGTACAAAGAGGAGGTGAATTTGAAATCATTTCACCTTCCTCTTGTGCTTGAAGCCTGAAAAAAAAAAAAAACGATTTTGATAGGAAAACATTACATGTAGATTGTTGACTATAAAGAGAAGTTTTGTTTTATAGAGTTAACAGTACCACGCTAATGCAATGCAGTGTCTACTTGGGAACAGTAAAAATATTTCGGCTGCTTTTTTCATTTTCCCAAAACAAAATGGGGTTTGGTTAATAATATACATTTCAGCTCAGCCACACTGATGGTTTGCAGTTAAAGGATGCAGTTGCAGTCCTGGAGAGTCTCCAGCTATGACTGTACACAACCACAGCAGCAGCACTACACTGGGACCTTTGTCTTTCCTGTTGGCTGAGTTTGTAGTTACCTTACTGTAAAAATGGACTGCAGCCAGAGTGTTGCGCAGGTTTGCTTTTCCCGCATTTCTACTGTACCTGGCACTTCTTCAGGAATGGCAAGCTTTTTTAAATGTACTCCCTACTTTTGCCTTTACCTAGGAAACATACTGCAGTATTTTATAATGGACAGTGCTTTGGCTTAAGGATATATATATATATATATAGAGAGAGAGAGAGAGAGAGGAGAGAGAGAGAGAGGAAGAAAGAGAGAGAAATTACCTTAATACAGTTTGCTGTGGAGGCAAACCTACAATTATTATTTTATATAACTTCCGGGAATCTTTCTGTTATGATATTTTCATTTCATAATTCTTTTTTCCTTTTCAAAATAAATGTTTACTTTATGATTTTGTATAAAAAGTAAAGTGCAGTATACAATGTCAATATATTTGCAGAACATGAATAAATGTGTTTTCTGTATTGCAATATCACAGGCTTCATAAACGCAGGAACAACTAGTGTATTTTAAACATTGGAATAATTTGACACTATAATAAACACCATTCATTGCAGTTTAAAGTATATTCTTTATACAATAATATTGTATTTTGTAAATTAAAATAGAAGGTCAAATAAAATAGTTTGTTTTAAAATGTCTTATTACTGCATTCTTCATAATTAAACAAATAATAAGGTTTACCATCACTTACATTCAAGATTATGCTGTTCAGGATGAACATTGATATAAACTATAGCTTTGAGACAGTGCAGTATGTTTTGTTTCTCTGAGTGGAATGCATTCTGTCTGTTTTTAAAAAATGATGCTTAGTTGAATTTACATAAACATATTTCTTAACAATTATCCTTAAAGTCACAAACGAACAAAACAACCACACAAACTGAGATTGCAGATGTGCCACAAGTAGGTATATTTTGCATCTGATACAAATTTATGTAATACCCGTTACTGTATAAATCTTCCTAATGCAAAATAATCTTTTAATCCATGCTTTAGGCATAACCAGAGTACACATCTGGAGTCAGATTTGTATAGTTTTATGGATTTTCATAAATAACTTCACATACTTTATTGCACAGGAAAGTCCCACAATGAATGTGCAGGTAGGAAATGTCACACGAAGGTGTCATGAAGTTTTACTGTAGAAGTGTATTAAAAGAGCATTTTAGTTCATGACCATCTTAAGCCTCCAGACATGGTACAAACATCTGTTTACAGATTACAGGTTGCACCCTAAACTTCCTTATTGAATTGAGAAACATGTTTGACCTATTTTTTTGGACCATTAACACGTCCCTCATACAGTTGCTGCAGTTGCCCTTGCCCTGTGGAGGGAACCTGTCTAGTTTCTTCACATGTCAGTAGATCATTGGCTCCATACAGATAGGGTAGCAGGAAAATAAAATCTGTTACTATGGCAATGAGCCAGAAACCTACTTTGCCCATAGTTTATTTTCAAGCATTGTCCATTTCTTTATAAAAGTGATAAGCTATGGAAATAAATTACGAATATAGTAGCAGTAGTATTTAATTGAAAAGCTTGTTCAATATATTCTTCAGTGTGTCTATATATATGTGTGTGTGTGTATATACAGTGAGGGAAAAAAGTATTTGATCCCCTGCTGATTTTGTACGTCTGCCCACTGACAAAGAAATGATCAGTCTATAATTTTAATGGTAAGTGTATTTTAACAATGAGAGACAGAATAACAGCAAAAAAATCCAGAAAAACGCATTTCAAAAAAGTTATAAATTGATTTGCATGTTAATAAGTCAATACGTGAATGTATCATACTGAAAAAATAATTGACCTTCCTAGGGTATTGCACAACATTAAAGAATGGAATTATTTTCAAACATTCCTTCAATTATAACTATAATTCCTGTCTGTAAAAAACAACCTCAGACCTACACTGTACAACCTTCAATATTTTATAGCTGGAACTACTGAATATCCTTACTAACTTTTTTCTGTTTTTAGATCACATATTGTTTCCTATAAAGGTCCTCTTCTAAAATTGAATAATCTTCTGCCAATATCAGTCTTCAACATTTCTTTCATTCAGAAAGTCTTTATGGTTTACTGACCTTTTTTGCTTTTTTCTAGTCTTAACATGGAATTTCATAATGCGCCTCTCTTCATTATACATGCTTCTCAAAGACATCTCTATACTGTTTACTTTGATACTATTAAATTTGATGCATTACTGAAATAAAATAGAGCAACTTGATTGCTGGCTAAGGAATACAGTTTTCATTTTAGTTTATGCCATAGTGTCTTCCTTACTATACACTCCCTCTGTACCATCAATTAAGCTTCCTGTTTAAAATAAATTTACAATCTCATTGTTTAGTCCAGGTTTTTACATGGCTGTCTCATTGCAGCTAAGTTAAGATCTGAATGATCTCTTATGCTTTCGTACAGACAGGAAAAACTACTGGGTCATTACGTGACTCCTGTTGTCCAAGAGCATCCGGAAAAAACCCAGGCATGGCAAGACCACTACTACAATAGTTCTGCAAGAGCTATGACTTTCCAGCTGAAACCATGGACTGATAGGGAAGTCTTAGTTGCAACTCCTAGTTATAGGTGGGATGTTGGAGCTATGTTGGACCTTAATGTTATTGAGGAGACCTCCAGCCCATGGTTGAGCCCCATTCTCATGGTTGCAAAGCCTAATGGGCAATGGAGGTTTTGTAATTACTTGTGTCAATTAAATAGTGTCTCTAAGTTTGATGCATACCCTCTGTCTCATGTGTAAAATGGCAGCATTTGTCACACCTTGGAACCTATACTAGTATGTCATGCAATGTCTCAGGGAAGCATCCCTGACAGCAAACCCTGAAAAGTATTTTGTGGGTTTAACTGAAGCCAAGTATCTGGGCTATATCATGGGAGGGGGACAAGTGAATCCTAAGTCTAGCAAGGTGGATGTCATCAAGAATTGTTCTCGCCCTATTAACAAAAAGCAATTGCATGCCTTGGTCTTGGTTTAGTGGCTTATTATAGGAGGTTTATTCCAGAGTTCTCCACAGTCCAAATCTCCGCCCAACAGAGTCCAGTGGTGTGACACCGCTGCAGAAGCTTTTAGGAAGTTATCTAATGCATTGTACAGTGAACCAGTGCAATCCGTGGCAGACTTCACAAAACTGTTGCTGCAAACGGGTGCTTCGGACATGGGTATTGGGTCAGTGCTGTCACAGGTGATAGACAGTGAGGACCATCCATTTATGTACCTTAGTTGAAAACTGCTGCCAAGAGAGACTAGGTACGCAGTGGTTGAAAAAGAGAGTGTCTTGCCATTCCCTAAAATATTACTTGCTTGATTGTGAGTTCACACTGGTTACTGATCACTCTTCTCTAAAATGGATGAAGGAAAATAGGGAGACAAATGGTTGATAGGGAGACAGATGGTTCCTCACTTTTCAACCCTTCACGTTAACAGTGGGACACTAAATGCAAATGCTGATGGACTCTCCAGAGGGTTGGTGGGGTAGGAAGGCCACTCAAACCAGTGGGCTTTCGCTGGGTGTGGGGATGTGTACAGGTTCTGTTGTTATAAGCAGGTACAGTTGGAGTACAGTGGGGGTACTATAACTTAAGTGTAAATGGTTGTATTTGGGTGCCATAATATATGGCTGATGAGGATTGTCACATTATGGTGTAATTAGATAGTGTGACCACTACATGTAGGGTGTTCTGTTTTCAGTCCTGGTCAGAGACCTGACACAGTGCACTCTAGAAGCTGGGATAAAAGCTCTGTGGCAGTTGCTCTATGACCCAGAATAGGAAAGCTGCCATCTTTAAATGCCATCTTTATACACCATATTCCTAAGTACCATGATGCTTTGCACATATTATGAGACAATCTTCCGGTTAAGTGTAAACAGCCACAACAACCAGTGTTTTAACATTACAAAATGAGTTGGGAGCACACTAAAATAACTTTTAAAAAGGCAACATTACTCTCCCTCACCCCTCTACCATCGAAGAATAGGAAGATGAAAAGGGTTCTTATTTTAAATAATTCTTGTATATGAAAAAAGTTCAATGTATTCTGGCAATGTGTTCTAGTGATCAGAAGTACATGTAACATAGGATTTCTCATTTGTGATAAACAGTTACATCTAAGTTTTGAATATATTTCATCCCAAATCGGATGTCAATGAATGTATTAGTGAAGACATGAATTCAGATTTATTTTCAGCAAGTGAAACACACTGAAACAAAATGTAAGAAAAACAAATGTCAAATATGTCATGTAAGTAGTCATTATATTTATTTTAATAAATTAACTCTATTTGTATTATTACTTAATGGACAATGTTCAATACAGTTCTTGTATGGATTGGTTTTCAAGGTGTTTTGTTCCATTAATGGTTTAGACGTCAATTCCACTGTGCTGCATGTCCTGGACAGTTATCATTTTCTACTATTTTATATTGATAAATTACAATCACACCAGACCTGAATTTCAATAATTATACAATATACTCCACAATTCTAACAATCCGTTTAATAAACTAAAGGCCTACCTACCAAATAAACTATAAAATGATTTTTATTAAGATCAGATGACTAGGAAGTATATAACATCTGTAATTTGTTTTGTTGTTCCCATAATGTATGGGGTTAGTTTCTGTCAGTGTTTAATGTGATCTTTTCATATTGCTTCTCTGTACTTTGGAAGACCTGTTTTATTAACCACAATATTTAATATATGGTATTTGTATTGCTTCCTTTCTGTAGCTTGAACTGGAAATTATTTGAACCTTATTAATTAAGTCAATCGCCAGGCTTTTTCATGGTTAGCAGAACTGAAAAGCTTGTAAGTCATTAACCTGTACCAGGCAAGACATGCCCTTTACTCTATGGCATTTTAATATACAGAAAAGCACAGTATTCTCACATCAAGAGGTTGTTGTCTTGCATTGTGCTTCATTGCTGTTGAAATCAATAATGCTGTATTGTAAAAGTGCACTACATTTTCATTTTATGTTCATCCATCTTTCATTACTTGAGATTGATTATACACTCACCTAAAGGATTATTAGGAACACCATACTAATACTGTGTTTGACCCCCTTTCGCCTTCAGAACTGCCTTAATTCTACGTGGCATTGATTCAACAAGGTGCTGAAAGCATTCTTTAGAAATGTTGGCCCATATTGATAAGATAGCATCTTGCAGTTGATGGAGATTTGTGGGATGCACATCCAGGGCACGAAGCTCCCGTTCCACCACATCCCAAAGATGCTCTATTGGGTTGAGATCTGGTGACTGTGGGGGCCAGTTTAGTACAGTGAACTCATTGTCATGTTCAAGAAACCAATTTGAAATGATTGGACCTTTGTGACATGGTGGTCATAAAGGGATGGACATGGTCAGAAACAATGCTCAGGTAGGCCGTGGCATTTAAACGATGCCCAATTGGCATTAAGGGGCCTAAAGTGTGCCAAGAAAACATCCCCCACACCATTACACCACCACCACCAGCCTGCACAGTGGTAACAAGGCATGATGGATCCATGTTCTCATTCTGTTTACGCCAAATTCTGACTCTACCATCTGAATGTCTCAACAGAAATCGAGACTCATCAGACCAGGCAACATTTTTCCAGTCTTCAACTGTCCAATTTTGGTGAGCTTGTGCAAATTGTAGCCTCTTTTACCTATTTGTAGTGAAGATGAGTGGTACCCGGTGGGGTCTTCTGCTGTTGTAGCCCATCCGCCTCAAGGTTGTACGTGTTGTGGCTTCACAAATGCTTTGCTGCATACCTCGGTTGTAACGAGTGGTTATTTCAGTCAAAGTTGCTCTTCGATCAGCTTCGATCAGTCGGCCCATTCTCCTCTGACCTCTAGCATCAACAAGGCATTTTCGCCCACAGGACTGCCACATACTGGATGTTTTTCCCTTTTCACACCATTCTTTGTAAACCCTAGAAATGGTTGTGCGTGAAAATCCCAGTAACTGAGCAGATTGTGAAATACTCAGACCGGCCCGTCTGGCACCAACAACCATGCCATGCTCAAAATTGCTTAAATCACCTTTCTTTCCCATTCAGACATTCAGTTTGGAGTTCAGGAGATTGTCTTGACCAGGACCACACCCCTAAATGCATTGAAGCAACTGCCATGTGATTGGTTGGTTAGATAATTGCATTAATGAGAAATTGAACAGGTGTTCCTAATAATCCTTTAGGTGAGTGTATATATATACAGTGGGGGAAAAAAGTATTTGATCCCTAGCCAGTCTCCAGACCTTAACCCCATAGAAAATCTGTGGAGGGAGCTGAAGGTTCGAGTTGCCAAACGTCAGCCTCGAAACCCTAATGACTT
Organism: Amia ocellicauda; assembly: GCF_036373705.1. Classification (NCBI taxonomy): domain Eukaryota; kingdom Metazoa; phylum Chordata; class Actinopteri; order Amiiformes; family Amiidae; genus Amia; species Amia ocellicauda. The sequence goes on along the minus strand of NC_089861.1, from coordinate 15,443,643 downwards.
GGAGAGGATCTGCAAAGAGGAGTGGGACAAAATCCCTCCTGAGATGTGTGCAAACCTGGTGGCCAACTACAAGAAACGTCTGACCTCTGTGATTGCCAACAAGGGTTTTGCCACCAAGTACTAAATCGAAGGGGTCAAATACTTATTTCCCTCAGTAACATGCAAATCAATTTATAACTTTTTTGAAATGTGTTTTTCTGGATTTTTTTGTTGTTATTCTGTCTCTCACTGTTAAAATACACCTACCATTAAAATTATAGACTGATCATTTCTTTGTCAGTGGGCAAACGTACAAAATCAGCAGGGGATCAAATACTTTTTTCCCCCACTGTATATATATATATATATATATATATATATATATATATATAGTCATGCATTTTCATTGAATCACTAAATATTGTAATCAATTTTAGGTGCACTTTCTAAATTATGTCTTAAATGTCAAACCACTATACACAAAGAGCAGATTGCAGCTCTTTCCTGAAACATCCCCTTTCCTCACCAGTTCACCAGAACCAGTTGGTGAGGATGTACACCTCAGATGAACACACTGGTTAGCCCTTGTTATACTATACTGTTAACACTATACCCTTGTTAACCATATAGAGGAGTTTCACATATAGCAACTTCAGTCAGTGTATCCCCCTAATATAACCAGAATAATATTAAATTGTTTTCCTTATTTACAGTGCTAACTCAATGACATATTACATAATTTTAGTGGCACCTAAAGCAGTAAGCAACATCAGCAACAGTACTAGTAGTAGTAGCTGTAGTGGTAGTAGTACTAGTTTGGTATGAATAATTATTTCTGACCTGACAATTACTTTTCTCTCCACTCACTAAAGACTTGAGATAAGACCTTGATTTCTGCCAACTCACAGGCTATATTTAGATTAATTTCCTATGGTGTTGCAGGGAAGTTTTCTTGGCCACTTAACATGTAACTTCCTAACAATGGTGTGTAGCATGTAGTAACTGTCATGTAACTGTCACCTCACAAAACTAGTCTGACTTGATAGAGAAATCACAAAAGTAGTACCATGTTTTTCTGTCTCAAGATATTCCACATGAAAAAAAAAATGCTTTAATGAACATTCATGTGAAGGTTCAATATATTATAATAGAGTTTAAACGGGACTTTAAAAGCCAGTCTCCATGAGTTTTTTCCCTGGCAAAGCTATTTAAAATAGTAGCCTTTTTTCTTCTTAATTCTTTTATAATTTCACTCAGCATTATGTTACCTTGGGGAGGAGTTGTTGCTCCAGTTAGCTTCAAATAAATTCTCTAAGACATCAAAGGATGTTGGTTCAGGCTGAGGGTTCAGGTTTCAGGAAAGCAGTTCCAAAAAAGTAAAATTTAGCACCTAAAACAATCAGCTGGACAATTGAGAAATGATTTTTTTCTGGAGTGTTATAATATGTATTATAAACCCCTCTGAGGTCATATTAGACAAGCTAAGCTCATTTTCACAACAAATGGAGACAATCTCAATAAATATTAAAACCATATAAATATAAAAAATAAACAGTTACAAAGAAAGGGATGATTTCCCCTTCAGATTACAATGGAAAAAAGCCAGATGTTAATGGTATTGAATTATCATACTGAGGAAAATAAATCCTATTAAATATACTAGGGGATTTTATTAAAGTTTTCATTGTTTTTTTGCCAGACAGATTCAGAGGTGTTTGATTGCAACACAGCATTCATTTGAAGCTGGCTTCTGAAAACCAAGTGCAATGTATTGTCACTTCTCATCCAGCTGGCACAGAGACAAGTGTGAAAAAACAAAATAAATAATAACCACCGTCCACTTCAGAAGTTTTAAAATTACTCCAGACTACTTGCCAAAGCCCTTGAAGGCGCCAACAGACCACCAAAGATGTTGCTTTCAAATGAGTCAGGTATTTTACATCAGTTTCTCTCTTCCCACTGGTAAGCATGAAACCTGTCCTTGAGGAAAAGTTGCTTGTTAGTATCAGTTTGGTTCGGTAGCTGTCTGAGAGCTATAGCTGGGCAATTATGCTGATAGTATGAGTAGCTCCAGAAAATAAATGCTTAGTCAAGAACCATGTTCTGGGAATGAAGTTTCTGCTCTCAAGCTGAGCACACCTATAATTTAGTTTTTCTCAGACATGTGCCTGGAGAAAACAAACAATACAAAAAAAAAAAAAAAAAACATATGCAGGCTGGCCTGAATCCCTCATTAGCAGGTACATTTTATAACAAACATTGTAATTTTTCAGAATGAAGGGATTTGGATTGCAGATTAGTATATCCTTTAGACAGAGCAGGATGTGAGCATTATAATAACAAGGAAATATGCCAAATCAGTTAATAACCTTATGTTAATGTTGAATTTAGTGTCACACATGTTGACAGGCAATGCAGAAAATGGGATTTTGTAAGTTAAATTCATAGTGAATTATTTTGTATTTTTCAAATATTGTTACATAAGAAAACATGGGCGGATCCAGCATTGGAGGTTGACTGGCAACGCATATAAGCAGAATGTAGTGCACATAAATGCCATTTGTCACTCTCTTCCTTCTTGTAACTGCTCCACTTCTTTGCTTTTATTTCCCTAATGTGACCCACTTGTGTACCACTCCTATACTTCCCATGCTGCATACATAAAACTGTTTTGATTGTCAATGGATTCGTTTTTTTCTGACCAATTGACATGTACCAATGTGAAGCCCCCACACTTATACACAAATACATTAATATTCATATTGTTAAAAATGATTAGGCAGCTTTATTGGACTGTTCAAAAGATTTGCATTCTTTGTCAATATACTTGTAAATCCATCATGCATTACCTACTGCTTGATTTTCAATTTATTCTGCAAAGTTATATCTGATGCTTGCATGAATGTTAGCTGCCCTGAAAAAATATAATAGTAATAATGTAATAATCATCACACTTAGTTTATTTGCAAGACAATTCTGATTAATTAGTGTGTAAGAATAAACAAACATTGACTGGGACTACACTGAATTGCATCCCTGTCTGATTACTTGCAATGCAACTCCGGTGGCCCGACCTTTTGGCGTCCTATTAAGATAATTGCCCTTCACATCTGAAGATACTAAAAGCTTTTATTATAGACATTTGCCCTGTAATCATTTTATTACTGTCTGTGTCCAGTGGGCATGGAGGAATACATCACAGTCTGTGTGGAATCCTTATGTGGTAGACCAAACATGAAGAAAAATCAAGAAAGGTCTGCTGTGGAAACCTCAGGAAAATGTTTGCATAAACACCGTATACAATTCATTCCTTTAGTAATTTAACAAGAAGACCTGTGACTGTGCATTTATTTAGAAAGAGAAACAAAATGGGTTTATTTTTGGACCAGAGCAATTATAAAGTTATTTTGAAAGACATACAGATCAGAATTGTCTGTGCGGTACAAAAAGTAGGGCCTAATTGTTCTGAAGCAGCAGTAAGGATTTGTTTTAAAAATGTAAAAACAGGTTTTATCATCACTTACATGCGTATTGTAATATTTGAACCAAAACATGAATCTAATCCTGCAAATGTGTTTATTTTATAATGTGGCAGTAGTACTTTATTTGAAATTCAAACTATTTTAAATCTGAAGTAAACACTATACAGCTATCACTGGCACACAGTTTATAATCACAGATAAACAATTAATTGCACATGAGCTTTCAAAGAAGAACACAGGTTAGAAATGATTTGGAACCATGTAATATATATATAGCACTTCACTTTTTCTACATTTTGTTATGTTACAGCCTAATTCCAAAATGGATTACATTCATTATTTTCCTCATTATTCTACAAACAATACCCCATAATGACAACGTAAAAGAAGTTTGTTTGAAATCTTTGCAAATGTATTAAAAATAAAAAACAAAAAATGCACATGCACTGAAGCACCAATTGCAGTCTTTTTGAGTATGATGCTATGTACAACTATTTTTGGGCAGATTCTCCTATTCTTCTTTGCTGGATGGGGAGCATCATTTTCAGATCTCTCCAAAGATGGACAATTCAAGGACATTCACAGACATTATCCTGTTGGAAGATGAACCTTCACCCCAGTTATTATTTTTGTCATTTTTGTCTTATCTCATCCAGGGTAACTTACATTTTTTACCCATTTATACAGCTAGGCATGTTACTGGGATCTAAGTGAAGCATTCACCCACCCAGGATTTGAACCCATAACCACTACACCACAGTGCTGCCAGTGTGAGGTTCAGAGCGCTCTGGAGAAGGTTTCATCAAGGAAGTCTCTATACATTGCTGTATTAATCTTTCCCTCGATCCTGACTAGTCTCCCAGTTCCTGCCGCTGAAAAACATCCCCACAGCATGATGCTGCCACCACCATACTTCACTGTAGGGATGGTATTGGCCAGGTGATGAGCAGTGCCTGGTTTCCTCCAGACATGATGCTTGCCATTCAGGTCAAATAGTTCAATCTTTGTTTCATCAGACCAGAGAATTTTGTTTCTCATGGTCTGAGAGTCCTTCAGAGACACGCTGGATCTCTGTCAGAGTGACCATTGGGTTCTTGGTCACCTCCCTGACTAAGGCCCTTCTCCCCCGATCGCTCAGTTTGGCCGGGCGGCCAGCTCTAGGAAGAGTCCTGGTGGTTCCAAACTTCTTCCATTTACGGATGATGGAGGCCACTGTGCTCATTGGGACCTCCAATGCTGCAGAAATGTTTCTGTACCCTTCCCCAGATCTGTGCCTCGATACAATCCTGTCTCGGAGGTCTACAGACAATTCCTTGGACTTCATGGCTTGGTTTGTGCTCTGACATGCACTGTTAACTGTGGGACCTTATATAGACAGGTGTGTGCCTTTCCAAATCCTGTCCAATCAACTGAATTTACCACAGGTGGACTCCAGTCAAGTTGTAGAAACATCTCAAGGATGATCAGTGGAAACAGGATGCACCTGAGCTCAATTTTTAGTGTCATGGCAAAGGCTGTGAATACATATGTACATGTGTTTTTTATTTTTCATAAATTTGCAAAGATTTCAAACAAACTTCTTTCACGTTGTCATTATGGGGTATTGTTTGTAGAATTATGAGGAAAATAATGAATGTAATCCATTTTGGAATTAGGCTGTAACATAACAAAATGTAGAAAAAGTGAAGCGCTGTGAATACTTTCCGGATGCACTGTATACAGTGAGGGAAAAAAGTATTTGATCCCCTGCTAATTTTGTATGTTTTCCCACTGACAAAGTGTTGCCAAACGTCAGCCTCGAAACCTTAATGACTTGGAGAGGATCTGCAAAGAGGAGTGGGACAAAATCCCTCCTGAGATGTGTGCAAACCTGGTGGCCAACTACAAGAAACGTCTGACCTCTGTGATTGCCAACAAGGGTTTTGCCACCAAGTACTAAGTCAAAGGGGTCAAATACTTATTTCCCTCATTAACATGCAAATCAATTAATAACTTTTTTGAAATGCGTTTTTCTGGATTTTTTTGTTGTTATTCTGTCTCTCACTGTTAAAATACACCTACCATTAAAATTATAGACTGATCATTTCTTTGTCAGTGGGCAAACGTACAAAATCAGCAGGGGATCAAATACTTTTTCCCCTCACTGTGTATATATATATATATATTGTTTTAATAGCATGGTTTTCAATGTATTGTTAAAAGTAGACATGGGCAGTCAGGCAGTGAAGCTACTGAGACAAACAGTACAGAAATATAGTCCAAGTAATGTAAGCAAGGTCTAAACCCTTTTGGCTTATTCAACTGGCTTAAGTCCAAGAAGAGACTGTTAAGAGAAAGCATGCACTTGACTTGATCTTTTTTATTGCCAGCAGCAGCCTGCACTGTTTGTAGAAATGCACTTTCAAATAAACTGTAAATAAACAAAATCAGTGTATGCCAATTACGAGATAACACATTCAAATGGTCTCCTGTCTGCTTAAAAATCCTGGAAATAATTAATAACTGTTGATTTATTTTTTTACTGAAACTTGCACTGTTGCAGAGTTGACAGAAATAGCATGCTTCATCTGTATGAGGTACTTTATTGCCGATATATATATTGATTCCAAATTTTCATGTCCAGTGTTCCAGCAGTAACTTCACAAAAATGTAAGTATAAATGTCATATCTAAAACAAAAATCAGACTGAAGCAATCTGTCTATATGGTTAATTGTAGTTTGTTACCTTGGTTTCACCATGGTCTATTCAATATTTGCTAACAAATAATGTGCTCGATGGACTGTCATCTCTTGTCTCCCCCTGCAATTACCTGTCAGTTTGAAGTCACCCCTTATACATTTTTGAGATTTATAATTTATTTAATGGTTAACACCAGAAATATGTGTCACTATTTAATACCTTTAGAAAAATTATAATTGCTATAATTTCATTTAGTATGAGGACCTGCGAACGGGGAGGAGACGTCTTTTGCTGGTGTGGCTTCTGAGATGGGCAGGCAGTGCAAGAGACACCGCAAGCCAATCCTGCCGGAAGAGCAGGGCGGGCTGCGGGAAGAGCGATGGGTCAATAAAGCAGAGAAACACAGCGATCTGGTGCTCCGTGCTGTGAATCCACAGCATTAATCACTCTGCTGACACAAAACTCCAAGCCTATACTTCGAAATGGTTACAAATATGAGTAGAAGAAAACATAATGAAATAAAAACTGATGTCGCCGTTGATGAAAGCTGTGTAGTTAATAATAATAATAATGTTATTGGTAGACGCCCTTACCTAGGCGTTATCTATTAGTGGGTGGATCAGTGGTGTGTTGGGTGAATAACAGATCTTTTATAACAGGTAAATATTTTATGCAGCGTCCACTTCCCAGCTAACACATAACATTGCCACAACAATGCTTCGAGAGCATTTTCAGGGTGTTTTCTCCCAGATATTATCTTGATTTAATACAGCGAAAATGGGACCAATCCCAGTGTATTGCATTAACTACAATTTTAACCAGCTGGTAATAGCAAACTAGACAACTGTACATCATAGGATTTACATTAAAAATTAGAACAGAGTAGCATCTAAGTAAACATGAAAGCGCGACTGAATACAGTTGTGTAGTTGTCTAGTAGCGGCCGTGTGTAAGTTGTGTTTTATACAGGAGCTGCGAGAAGGTCGTTTTGCGGCGCAAATCGGGTCAGATTTAATATCTCGATAGTTTAGCAGTACAATTTCTATTTGCAGACATGATGCTAATGCTTCTGTGAGTGACTCGCAGCGCGAACATTTTTGATTTAATCCTGCCCTAAGATCTGCTCTACCTAACTCTATAGAGAAAATGTGACAAATGTTCTTCCAGCAGCTTTGCTCCACTAATGTGGTGCTTTATCTCTAAGGACAACTAAAAGGCCAACTTTCTCTTCAACTCCCTAATTCTGAAACCATACCTATGCCACTACATGCTGATAATATTCAGACTGTTCATGTAATTTACATGAATCAGAGCATTTAAGCAGTTTGATCAATAGACTGTAATCCAGCTTGAACCTGAACACCTCTAGTAGCTAAACATTTAGCAGGTTTATAAGGATGAGTGAGTGTTATAAAGCATACCCTTAAGACAGGATTTAAAGGCCCTATTACTAAGGTTTAAAATCCATTTTCTAATTCCTCTGAACAAAAATCCACAAAAGAGATGTGTTGCTTACCATTAAATCTGTAAGTCAACCTAAAAAAGATTTTCTTCCGAGTAAAAGATAAGAAGAATGCTAATGTTAACATAATGACATTAAAAAAGATATGTGACTACTGATGTATATCTTTGAATAACATTTAAACATTTAAAATATTAAAAAAAAAAAAAAACATAGAATGAACTGTGAGAGTTAACTAATTGTAGTTGCAAACTCAGATTCATCTTTGTTACTGTCAGACAAAAGTCATCATTTTCATATAGGAAACAATCACACAATCTTAAAAAGAAATTCAGCTCTGACCACACTAGTCTTTAAGTAGATAACTCTTATCTACCCTTGGAGTAATTGTATTTATTTATTTATTCATTTTGACTGAGCTGATGAATTGTTAGAGCTTCCTCATCAGTGTGAGACTGATGTTATTAATCAGACCTATGATTGTGTGCAATATTCCAAAGTATAGACAGAAAAACTTTTTTTTTTCTTAAACTGAAATTAGTCTAAATGTAGCATGAGACCTATGACCAAAACATTTCCCATATACAAAACTGCTAAATCATGTTGCATTTCATGCACATTTTTTGATAATATTTATCAATTAATTGCTTTATTAAAATAAGTTAGTGCAAATGTTTTCTGCCTTTCCATATAAGCCTGTGATCATGTATACTGTTGTGCCAACAGGGGATGACTCATGTCTTAAGCCTTAAATAAGGCTTATTATATAAGTGGAATCTGTCCTGCCACTAACTTGAATTTGGGATTCCAAATCTTGTTAGCCAATGATAAACAGGCTTTGTTTTTGATACCCAGAGACATCCCAAAGTCTCACAGAGATCAGTACAGTTACAGTCAGACTGAATTCTGTATGATTTTGAAAACAAAATGCAGATTTGCACAGAGAAGTAATTTTAGTCTTTAGAAATGTATACTCAAGTGATCTGTAAAATCATATACTGTGAATATATATGTGAGTGTGTTGGTGTGTCATTTTATATTTTAAACATATTTAACTGTTTTTCAATAAACACTTTATTAGAGCTTTGACTGACATCTAACCCTCAGTTTGTGTTCATATTACAGAATAATCAATTTACTGGTTAAAGGGCCTAAAGCTTTTTTTTTTACCTACCCCTTCTATGCAACTCCTGATATGACGAAGACTGATTGTCAGTTTCACTGCAACTCCGTGTGCCTATTTCAGTACTGTTCACAATTCTTCACAAGAGTTTGCTACACATTTTACTTTTATACACATTTGGTTTTCACAGAACTAGCAGAATTGAAACATTACTGCTATTCATAGTGAAAATAATATTTTTTCTAGAATGGGGTGTATAGTTTCAATGCACCATACAGGGCCACAATTACATTATTTAAGATAGTGTAGTTTTAACACTTTTAACTCAATGAACTAAGTAGGTCAAAATGATTCTGTAGCAGTCTAGTTTATGTGTACCTGATTTAATCTTAAATCTGTAATCTCTATAGTACGTGTAAAATGCACACTTAAAAACAGCATTAGAATAAAATACATGATCGATATAGAAAAGTATTTATTAGACTATACAGTGTACAAAACAGATTTCTGACTATATAGAAATATTTTTAGTTATATAAGCAAGGTTGATTTTTTATATTTCAGTTACAGACAGATTAACAGGGGGATACTCACTCTTCACTTGTGTGTTTATTTTGCCCATGGAAAAGATTGTATTGATTTTTAGGTGGGCTTTCTTGTAGTGCTTAAGTGCTTATATGTTTATTGGGCTTTTTCAGATTAAAAAAAAAAGTTTGGGTGTGAAAAGGGCTGTTTACTAGAGTTTGGAAAAAGGTTAAATTGATAACGTCGGTCACAGTAGTAAGGGAAAGTACCCTAGTCACTGCTTTGATGTTGTTTTGTGCACCAAAGAGATGCCAAGGAAGTGGAGCCATAGCAGCAGCTGTATATTCTGATCAACTATCTGATATTCAATGCAGGAAAGTGAAGCATTGCCTAGGCAGATTTTAACAAAGCTGATTGTAGAACTGTATGTTCTCTGCAGCCTGTGTTCAGAAACAAAATATTTCTCCTAGGATAGAATACCTAGCAACAAAACTCACTAAGGACATACAACTGGTTACAGCCAACATTATGTTTAGGTGTTTAGTTGTATTTATTTTTTAATCACGCACTTATTTCAAGATTAAAGTTGATTTCTGTAGAACTATGACATTTATTTTAGCTTTATTTAAGGTAAGAGTTGGTATTTGCATATAACTAATTCTGCTTAAACTGAATGCATGTAAATGTAAATTATCAGTTGCTCAAAGTCTCAATATTTCCATACTTATTACACTAGCTGCTTTTTTGGGGGAATTACAGTAAACAGATGCATAATGACCAAGGTCCTTTAAAGATCCTAGGTAAATGTCATGGACCTGGTGATGACCCCAAATAATGATGGATTTTATGTAAATTCTAAAATCAATGCATTTAGAACTAAATTTACATTAAATATATAAAGGAGACACACTATCATCCCTGAGCAAAACAAGATACAAAATTGCTTGGAATGCAGTAATCTGAAAGAAATGTAGTCTCTGCTGCTATCTCTTTGTAAGCAATGAGTAAAATAAAGCAAGGGTAATTCCTCATGAATACATAGTGTATTCAGTATCTGTGTTGTGCAAAATATGCAAGCATTATGCAGGCTTTTTATTTATTCAGCAAATAACTTTTAATATCCAGAAGTCTCATACAGTGTGCTAAACTGAGTCAGATATGTTAAACCATACATTTTGTCACTACACTTGTAAGCAAGTGACAACAAACCACGATGAACATAACTTATCTAATTAATTCACATTTTCAGACAGAAAGTCCATGACTTTCTCAAATATAGGGTACTATAAACATCTTACGTTACTGGGCTGATACTGTTTAGTACATGTTCTATGAGGAATATGTGATTATTTAACTTGAAATAATACAATTCAAATTAAAAACAGTTACATTTGTATGTATGTTATTTGTTATTAATTGAAAATATCATACAATATTCATATTCTGTTTTTGTTATGGAAATATTAATTACAAAGTACAAACCTGCACACTATCACAATTGTATTCATCAACAGCAGAAAAATGGCTTCTGACAATACAATGAACAGCAATAGGGTATGTTGGTTATTGACATGACAGGACACAGTTTTTTATTTGGTAAATTCCTTGTCTTTTTCTTATATAGACTATTATATTGTTATATATGGAATTTATATTTTAATCTCCTGGAGTCACAATGCAGAGGAATGTCTCTGCATTACATTATATTATTATATTATTGTGGAGTGAACATCTGTTTGTGCTTTGCTTAATAAAAAACGTGTTTTATACAATTTTTGAAACAAAGTTAATAATAAAGTTCACAGTTTTCAGGGCACGTTTTTTAATATAACATTCAGGAGTTCAGATAAACCCAAAATATGTATGCACATAAAGTTTATTTTGGCCTAGACTCACTCAAGGAGCTGCTGCAAAGACGGTGTGTGGGGTGGAGTGATGAATGCTGGGAAAGTGAGTGTGTTTCCGGACACTTATGCTTGGGAGGGTGTAAATCAGGCATGAGATTAAGAATTGTCTTCCTCCTGAACCTCAATTTATAAACTACATTTTTGGTGTGATTCCTCCTGCTGTCTCTACTTATAGGTTCTATACTATATTATATTTCCAGTAAGATTTATTGCCGGTAACGTATTTTGAAGACCTGTTACTATTTTAAACTTTTGCTTATAGAACACTTTAATATTTAATTATTCAGAATTCCCACCTCTACCAATGAGGTTGTCAAAATTCACCCAGAAGTCATGGCACATACATTGATGTGTGCTTGAAATGTAACTTTCACTTTTGCAACCCCATTAGCTTTATATAAATATGTAATCTTAAAAAAGGCAGTCCTAACGGCAATCAGTAACTCAGATTGATTAAATGAAGATGTGGACGTTTTGGAAATAAATAAAGGTTCAAAGTTAACTGTTTTTTAACTGTTAACTGAATATTACATAACATATGGAGTTGAAATTACAGCTTGAATAAAATTACATAAAGCACTCATGAAGCCATGTGGTTCTGTGAATGCATAGTCTTTACTTAAATGAAACATGTACTACATATTGACTTAATATATTAACTCAGTTAGACATGTCATTACAGATGTAGGCCTATGTCAAATCATCCAATCTGCTTCAAGAAATTCTATTCAAACAAATAACATTCTAATGAAATCTTATTTCAGGGACTGATGACAATTTGGATTGAACTGAATACATTGCTATTTTTAACTAATCATTGACATAGTTTGTAATTTGTGATGTGTAGATAGGTTAATGTTTTGATTTGGTCTAAGCCTCACGCCGTAAAACTTATAATGTTAATATATAGTCAATATAGAATCTCTTTATAATAAATCAGAAAACAAGTACACTGGCTTGATATAGAATAAATGCAGTGTATCAAAAGTGGGTAGAAAGTGTTTGGGATTATACTAAATAAAACCAATCTACCGTATTGATATCTAAATTAACACTGAAGGAATCAATGGAATTATCAGTTATGCTAAGTAATCTAGTGGCAGAGACTCAATGCTGTAGTTATCTTAATATGAACAGATATAGCATTACTTATTTAGCCCTTGGGGATTCCAAATCCTCTTTTAAGCTCCTTGCAAAAAACAAAAATAGAGAGCTTGTTTACACGAGATCTTTGAATAATCTGGATGCTGTCCAATTCAGGGAAAGTGCCATGAGCAACACAGTTAGTTTAAGAGTGGAGAAAGGTGTCTTCTTAGCCTTCTCTTTCCGGTTTGAGCCCTGTTTTCACATTCAAAAACATTAGCTTGAGCAGGAATTGGGAAGCTGCCTTTTCTCCATGTTGTTTAAATAGCTCACTGTGATTTTTGTAGCTTTATACCTCTTAGTACCTATGCCAATTATTATGCTCTCTTCAAAAGCTGTTGTAAGCAAGCTGCGCAAAAAGGTGACTATGGGTGTATGTACATTTACTGTTTGCTTCTTTTCATGTGGGTGTTAATTGCATCGAGATTTAAGTCAGAAAAAAGGATTTAAAAGCCAAAGCTCCTAGTAGATAAATTAATCATGAGAGACAGGCTTTTCTTCTTGCAGATCAAATATTTATAAATAAACATTTTCCCAGTTTTTTTTATATTTGTTAATACATAAAAATTTAGCATTCTTCTACATGTCTCTTTATTTTCCCTTTATTAAGGCAAATCTATCTTGAAATTGTTCAAAGATGTTCACTTAAATGTTTTTTCAAACAACCGTTACAAAAATGTACATATGTATCCATTTGTTAATCTAGCCAGTCTCTAAACACTACTTCATGCTTCACAGTGGGTACAACGTTTTCTCAACATTAGCTTCACTTTATTTGTACCAAAAATACCACTGTTCTGCATGTACCAAAAGTAACTGTTTTCTTTAATCTCACCATAAAAACACATTCCCAACTAACTTGAGAGTTGGGGCTAAGTAGTGGCCTAATTCAAAGTCTCTTTTTAATGGCACAAAAATCACCAAGCTTATGTTGAGAAGAACAATATTCAATGTGAAACAGGAAGACAGATCTGTTTTGCTTTGGGTCTGTTTTGCATTCTTCAGTCGCTGAGCTTTTATTAGAATGAGAGTCCCCAAAATGCCAATTAACCTGGTGCCTTTTTTCAAGTAGCCCAAGCTTGGTTGCAAGTGTGCTTTCCAGTGCAAATCCAAATCCAATGCACACATCCAACTCAACAATCAATTGGTTAAGGAGTACAAAATCATCATTGTTGATTGGCCATCACAAACTCCAGACTTTTTAATAGAAATGTCCTAGTATGAACTGAAAAAAGCAGTCCACAAGTGCAAGCCGCACAACTCAGAGGAGCTGGAGCTACTGTGTGGTTGAATGTACTGAGCGGTTGAATAACACTCTTGATACTTTAATTAACCAATTAAAAGGCAGGAATTGCCTCTGTGATGCTTTTAAAGTCAAAGTACATTCACATAATACTGATAAGTGATAGAAGAATACATTTGAACATATATTTAGCAATATATGTAACAGTTTTGGCCATGCAATATTGCTAGTCATACAACATTTGTTTTTGTATTGAAACATACAGAGATTAAACCTGCATTTGATTAAGCTACTGTATGGTACCAAGTGTAACCTATATTTTGTAGCATTAAATATTCTGTAAACATTAAATGATTTTTTTTTTATTTTTTTTTATTGAGACCAAAAGTAAAGCTATTGCTCTTCATTAGAAAATATAATTGGAAGGCAGTTTTAAGTGAGATCACAGGCAAAACATACTAGTAAATCAGAGCTCTTATACAACATATGGTATATAGGTTATTCTTTTCCAAAAGAATCAACATGTTGAAAAACAATTGAATGACATGACGTGTAAAATTATATGGACATTAAGTGGTCAAAACAAACCTTTATGTAATGCTCAGATTGGTATTCATTTGTAATAGTCATGTAGAGTTTAAATGAAATAAAGATTGTTGCACAGTAGATTTTAAAATATTAAAATCACCGTATTGGTCTACAACTATTGGTCTACAATACGTATCTCTTGTAAATTCATATTTACCTTCTTGCTGAATGCTTAATATTGAATGTTGTAAGTGCTTAGCTTTTGGTGATGGTAAATGGCATATGTGTAGCTTACCACCCTTATTATCCATTAAAATGCCTGGCACTAATGTTAGATTTTTTTTTTTTTTAATAGAGCAGTTATGTAATATATTTAATTATATTATTACATTCTTATTTTAAAATTGGGGATTCTTGAAAGGCTCATAAAGTGAAAACTTGAAATACAAGATTAATCCTACAGTCCTGAAATCACTAGGCTGGATGTGGGCTGTGCCACCTCTAGCCAGGACTCTGAAATGGGGACACAAAGTTGGCCAAACATGACTGCGGTTGTGTGCGGTATAGTGTGCTGGGAAATCCTCATCATGCATGTTGTAGGTTGGGCACTGACTACACATAACCTCTGTTCTTTTAAACCATAAACTGGAAAAAGTGAGTTTCTTTTTACTCTGTTTATGTCTATTGCATACATGTGTACACTGTGCACTTCATGCATGTATAAACAACAGTCTAGAGTTGGGACTACCTTCAGAGAAAAAAAACAAGGGCATCATTATGAGCACAAGCATATCTTTTTAGCAAAACAAAAAATACAGTTTATTTCAGCGGTAGCGTCTGTGCATGTGGGTGTATATTTGTGTTTTTTTTGTGTATCTATCAGTTTCTTACCAGTTGGCACATTTTACAGACAATTGAAGAGCCCTGTCTCATCTTAACATGCCAGCTTGAGAGAATATGTGGGAAATCATATGTTCCACTTTGCCCTGCAACACTTTTTGACATTTATTTATTTTATTAAATGTGCTCATACTCAAACCAGTTGAATATATTAAGTAGTCTTTTTAAATGTTAATCATATAAAGTCAGTAAAGAATGCTCTGAGGTATAAAAGGGACAGTCTCAAGAACTCCCAATTACATATTTTCTCAAGAACAAGTACTTCAATTATACAGTATACATATTAAAATGGAATGGTAACTTCTGTAGGCCATAGTGGAATGTACCTTAAAATAAACTACTTCCTTCACAATAAAATAGTAAAATTGTATCCCATGACTTTGTACCACCCTTTCTGTGAATGTCATTCTAGTTATTATGATTAAATTGTGGAGCAATGTTTAAATTCTTTATTTATTTCTTTTAATTTTACTTATTTTGTATAATGATAGATATTTCCTCCGAACCTATATTCTTCTGACTGCAAGTTCTTTGTTCAAATGTATGTTTAACTTGTTAGATGGTATTCCTTAGCACAAACTCAAAACACTGAGTGCATTATTTGACTCTGACCCTTTGCAGTCTCTGGTCAAATTGATATTTAGAAGGTAAAGATAATTCAGTTATAACCAAATCACAGTGGTTTATGAAAGATTAACCTGCATCTAAATATTTGTCATTGTAGGAAACACAAATAAGGAGAAATAAAGCCTGAAAAAATTAATTGAATGGCAGGAACATAATACAAAATGGAAATTAAGAAGTCAATTGACCTTGAAAGACAATAACAAAATGCATTGGTCATCCATCATGGCAAAAAACTGTCATGTTATGACAAATTACCCAAACCCAAGCTTAGACATGCTGTTTTTATCTATCTGGAACTATAGGAAATTAAGTCAAAGGGATATGGAAGCATTCTGCTGCTGTAAATATAAAGGCTACCTTGTTACTGTTACTCATCATTATATAAGAGACAACATGATCAGTTTTTATACGTTTTGTGACTAGTCTGTAATTGTACAATTTCTTTGGTGCACTTGCTAGTTCTCAGTGCCATCAATGCTAATCAAATGTATTATGCTATGTATTCATAGGTCACTACTGACTGTTTCTCTATCATGAAAGACACGTTTATATCCAAACAGTTAGTATAAATTTACTTATTTTATTTTGTTGATTGTAAATCCCAACCCTTAACATGCTTATATTAAAACAGGAGCACCCTGAACCTAGAATATTACATTTTTTTCCACTGTCTAGTATGGTAAATCACTATACACTATATAATGTACTGTAAAGCACAATACAGTCAACTAGCGTATCCTATGCCATTTACCTAAATAATGGGTAACTTTATAAGGAAGAAAAACTAAATACCTTTTAAAGGAAGAAAACTGCAAAGCTGGGAGAAATTGCATTAAAAAGTATATAGTTATAACCTGTATTTAGATATCTGTAAAGCATGCTAAGGTCGAATGCTTGTTACGCAACACACAGCACATCCTCTCATCACTAACACCTGGATGCCATTCGTCCTGTTTAATAGATGACAGTCCAGTTTTCTGCTACACTGTCCTCTGTCCTCTATTGGTACAAAACAGTAGGCTATTATGTTCTCTTTTTCGTTTGACCCATAATTAAACTTTAGATTGTTGGTCTTCATTGGCTAATAAATGTGTAATTTAATTAATCCTGCACTTGTATTGGGCCTACAACAGCCAACAAAGATCCTGTCATGCTTCCTAATGACTCCCTTACCATACAGCTGTTGGTTGCTACCATTAAATGTTTGTCTTCAAAATCAGTTTGACGTCATCCCCTTCTGGGGGATGTAGTATTAGGTCATGATTGGGCATATTGCCAACACCAAGTAGTCTTTTTAATGCATTACAATATCATTATACTTTTGATAATCTTGATAAAGATGTTTTATTAATTACAGTAACATTAGTTAAACATTACTTAACATAACATCACTTTCATGATCAGGTAAAGTTACTGAATGTTATTGAAAGTTATATTTCCCTGGAAAAAGGTGTGCGCTAAAAAAACAAACAAAAAAAAAAACACATACACATAAAATGGGATTAAATATTTAAATCTGATTTTAGCTGAGTTAAATAAACTCCAACTATGTTCCACAAAGAAAAAATAATATCAAATTTAACCCCTTAATAAATAAGGAGCCACTTACACATACATCTCCATTATTTCTAACAGTACATTTGTTTATTTTCAACTCACAATTTGTATTGAGGTAATCTCAGAGCATCATCTAATTAAAAAGTGAAATACCACACAGAAGACCGATTTCAAATTTTACTTGCACCGCAGCTATGATAAAAAAAGTAATTAGCGTTAAAAAATATTGACAGTTACATTTTAGTGACACTTCTTTAACATAAAATTAATTGTATCCTCTTTGTTTATTCAAAAATAAATTATTACAATAATAATTGAATAGTGGAATATTAGTTTTTTCATCCACAAGTTGCTAATTTGGGACACCTCCATTGAGAGCTGGTTGCCAATCGTACACTAAAGTAACCATTTTATCTCTGCGTTTATTCATTCTATAAAGACTAAACCAGGATATCACAGCTCTGCATTTATTTTTTATATAGTTGATGCAGAGAAAAGTAAATCAATTTACTTCAGCCATTGCCAGTGTTTTTTAAAAGTAAAAAATATCTGCTGATAATATCCACCAGCCTTTAAACATGAATATACTGAATTAAAAACCTATCATTTTGAGTTTTTCTTTTGAGCTTTTTTCTAGACTGTTAATGACAGCCAAATTTATTCACAAGACTGTAGCTTTATATATTTTATTAATAGTATTTTACATTTTATGTTATATGTACATGTTAGATGTTTTTGAAGGAACTTAGTTTTACATTAACTGCTGGTTAGAACCTGCACAATGCAGTTAACTGCTGTGTTGTGAATACGTCTGACTTTTTTCAAATTGATGCATTTATATAATAATCCATATTTTGTCCTATGAATACAATATAACTTTCTATTTCAAGTTGCAGTATCCATAGTATCCTCAGAATGCAGTGAATTCTGCACCAGACAGATGGAATGCAGTTGCTGTATTTTTCTGCTGCAACACAGACACTATTTTAGCCCTTTAAAAGCTGGAGACAATCCAAGGAAAGATGCAGAGTTTTTAAAAGGGTTTGCTGTATTTTATTAATCAGAAATATGTACATATATAAATGATGCATGCATAGTTGTTGTAAGTGAAGATGGCAACCCCTACATAAAAGCCCTCTGGTGCTTGTTATTTTACAAGTAAAGCTGTATACTAATGTAAAAGACTAGAAGCATTAAACAGGAAGTACAGTATTAAAGTCTTAAATGACATAATGCATAATGATTGAGTTGTTACCGGGTAGGTGCCTGTTCAAGTCCAAGTAGTTCTTGGCCAGGGACGATCAGGAAGTGCCATGCTGACCTTCCCCTTACCATCACTTGGGCTGAGAGAAAAACAGCTTGGATTAATGGAATTAACCCCATCGTGGTATTCTCTATTTAGAAGACATCTGGTGAGGACTTGCAGAAAATGATTTGCTGAATTGTGTCCCTCTGTGCTCAAAGGGTTGACAGCATTCAGTGACTGCAATGGATGAAGAACAGTGAGCTCAGAGGACACAATCCATCCAACATTTATTTTTATTGCTGATCTAAATGTACAATGCCTTTGAATAGAGTGCAGAGATCATGCAGTTTATAAATTGTCATTGTGTAACAGGCCTAACACTGACAGATGCTGTTGATGTGTTTTACTTTAATATTGAAAAATACATTATACGTTATACTGACTTTCGGTTTAAATATGCACTGATAATGTGTTACAAACAAATAGATTTCTTCAAACACTGTTCGGCTACTAGTGCTACTTTTAGAGGCACATATTGTCTACTGACAAGCCCCCTTCAGGTGGCACATTTACTTTTATATAAACAAAAAACATTATACATCCAGATTTTACAAGAACAATAGGAATCATACATAAAATGTGGGGCATCACATCCTTAAACTCATATTAGCACTTCTGATTTCTGCAGGAAATTAAACAAGAACAGCTGCACACATTTGGAAGAGTTTCACTCGGTGACCACTACAAGTGTTTTTTTAAACCAGGAAATCCCAAGGAATATATGAAAAAACAACTAACCATATCCCCCATCTCTCCAATAATTAAAAAAAGTAAGCATATTGCAATACACAATAGTAGCCCATTCATATAAGCCTACACCTCATATTAATCTGCTGTGTTATGAATTGGATAGAGCTTCTAAGAGTCGTAAGATTTCCCATTTGGGAAAGAAATGGCAAACTAATTTGATTAAGTAAAGAAAAATGTCTCTGCTTTAAAACGTATGTTGTACTCTGTGTTACACAGTACACACTCACAATTGGTTATTTTTAACATTAGAATGTATGCAAATAATGAATTTATCCCCAATTGAAGGAATATTTCTTTAAGCATTATATCTATAATTTGTTTTTTACAGTACATGCCTGAATTCTATCTTGCTTAATTTGAAAACGTCTCTTCTAAATGATGTTTTCACTACAGGGAAGAAAAAGGCCAATGTTTACTTTGATCACAACAATTGAAATAAATAAATACAAAAACTTAATGAGGGCTCAATTGGTAACATAGCAGTAAGGACCAACAGTCATAAGCCAAAACACTTGGATTTTATTTAAACACTCTTCTGGAAGCAGTTGAAGAACACACCACAGGGGCAAGCCATCGTCCACCTTGAGAAGACATGTAGATATCAACAAATTAGGCTTCAACCTTATACTGTAATACAAAAAAAAAACTTCAACTGCTATAGAGAAATACAAGAGAAAAACAATAATTTGCTCTTTAGAATAATGATATTACGTAGGATATGAAATGTATAACTACAGACTTACTTTATTGATGACTTTCAACAATTATGGTTTCATAATAAATATACAATTAGAATTAACAGCCCCTAATTGAACATAAATTGGAGAAACAAGAGTTTAAAACAATCTAAAGAAATATTCTGCATATCAAAGTGAAATGTATAATTGTTCCAGAATTGTATTTTACTTTTTTAAAAGATTATGAGTAATTTGTGAGTAATGGCATTCCTCCCATGACACTGTCCTTTATACATGTTATTGCATGTTTCTTTTGTGTTTTTGACTTTATCAGTGTATACTGGTAGATCATACCTTTCACTTACATTTGGTGAAGTAGAACATAATGACACTGTTGTTTCTGCTTACCATTGTGTTGGTAGTATTTCTTTAAAATCCTTTAATTCTTTAATTTTGTAAAAGAAAAAACAACAAATTTGGAATAATACCATATATTGTATTTTCATATTTTAAGGAATGATGGTTTAGTTTTGTTACTGATGTACTAAATTAAAGTGAGGGTAAAGAGTAAAGTGATGTATGAGTTTTAATTATTTATACAATTAATTTAAATATGGTATACAATGATATTTTATTTTTTTATTTTTGGGGTGCAGTGCCTACTTTAGATGATATTATATTATTCAATGTTGTCACAATGGACATAGCTATTATCATTTGAAGAGATAAAAAAATTTGTACAATGTACAGTATTTGTACAATGAACAGTAAAGTGCTAAGTTTTGATACATTAAAATACATCAATATATTATGGTAATTATAATTCATGATTCCTATGTACAGTGAGGGGAAAAAGTATTTGATCCCCTGCTGATTTTGTACGTTTGCCCACTGACAAAGAAATGATCAGTCTATAATTTTAATGGTAGGTGTATTTTAACAGTGAGAGACAGAATAATAGCTTGGCGATGGCTACAAGACCATCGCCAAGCAGCTTGGTGAGAAGGTGACAACAGTTGGTGCGATTATTCGCAAATGGAAGAAACACAAAATAACTGCCAGTCTTCCTCGGTCTGGAGCTCCATGCAAGATCTCACCTCGTGGAGTTTCAATGATCATGAGAACGGTGAGGAATCAGCCCAGAACTACACGGGAGGATCTTGTTAATGATCTCAAGGCAGCTGGGACCATAGTCAGCAAGAAAACAATTGGTAACGCACTACGCCATGAATGACTGAAATCCTGCAGCGCCTGCAAGGTCCCCCTGCTCAAGAAAGCACATGTCCAGGTCCGTCTGAAGTTTGCCAATGAACATCTAAATGATTCAGAGGAGAACTGGGTGAAAGTGTTGTGGTCAGATGAGACCAAAATCGAGCTCTTTGGCAACAACTCAACTCGCTGTGTTTGGAGGAGGAGGAATGACCCCAAGAACACCATCCCCACCGTCAAACATGGAGGTGGAAAGATTATGCTTTGGGGGTGTTTTTCTGCTAAGGGGACAGGACAACTGCACCGCATCAAAGGGACGATGGACGGGGCCATGTACCGTCAAATCTTGGGTGAGAACCTCCTTCCCTCAGCCAGGGCATTGAAAATGGGCCGTGGATGGGTATTCCAGCATGACAATGACCCAAAACACACAGCCAAGGCAACAAAGGAGTGGCTCAAGAAGAAGCACATTAAGGTCCTGGAGTGGCCTAGCCAGTCTCCAGACCTTAATCCCATAGAAAATCTGTGGAGGGAGCTGAAGGTTCGAGTTGCCAAACGTCAGCCTCGAAACCTTAATGACTTGGAGAGGATCTGCAAAGAGGAGTGGGACAAAATCCCTCCTGAGATGTGTGCAAACCTGGTGGCCAACTACAAGAAACGTCTGACCTCTGTGATTGCCAACAAGGGTTTTGCCACCAAGTACTAAGTCGAAGGGGTCAAATACTTATTTCCCTCATTAACATGCAAATCAATTTATAACTTTTTTGAAATGCGTTTTTCTGGATTATTGTGTTGTTATTCTGTCTCTCACTGTTAAAATACACCTACCATTAAAATTTTTGACTGATCATTTCTTTGTCAGTGGGCAAATGTACAAAATCAGCAGGGGATCAAATACTTTTTTCCCCTCACTGTATGTGACTGCTCTGCTTCACAATTGAAGCTTCTGGAAATAGTCTTTAAAGTGAATACAATCTAAATTAGGGCAACTCTACATCTGGCTAATCATCAGCTTTATTTTGCATTTTGAAACAAAGTTTTAATTTAATATCCTGAATACTATGGTGGTCATGTTCAATATCAAGTATTTTTGTCTTCTTTTTATTACTCCATATTGTATTAATGGTCATAGTCTACTTTTGACATGTATGATAAACATTGAAGAAAACATTTCAGCAATGTATACAGTATACGTTTGTGTCTTGGCAATGTTACACCACTGGCATAAGAAAAGGTCAGGACACACTGTGGAAGTAACAGAAGTGTAGGTCTCAGCCTCTACACATTCTCATTCTCAAATGAAAACAAATTTGTTAAAACAACAAAAAAGTTTACACATAAATATATGATTTCAGTTTGATGAAAATATCAAATATAAAGTTTAAGATCTGCAGACACATCTGGACACAGACAGTTTTATTTAAACACACTCTAAGCTGGAAAGCCTTGTGTTCCAGTTCTTAAAATTCCAAGGTGACAGGAATTAAAATGCATTTAATCAAGGTAATGCATTTAGGCACAGCTGAATTTGGCTTATCAGAAGCAGACACTTTAACAGCTTGTTAGACATTATGGTTTCTGTTGTTACATAACTGTGAAGTTTATACCTGTGCTTTGTTAGCTATTAATTGTTAATTGTAGAACCCACAGTGGCACAGAACTGCCTGACTATTAGCATATATATGAAGGTTCCATTTTGTTCTCCCTTAAAGGCTTCTGTACAAGCTGATCTGAAGCTTGATTTTTTGATACACATTTGTTAAGCTTGAAATAATGAGTCACCTGCGTTTCATTACTATAAAAATGTACCTTGAAGATATTTACCCACTGCTGCTCTCAAATATCACTGGCACTCCTTTTCAGCCTACCTAACCATAATAACCTTGACAACTTACTCATTCTTAAACTGAAAGTATATAATGCTTGGTTTAAATTACAGACAACTATGCTGGACAAGCACTTTTTACCATAAAAGTAGTTAAATAAATAACACAACAGAAAAAACAAAAACAAAAATCTTAACCCCTTAGTGTTAAATATGGCACTTGCTTGTGTTTATGTTTCTATACACAATTATATTTGTACAACATAATTTCCTATTGTTATTATTGATTATTGTTTACAACATTTCTATTTAAATTTAAGTTTATTGTGTATCTGAAATTTACAGTGTGGGGGATGTACAATCTTACAATGAGCCTACATATGCAATGAGTTAGAAAACTAAATAATTGGATGAAAAATATTTTTTAAACAAAATTGTATTAAAAAGAAAACATCATTAACCCCAATCACACTGAAACAATTGCCAACAATTTGGTGGCATGTTGTTGCCTGCAAGGTATGTGTGAATGGGTTATTGCGGGCAAATCGTTGCCGGCAATTTTCCGGCAAGGTGTCTGTGTGAATGGAGCAGGAAAATGAATGCCGACAAATTACATGTCACATCCTTGCGTGTCGACACAGTGCGTCAGCTAACTGACGTAACCAATCACAATAGGGGAGCATTTTTGCAACCACAACACAAAGCCAACTTTGAACAATAACTTGTGACCGTAACGAGAAACGGACCAGGTCGTTAGAAATGGCTGAGGTTGAAAATAATATAGTCGCAGCAATACTGAGTGTTATTGATGAACCAACAGGTTGGCGTATACAATGCTAACTATTGTCACACATATGTCAGATGTTATATATACCAATAAATCATGCAAAATATAATATGTAAATACAGGCAAACGTGTTACCCCCTCACACTGACTTTGTTTCGTTGTACACACTTATGTACAAACGTGCTCAGTTCGTTTGGAAACTAACTCTGGTTCGTTTTTGTGGTTCACTTACATGTTTTCTCAGGACTCGGATCACTTGCGTTCATATTGCCATAATCAAGTGAGCTCGGTTCGTTTTGTATTAATACAGTGAGGGAAAAAAGTATTTGATCCCCTGCTGATTTTGTACGTTTGCCCACTGACAAAGAAATTATCAGTCTATAATTGTAATGGTAGGTGTATTTTAACAGTGAGAGACAGAATAACAACAAAAAAATCCAGAAAAACGCATTTCAAAAAAGTTATAAATTGATTTGCATGTTAATGAGGGAAATAAGTATTTGATCCCCTATCAATCAGCAAGATTTCTGGCTCCCAGGTGTATTTTATACAGGTAACGAGCTGAGATAAGGAGCACTCTCTTAAAGGGAGTGCTCCTAATCTCAGCTCATTACCTGCATAAAAGAAACCTGTCCACAGAAGCAATCAATCAATCAGATTCCAAACTCTCCACCATGGCCAAGACCAAAGAGCTGTCCAAGGATGTCAGGGACAAGATTGTAGACCTACACAAGGCTGGAATGGGCTACAAGACCATCGCCAAGCAGCTTGGTGAGAAGGTTACAACAGTTGGTGTGATTATTTGCAAATGGAAGAAACACAAAATAACTGTCAGTCTCCCTTGGTCTGGGGCTCCATGCAAGATCTCACCTCGTGGAGTTTCAAAGATCATGAGAACGGTGAGGAATCAGCCCAGAACTACACGGGAGGATCTTGTTAATGATCTCAAGGCAGCTGGGACCATAGTCACCAAGAAAACAATTGGTAACACACTACGCCATTAAGGACTGAAATCCTGCAGCGCCCGCAAGGCCCCCCTGCTCAAGAAAGCACATGTACAGGCCCGTCGGAAGTTTGCCAATGAACATCTGAATGATTCAGAGGAGAACTGGGTGAAAGTGTTGTGGTCAGATGAGACCAAAATCGAGCTCTTTGGCATCAACTCAACTCGCCGTGTTTGGAGGAGGAGGAATGACCCCAAGTACAGCATCCCCACCGTCAAACATGGAGGTGGAAAGATTATGCTTTGGGGGTGTTTTTCTGCTAAGGGGACAGGACAACTGCACCGCATCAAAGGGACGATGGACGGGGCCATGTACCGTCAAATCTTGGGTGAGAACCTCCTTCCCTCAGCCAGGGCATTGAAAATGGGTCGTGGATGGGTATTCCAGCATGACAATGACCCAAGACACACAGCCAAGGCAACAAAGGAGTGGCTCAAGAAGAAGCACATTAAGGTCCTGGAGTGGCCAGCCAGTCTCCAGACCTTAATCCCATAGTAAATCTGTGGAGGGAGCTGAAGGTTCGAGTTGCCAAACGTCAGCCTCGAAACCTTAATGACTTGGAGAGGATCTGCAAAGACAAAATCCCTCCTGAGATGTGTGCAAACCTGGTGGCCAACTACAAGAAACGTCTGACCTCTGTGATTGCCAACAAGGGTTTTGCCACCAAGTACTAAATCGAAGGGGTCAAATACTTATTTCCCTCATTAACATGCAAATCAATTTATAACTTTTTTGAAATAAGTTTTTCTGGATTTTTTCTCTCACTGTTAAAATACACCTACCATTAAAATTTTTGACTGATCATTTCTTTGTCAGTGGGCAAACGTACAAAATCAGCAGGGGATCAAATACTTTTTTCCCTCACTTTAAAACATATTTACATGTTATATGGTTAGTGCCTAAGAAATGGCAGCATAACGTGTACAACAAATACATATGATGGCAATAAAGTAACTACATGCAGTAGTCTACTTCTGGTACAACAGAAGAATACATGGGTGCGTGCAGGATGCAGATCCGACCAACAAAGCAATTCATTTTCACAATCTGTGACGATTGTCTGTGTCATGAACGCATCCAATATTTAAACATGTATGCAGTTATTGAACACAACAATGTTAATATCAGTGTTGCACTGCCGAATGGTTATGGTTTTGTCTATATAGAAATATACAACGACACAGTAGTGTGACGTCTCCTAAATATCCATCTAGTAGGAGTACGGCTACTGCCATACCAAACATATAGTACTACTTTACATAATACATTAAATGAAGGGTTTTTATAGCAAATTTGTAATTTCTGACACTTATATTCTCACACAAACAAAAGTACAAAAAAGCTGCAAAATGATTGAAAAATGACTCGCTCACATGCAGCATCTTTAGATAAAATTGTACATTCTGATGTTAACTTTGTCTTTAATTTGCATTATATTCCATTTAGAAAAAATGAGAGAAATACCTTTTGTAACACCCTTGATGAATATAGCCCAATATTCAATTGTTATCAGATTACTGATGTTACCGTTAACAATAAGTAAATTAATAAATACATACATGCGCATGTTGTCTTAACTGGTACTTTACAATCAAAACTACACGTTATTGGGTGAAATGTGGGGTTCATTTTCTTTTTGAAAAAGAACCGAGGCCCTCCAGTGTTCACATTCCAAATTTTTCAAGCGAACCAAACTAAGTTCTTTTGAGACCACCTCTTTCAGTGGTTTCAGTTCGTTTTGGTTTATTTGCCAGTCGAAATTCTCCAAGAGAACCAAACCGCACTGAATATGAAACAAACCTCTAGTGTGAATGAGCCTTTAGACTGCATTACACTAACACTGATGGTAGTTTGTTTCGAGTTATTTAATTTGATTTTAATGCAGTAATGTCAAACTTTAAAAATTGAAAAATAAGTTGTTTTGAGCTATCAATCAATCGCAGATCTGCTAACCCAGATTTTGGGAGATATAGATATGCACACAATGTAATGCCATGCTTTTTCTCTCATTTATTTTAGTTTAGTGGGTCAAGACCCCAAACAATGCCTCTCATCACGCGACCATGAACCCAGAGCTGAGTCTCATACTCAAATGCTCTGTGATCACTGGGTCCAGTGAACCTACTTCTTGCTAGTGAGTCTGAACGGAAACCGACACCCTGGTTAGAACCAATAGCTCAGTAAACACAATGGAAGGAAACTGGCAAAACGGGGAAATGATCGAACTTGTACAAACACGTCCAGATTATCGGACTGGGTCTCCTCTCTCGCATCCAGATGCTTTTATAAGCGTCTCGGTCCCATGGCTACAGCACTCTTGCCGGTAATCTCTGTTTTCTGTGTGAATGGGTCCTTGCAGCAATTATTCTGGCATCCAAAGCCAGTGTGATTGGGGTGCAACAGGAAAAAAGAAGGCAAATGTTGCCTACAATTTTCCAGCATTTCACTGTGAATGGGGCTTTAGATAACTGAATGATTTCCCTTAGATTGCACATATGACACAATTTGTAATTAAATGTAATTATAATTGGATGTATATAAGTATGCATATACCAGTCCTCATGGACAATCACCAGAGAAGATGGTGAAAGTTCTAATAATGTGAATAGCTAGCTTTTTTTAAAGAAAAAGAAAGAAAAGAAAAGGTCTTCATATGTGTTAGAAAAAACTTACACCAACAGGAAGATATATTCTGTTTCCTGTGATTACCACAGTTGTGTATTAAAAGCACTTTTTGTGGCTGCCAGTAGAACTTTAAACCTGGCAACAAAAACTAAAGCAAGGAAGGGGGAGGGGGTTTAGCTTTTGTTTGTTTGAAACTCAAAATGACTTTCCTGCCTTTTGGCTAGAAGTAGAGAAAACCATACTGTTTAGCCAGTCTAGTCAGATGGGGCTATGTATGGTTTTTAAATTTAGCTTAAAACTTGCAAGCTTTGTAAAGCCTTTGTTATGCTGCTGTCTAGATCCAGTTTTTATAATGCCTTGTACTTCAGAAGTTCAAGAGAAACTTTAGCTCCAGGCACAATATACAGGGTAGGCTTGTTTTCTTCTGCATTAAACTATATTCAGTTTTTAGTAAAACCCACCAGTTTTAACCTTATATACAACAAGGTTTTTATCCCCAGGAAGAAATATTCTATTGACCACATTGCTCTTAGATAATATAGTCCTTTACAGAAAAAACTAAACAAAAACAGGATTGACATACTTTGCTTGATACTCAAATAATGTGGTTTACAGAATAATATCTGATATACCTGGTAAATGAGAAGAGCTTCTCAAATTCTCAAGTGAGACTTTAATCAGTCTATATTGAATCTCTGATGCTATCAATTAAGAGCTGAGGAATTACAGGTCTCTTCACATTGAAAACGTTGACAGCTGTGAAAAGCACAAACCACAGACACATGTATAGGTTACATGTTCTTTGACATATTAAGCAAGTTAGTTATGCCGAAGCACCACATAAAACATTTAGACAAAAGTATTATTATTATTATTATTATTATTATTATTATTACTATTAATAATTATAATTCTTATTTTTACATTTTGAGACCCTGCAACAGTACTGTGTTTGAGGAGCCCTGATGGCATAACTAAATGATCACCCTCAAATTATCCTGCTTTGTTTAAAAGCTTTCTTTCATTTTAATACCACTCCAAGAGAATTTCCAGAGCATGAAACTCATAGTAAGTCTGTAGAAATAGGAACTGATCATTGACCAGGCTTAAATCTTCTTTGCTACTGTGATCATTTGGAAATTGCAATTCAAGGTGACATGACTGTTTTCATGAAGGGCATTTATAGTACTGCTGTAATATTTTACTTGATTAAATATGAATCAAATGGGCATCCAGTCTTCAGCTCACCTGAAGTCTATGCCTATTGATTCCATGTTTAACATCATGCTGTTAAAACTGTAGTAGTTAAAGTATTTGTGTGTTTGTAGGATTTATAATGATTTATATTAATGCTGTGAATCCCTGAGGGCCTGGCTGTTTTTGGAATCAGGCACCTTTGATGGGTTGTTAATATTTGTTTTGATGATAAGAGATGAAAATGATTAGATTTCCTTCCTCCTTTCCTCTTGACTGAAGTTAACCCCAGCAACATTTAGCTTTATTTGAAATTATCTGTGTGATTTTAGTTACATTTGTTTCTACACCATTTTCAATCTTTCATCTTCATATAAAACAAATTAGATTACATAAAGAAAACAATATTGGGGGGAAATTCTGTATCTTCTAATACCTTTACAAGAAACATTCCCACTGATACAAAGGAAGTGCTGAGTTTCTTTAAATGTCCAGTGCATCTTGTCTGAAAGGTGATGACCCTGACATGTTTATAGCATTACACATTTCAATGCCTAGTATGGCTTATGTAAGAATATTCTCTCATTGTGTATACAGTAGGTCCTGCTGACAAATTTCCAAGGGTGTCTGAGTTTGTCAGTCTACTTCTTTTTCAGTCTGCACATTAAAGACTGGCACAGAAAAGTGAAACAGAATGCTATATTTCCTTTCTTCCACTGGAGCAGTGCTGCACTTTTCAGGCACTGACTTTCCTTTGCTGCAAAACAGTTAGAAAAAATACATCATAAAGTACAGCTTCGTTACACATTAATCTTTTAAGACATTTATTGCAATATTATTTTCAGTGCATACGTAAATGAATCCATATATGTACTTTATGCAAATACTCAAAAACTGATTTTGATTTATTTGAAGCTGAAATATACTAAAACATTTTACATGATTCTTTACTAATCATAAAATATTTATTGTATTCAAATTCTAGCTAGAATTAGAATTTTCCCTCTTATTTGAGTTTCATTAGATCTTAATTTACTAGTGTTTCTATTTTATGTCCAGATTTGTTTGGTATACAAACTATTGTCAATACATATGCTCCTGGACAAAGCAGTTCATTTCAGCAGTCTTCTCAACTTTTTATTAGGGTAGGGGTTAGGGATGTTAACTGTTTACAATTTAAACATTTAAACATTAACATATTGTTGAAGTAGTCTGGAATATTCAAATATGTTAAAATGTGCATGGAAACAAAGTGGCACATATGATGAACCTGCAAGCATTCTGGGAAGATCAGAAAGATTCTGGGAATATGGTATAGGAGAGTTCTTCAAGAAGATATCCCATAAGTTGAGGAATTTAAACTAAACAGTAAAATGAATGAGTAACATTGCTGCCATTTTGTTTACATACGTTTGACTTGTGAACATATGCACCCGGGCATGTATTCTCAGTTGCTAGTAATAAGCCTAGGCCTATATGTTTAGAAAGTTTAATTACATTTAGTAATGTAAAAAGGTAATATCTAAGGGAATGTCAAGTGTGAATGCACCTGTTTCCATAAACTTACAAAACAATTTTATAAATATAAATTTGGCTTTTGATCTGTTGTGTGTACAGTAAGACCTTGCTCAGGTTTGAACCATTGACCTCCGACCAATGGCGGTGTAATTTGGGAGACATGAAAAAAATGTCAATGACCAAAAAATAGTGAACTATAAAAATAAACGGAGATGTTTGGGTCAGTCGCCCAAGAGACCAAATACACTTGCACCAGCTCTATCTTGGGAGTGAAAAAGACCAGTCCATTGGTGTGGGTGGTTTAAAGACTCTTCTGTAGTCTAGGAGAGTGATGTAACCGTAATAGACGGTTTATGAGCATGGTTACATATCCAATGCAATGGATAAGTTTCAGTGGTAGGAGTATAAGAAGTTAAAACATGTTTACATGGCTAACATGGCTATTCCTATGCTAGATCATGGGACAAAGCACTAACAGTAGGACAAATGCGTTAACGACCAAGTTGGAGCAAAGCTCTATTTCGGCTGTAAAAGGATGTGAAGCAGAAAGAGAGAATAATATGAACAACAAACTGAATGTAATAATAATAATTATATAGAAATACAGATAGATACACAAAGAGATAGATATATTGATGGATAGATACTCTTTATTTCAAATAGATTGTGGTGCAGTTCCAGGTGGGGCACAAAATGGTCACCCAGAAGGGCACTGCATTCCCCAGACGTCCTGGGGTTGATTCACCCTGAGGAAGCACCTGTCTCTCAGGTCTCCCGTGATTGGCCTGGCTCCTGCATTAAGGCAGTTTGTTTGTGGAGTTGGAGATACAGGGTGTGTGGGAGCAGGAGAGTGTGTGAGACAGAAACAATAAAGAGAAGACAAGAAAATGATTATCAACCTTTTGATTGGACTGGGCCTTGATTGTGGATTTTGATTTGGACTGTTTGCTAGTTTCTTTGTTTGTTTGTTTGAATTAGTGTTTTGGTTGTAATGAGAGAATGGAAGAAGTCTGTTAGGTTCCAGAGGAGCTAGGGGTTTATTTTGGTATGGGTGTTTTTATTTCATCACCTCCACCTTCACACTGTATAATAAATATCACCAATTTCACCATCTCCCTGCCTGTGTATTGCTGTTGCCTTGACCCCACCTATATATCGAGCCACAACATCGTGTCCAACCCCCACACAATGCCATAAGATACACAAATAATAAAATCTAACAGGTACTAGACCATACTAGAGAATTGGCTAGTCCAAAACAAAACTTTGACCTACTCACGAGTCACAAAGTACAATTCTGTTCCCTGTTGCGTTTTTTTTTTTTTTTAGAAGCCACTTTATACTATCAATATATCAAAATGCCATAAGGTACAACTTTGTAATGTGCAATTCATGGATGACTCAAAGTTTTGATTTGGTCTAGCCCTAAACATATACATTATAGTTTATACTTCCCAAATATGAAGAGCTTTCGAGACAGATACGGGAAGATAAGGTTGACTTCTGATTATGTCATTTCAAACGATTAAAAGAAAACTCAACCAAAAAATTAATTAATTAATTAAATAAATAAATACT
This sequence comes from Amia ocellicauda, assembly GCF_036373705.1. NCBI lineage: Eukaryota > Metazoa > Chordata > Actinopteri > Amiiformes > Amiidae > Amia > Amia ocellicauda. Next base: position 15,412,014 of record NC_089861.1, on the reverse strand, counting down.
GTAGGTGCTACTACAGGTGTTTGTCAGTCTGCTGATGTTCCTGCAGCTTTAGCGAAGCCATGTTTGATTCAGAAGTGTTGCCAGTGTTTTTTTTTTCTTCTCTAATATAGCTGAGTGGTCTTTCTTGAACCCTAGGCATGTTGGTAGTTTCTTCCTTCATGAACACCTGAGTAAAATAACCATTTTGTATATTTCTTATTTCCTTATCGTTTGCCACATTTAGTCCTTTATTATCTTTGAGACACTTCTTCCTTCCTATGAAAGTATTTTAAAATCCTTTTTGTTTAATTTAGCCTCCAATGCAAATCTGTTTGCATGTATTTCATAGCATTTCAAATACCATTTTTAGCTTGCACTTGCATTTCAGTATACTTTTTTTGTTTCACTTGGTCAGGGCCACTTGCTTAAGCCCTATACTTTGATCCAATCCCCTGGATTGACTTTTAGTGCCTTTCAGGATTTTTAACACCTAGTCCTTGCTGTTCTGTCTGTAAGATTCAATTATTTTAATCTGTCTGAGTATGACATTTCTTTCAAACCAGGAATTATTATGATTGCTCACCTTTGTACTCCTGCTGGAGCAGAAATCTCTCTCTTTAATGTGGTGACCAAAACTGAACAGTGTATTCCCTTGAATTAAGTAGCTACACTTTCACCATTTATTGAAACATTTTGTTAGCACTTCTGTTGCATCTCCACAGATGTCGACACACACGCAGAGCTCTTTCTTGTAGTTTACTTCTAGTTCAATACCACCCGTTTAGTAGAGCACATTTCTTGTTAAATGCATGTTTACTCCGTCTTTTTCAAAAAGACTGTATCAATACAGCGTCTATCATTGGTCCTTTGACAAAGCAGTTTCCATACATTTCTGCTTCAGTATTTGTAACTAGACTTCCCTAATCTATGTCAGGGAAACATGAATTATAACCATTTATTGTTAATTTCCTTTTACAATAAAGTGTTACTATTACAAGGATATATCAGAATAGTATATAATATAAACCGGTAACTAAACTCTTTCTGTTCACAAGTTTTACCTATAGGCTATAGATTCTAAAACATTTAGGATACATCTTACTGTATGAACTTGATATTGTAGGCTATGGGACATAGGTTTCTTTTCCAGGGGGGCACTGTCAATATTGTATATATATTGTATATTTCAATATTTCAATACAATATTGTATTTTCCCATTCATTGTTCATATATAACTGTACTTCGCTTGGGCCTTCCATGTGAATCTTCTATACATTATAGATTATGTGTGTCTGTATTTCCTTTTTAATACATGCACCATGCAGGTTTATTCCTTTCTCAATCTAATGGATTAGAATTCCTTGTATTCATTCAATTGTAAACCCCATTAACAACTTTCAGAAAATACATCGGCTGCTGTATATAAAAAAAAAAACAAGTATTTTTAAGTAAAAAAATGAAATATGATTTTACTACTGATACAGTAACGAATGATATTTATAATGACAAGCTATCTTCTGTGGTTTCTGTAAGGCAACAATCTGAAATACATTTTATGTTTCACATTGAGATTCAGCAATGCGTTCATTCAATATTTCCAGCAAGAACAGGGAAATATTAACTACTAGGGTGAATCCATCCGGAAGAAGTATTACTGGGAGCCTGTGCAGATGTGCTTGCTGCTGCAGCACTGCAAACCATACATTTCAGCAGTGACTGTTCTTAGCCATCCTTTTGCTTATGAAGGCATGTTGACTTATTACATAATTTAGGGAGGGCAGACTTTCTGTAGAAAAAAGAGTTTGCCTTATTCTATGCCTAATAATATGCACAGTCAAAGTCTGTATGTATTATTTTACATGTTTATTCCAGGCAGTAGCACAGCATCACCTAATGAGGTTAAGTGGTTGTAAAATGGTCCTTATTGGAGGGCAGAGTGGAATTTATCATAACACACTGAGTTTAATGATCTCTGACTAGAAATCATAAACATACAAAATGTGTTGGATTGGTATAAACCACCTGGATCCTAGCCAAGAAGTTGCTGGCTGTCAATCCTGGATTTTTCTTGTGGTTGTGGTTACTGACATTGTGACGTGTGAGTCAGTCAACCATATACTGTATATAGCATAAATGCTTTATGAAGAACGGTGTAGTGGAATCATTAAATGTGAGCACCTCATGTGTGCTTGCATGGTTGAGGTATTGAGTAACCTACTTTCTAAATTATGTTATTGAATTGATATTGCCTGGCTTTAGTTAGTTGAAGGATATTTCACAAAAAATATTTTAGTTTGTTCTTTGTATATCTCTTAGTTCCAAAGTGTTCCAAAACATACAAGAGCTCTCTCTATTAAAACAGTTTCAACAAAACTTTTTTTTAGTTTGCAATAGCATTAATGCTCTCAGCACAGACATAATTGTCTTCTGTTTGACTTTGGCTTTCATCAAGTGCCCTTGCCTTTTTATAATTCATTTTCCCCTATAGTCCTTATATAGTCCTTGATTCTAATCCAGAATTCACAATTAGACTGCTTCTCTTCCTTAACACCACAGTGAAAGCTTCAAATCTGGATTGCTTGCAAAATAATGTATATGCTCAATATTAGTTATGGGGAAATAATGTAAAATCACATAAATGCTTTAATGCCTAGATGATTCAAGATGTGTGAACAAAACCTTTAAAGTACTGTCCCCAGACAATTTGATTTATCCTCTCTTCTTTTTTATGTATGGTTAACTATTAACAAATGAACAAATGCTTTATTTTGATGCCAGTTTATATAGACTTTCTTTTTTCCTGTTATCTTCACATATGTATAGCTCTAACTATTCTTACCACTTTATGAAAAAAATGAATTGCAGGAACATATGTTAGGTAAAACTATTTTTAAAATCAAGCTACACAAGGGAAACATAATTATGCAGAGGTAAACATGAATTGTTTAATAATTTAGAGCCAATTTGGAGAAGGAAAAAAGAGGCCGTTCCAATTGTGGGAAGTGTCATGCTTTATGTGACATCTATAAATCGGTACTATTGAATTACAAGAGTGATGTTTCATAGACAAGTCTTAACAATTTTTTATTTTCTTTTCTTTCTCTTTATCATCTTGTGTACTGTCATTGGCAAATGGCTGAGATGCTTGACAGTTTAAAAAAAAAAAAAAGACATTTACCCATTTACAACTTTAATACCAAAATCCACTGTCTAATAAACTCTTAAGCTGCTTTTTCCAGTGAGTTCTTAGTCTCTCACTTGCCCCCCTTCCCCCCTCCCCCTTCTTCCACCGCTCTCTTCTACTGTCTGTGTAAAAGGGATTCAAGGAAAGTGAAGACATCTTAAAATACTCTCTGTAGTTTGAAAAAGATTATTAGCAACACAAGAGATTATTTTTTTTCAAACAGTCATTATTATTGCTACTTATCAATGCTTGAATCACATACTAACCAAACATCTGTCTGAATTTTCCTCTTAAACTAAAATGAAGTGACATTTACATTCTTATGTCCATGTAATACAGTTTTCATTTGAGTTTTATGGACCATGCCAGCTACCAAAATTGTCCCCAGTTGAACCATTCACTGTGTTGTAGATTAGGGTCTCCCTGACACTTCATTGGAATATAGCAATAATACTCAAGTATAGATTGGGATATAGATTTTTCTAATAATATGAAAAAATTGCAATGTAAACTATATTTTCCCCTTATACATCTGAACTAAAATTTATGGTTTCATTGGTAAAATACTAATTGAGAAGGCGTTCTGCTGTTTGTTTCTCATTTGAAATAAATTATGCTATAGGCTACATGTTGTTTAGTAGCATAACAGTAACTGCTTAGTCACGAATAGAAAGCACTGATATATCTTTATTTTGATAAACATCCTTGTGTATTGTGTTACAATGCATATTTGTAGTTTGCTAATCATTAGAAATCATTATGTATCTCTTACATAAAGAGAATAGGTAAGTACAGCCCAGGAAGAACCGATTCAGAGAAAAACATTGTTAATGTAGATCCATACGATCAACAAGTCACAGATAACACAGTTTGAGGGAATTCAACTCTAAAATAAATAATTGGAAGAACAAAATATATAAAAACCACCTATTATTTATACACAGCAAGCTAAATGTTAAGTAAAACAAAGTTAAATTAGATTTGAGTGATAACAGAGAAAAGGTTGTTGAAGGCTTTTTATGATCTGTCTGCTTGTAATTATCGACCCTGCCACTGCCTTTACAAATTGTCTTATTCACTATCAGCCTCGCTTCACTGTTAAATTGTGTATGGTGAGTGACTTGTGTTTGTAAGAGCTTAAGAGTAGTGAACACAAATTCCCAACAGTGAAGTTAATCTTCCACTTTAAGGATTTGTCACTCATGTTTGACCGTAACTGTTATAAGCTGAGAGTCTGGAGGTCACATGCGATTCGAGGGCAGTCTCCTTCATCTGCAAAGGTTCAACGCCAAAAAGATAAACATCTTGGAGTGCCTTAGTAGTATACAGTAGAAGTCCAAAACTATTTAATTTGAAACTTAGCAATTCAATTAATGTAATAAACATTGTTCTTTATACTATACTGACTTTTTTTTTTAGCTTTTTAACAGAAGCATTTATCTAAGGCAACTTACATAGTTTAACAATCAGTATACATACTATACACAATATACCAAAGGTAACAACATCAATTTAAAAATACAGATTACAGTTAATTAAATGAAGATATTAAGAAAGAACTGACTATTTATTAAGACAGGGTTAATAAACTTGGATTTTAGTGTTTTTATTTGATTGAATGTTTTAGTTTTCATTTTTATACATTGGCAGGTTATGGAAACTGCTACTATAATTTGCTTCTGACTTCATCCTTGGTGCTCAAATTATCAGCCTTGGTTTGATACATCTGAAGTTTGGCCGGCCATTTATTCTTAGTTTTCCTCACAATAAAATGAATTGCTTGCATCATGCAAAACACTATTACTTTGGATTGTCTTCTCTATCGAGTAAATGTATGTGTCAGTGCAATCCAAGAGTCTACACTGCTATGAGGTATATTTTGAGACCTGTTTTAGAGAAGTACATCTTATCTCCATCCAAGCAACTATTTTAAAAAAGAATAAGGTTGGATGGCTGTCCTGGTTTATATAGCACGAGCTATAGTGTAAGACTTATGGTTTATGGTTTATTAATTAAATATTAAATAGTAAATAAGATAACATCTGCTGTTCTGTATAGGAAATATACTTACCAATTGCATTTGATTTAACATACATTACTTGGATATATTGAGGCTGAATTTGAATGAATTAACAGCTGGCTTTTTGTAGTTAATAAAATCCATTATTTTATTTCAATACATTTTTCAATCAATTCATTTTTATTTGGTATAGTGTTCTTCCAAACAAATTGCCACAGAATGCTTTCACAATTTAAGATCAAATACTGTAAACATCAAGCACAAAGGAAAGACAAACAAAATGCTCTGAGGAAAATAAATCTCTGGGGGCCCAATGGTTTTCCTCTGCTCCATGCAGTTACTTAAAAGTGTAACAAGACATGATTTTGGAGTAAGTTTCTTATTTATGGGGAACCGTCTAATAGTAATTATACATTAGCAATTAATTACACAATTAAAATGCTTGAAGAAAGTGCTGGGTGATTGGTAGTAGCAGTGACTTTGAGTGTAGAATATGTAACTGTCAAATTCTTAGGCAGCAATAGATATAATTGTGTATAACCCATACAAACAAGCAAATAATTCAATAACCATAAGAAACCCCTTGAGCAAAATATAATTGAAGAATTTGAATAGCATGCCTCTGGTCTTGAACAACCAGGAAATCATTATCAGTGTAGTTTTAAATACTACACACCTAATCCTTCTTTTAGGTTATTTGTGTAGCTCCTGTGCTCTCATTTGGGCTCTATTCATGGTACTATCATACAGTACCACCTCCATATTTCATACACCACTACCAGTGGTCTGCCACTATTTATGTTCTGATTTAGTAATTTCACCAACTGGTTTACAAAATCAATACTTTTAATGCATATTGGTGTTTGCATATCAAATAGATCCCTTACTTTACCTAATTATGACACTCCTTTTCATAACTGTTTTTATTTAAGTGACTTTAACATGGTACTTCTTCCACAAACTATGTTGCCTGTAAATGTTTAGTAAATAAAATAATGTGCAAAGCATGTAGTAAAGATGTTTACTGTATGCAAAACACATTATGGCTCTGTAGTTAAAAAGGCTGTTATAAGTTAATTTCTGTTTTTCAATAAAGACTGGAAGTTTCATTTTAAAGAATATAAGTACCTTACAGTTCTACTGAACTGCTTCTGTGTATTTTTCAACTTGGATACTACAAAGTGAATTATTTATCATGTGGCTACTGCATTTTCTCTATTAGTCTGAATAAATTTTCAGAAATGTTGCTTAATAACTAAACTCTTTTTGTCACTATGCATTTTCTTCTTGGAAGAGAATTCAAGGTCTGTTTATTTCCCAGCAAAATCCGCAAAAATGCCAGCTGCTCTTGGCCATGTTTTACTTCATGGGGTTTTCATCTGGTAAATTCCAGGAATTTGATTCCTCCCAAAATAGAAGCATTGGAGAGGTTCAATGATTGATCAGCCAAAAAGGGTTGCAGTGGTATTTTGGCATAGTCTATGAAAACTTTGACAGGATTCCCACTGAAAAGTTTTGTAGTCAGTATTGAGGACAATAATAAAAGTATGGCACAGACAACATAAACTGGAAGTGAACCCTCAGGAAAAATCTACCCCGATTAAACTTTAATGTTTAATGTTATGTGGGTGCTTCAGATTGGAGTTAGACACAGATTAAATAGGCTCTCCAGTAATGTAAAACAAAATAAACATTTATTCACTACTTAATAAAGAAAAAGGACTTGGTAACCCAAAATTCAAATAATAACTTCCATATGGCTGTGGCAATATTACTTCTCCACTAGTCCAGGTGTTACTGACGCTTTTAATAACTGCTGTCATCGCAGTTACTAATTTCCTTCATAGAGTGTAGTTCTACTGGCCTTCAATTCCATTCACTTCAACGGCTCTCTACACATGGTTTTATATCTCTTGAGATAACTATAATCTGATCAGCAAATAAAGGAAATGTTAAGTTTTATCCGGTCTCCACATGGTTTGCTGTGAAGAAGTTTAGGTATCTGTATAGTCCCAAAGTGTGACATGTGACGAGGACTGAATAACCATGATGTGGGGTATTTTAAATCAGACTTAGGAATGGAGAAGGCAGTGCAGGGATAAGATCTTTATTCAATGTGCACAAAGTATACCCCCACCACACAACCTTAGTTATACTACAGTGACTTAAATCAATATGGTTTTGATATACAATTTATGATTGAAAAGCAACACTCAGAATACATGCATTAAATCTCCATGCAAGGATTCATTATCATTACATGTTTTGTCAAGAAAACAAAGAAAAACGATTATGTTTACAGTATGTTCTATCCTAGCCAACACTGTTAGCCAGGGTAGACCCTGGAACATCTTGTAGGTCAAAAAATAACAACTTGCAATTCAACAAAGTTTCATATGGGATATATCATATTGTATTTTTCTATGCACCCTCACCAATTCCTCCTTTTAGCAGTACATAATCCCGTTATGTTATTAGCTAAATGGCAAAACTCTATTAACAATTAGGTATACATCTTACACAATGCTGAGAAGTGTTACTTTATGCAAAAATGTATAGTAACACTCTTACGCACACCCTTGAACATTCAGGCCACCATGCCATGTACACCACCTCCCTTCCCTCAACTCCAAGTATTTTTCACTGTGCCTTATACTGGATAGTGATATCTTCACAGGGTGAGGGAGATGTTGCCATCACCTCACCCTGACTTTTTCCCAGTTTTAACTCTTCACCCACCCTCTTTTGTCCCATGGACAATAGGGCATTAGAACAAACCTGAGGACTACATGAGCTGCTTCCTGAGCTTGTCTCCTTGATTATTTTATGTCATGTTATCATAAGTATCCTGACGTAATTAGTACTAATTACAACTTAAAACACTGAAAATACGTTCACTACTGAGTGGTGCAGAAAGATACACTTAAGCCAATCTTGGAAGAACAGGTAGTCTATACTGATTTAAGGACTATGAGTGGATGTTTATTTCCACTCTAACACATTTGCAGCCTGTCATTTAAATACAATGAGTGATCCATAGTGCAGAGACATGTACAAGTGGTACAAAGCATGTATAAACTTGGATCCTAATCTAAGAAGTCTGATTAACAATCAAACAATAAGTAGTATTAGTGTCAACAATATTTTTCCCCTAAGTGTCAACAACCTCCAAGTGGAGCCTATCTGAACTTATACACCAATAAGTATACTTTTCTGTACAAGTTGCTCAAACTCTTCTCCCTTATATCAGCCTCAACAGTGAAATGTTCATGATTTACACACCCATCACATGTGCACATATTAATTTTTTTTATTATGTAGACCATTAGACCACATAGAAACATTAATTCCAACCCATCTATTTCCCTTTAGAGTATAAACATGATTACCCTCCCAGATAGCCAGTGGACTGACTGCTTGCAACATATTAGGTTTAACTATTTAATCTGTTACTGGAATTAGAATTGTGAAGGTGACACATCCAGTGTGGTCCTCTGAAGGGCCAAGCTGAATGTTGGATTCAGGCATCCGTTCAATACTCAAAGAATTGAGTTTGGATTAAAGACTTATATACTATAGGCTGTCTTCCTGATGATTAGTAAGTCACAATTCATAGCCACATATTGACCATATAAATTCCCTTTTCTGTAACATTTGTTCTAGAAGTATATTGCACACTTATTATTCAGGGGTAAGAATTGGGACTTCTTGCTCTTCTCGTTGTTACAAGTATGTCTTGCTAGCCTGGGCCTAAATGCCTGAAAACCAAAATGTATGATTATTTTTGGGGGGCTTGTCTCCATCTACTTATTCCTGTTGAAAGGTAGAAGAATGTCAGTTTGTTTTATGCACCAGGGTATCTATGGTTCCTTTTATACATACAGTTGGATAAACTGCAGGATAAACTCCACAGACACACATAACAGAAATACAAACATTTTGACAACACTTAGAAGATGCACACTCACAGAGAATATCTTCAATGTGGTATTGAATTGGGCCCTGTTCCTTGGTGCACACAGTCTCTGGTTATTTTGACCTAAAATGACATGATTAAAATCTTGGCTGCTGAAGGAAGAGAGAGAGTGTGAGTCTTAAGGTTTAATCTGGGTCCAGTGTTTCTATTGACTCCCTATTACACCATCTACACACAATAACCTCAGCTTCTATTAAGCTCGCATCACGTCCACCTTCTCTGACACTGCTGTAGCTTTAGCTGGGTCTTTTACAATCTTGAAGTGATTTCCAGGTTCAAACCCTCTTCCAGGTGTTCATATTAGGGATGAAACCAAATAGTCGAACATTCAGCTATTCATTAACAATGGCAACTATCAACAAGTGAATCCCACGTAAAAAAAAAAAAAGTATTGATTTTCTTTTGAAGCCTGTACTGTAGATTGGCTCTCTATGTAGCAGTAATGAAGATTGACTAAAGGGTGGGATTTGTTATTTCTTGTCTTGAAACATTCTGCATGGAAATGCTTTGACAAAGTAAATGAAAACACTGTTAAGTGTAAAATATGTTCAGTGCAATTAAACTACCACAAATCTACAACTAGCATGTTAACCCACCAAACACCCTTCTGTGATGGTAGCAATGACAGAAATGGAAAGAGGACCGCAACAAACACATTAATATTATAAAGCTAGCTATATGGCTAGCCAGCTTGTGGGCTAATTAATTGTTAGTCAGTGGAACTGGAATGCACGGGTATGTTTCCGATTAGATTTTACGTAGACCGGTAATCTAGGCCTATATGTTGATTGGTTCTGGTTTGAAAATGTGTCAATTGATTTGTAAATCAGATGTATAAATTAGCTAGCTAGATAGTCTAATACATTTTTAATTTTACTGTTATGACTAGAAAATATTGAAAGGCAATTACATTCATATATATATATATTTTAAGAAAAACACTGGTTTGTCAGCTTATAGCCATAATTGCAAAATATTCAGTTCTTATGCACACATCAATTCTGCCATACATGGGTGACACCCATATTGTGTTAGCTAAAAAAAATTAAATAAAGTTCAGACCTTATTTGCTGTAACCATACACCTCAACTTTGCTGCTAGCATTCTTTGTTGTTAGGTATAGCTGCCCTGGGAAGTGAATGTGAGACACCAAAGGTCAAACTGCATTATGGGACACTCGGCATTCTGGGATTTAGTGTTAAAAAACTGGAGGCTGAAATACCTTAAACATTAAAGTACAATAAAGTTTGGACTGGAATGTTTTTAAAATATCTAACAGACAGTCTTATAGGGTAACAAGATATTAAAAAGTAGAGACTGGGACTTACACACATCAATAACATTGTGCACTCACTCACCACCACGGCCACATTAGGGGTAATGATTTTCCTACAACCTCAGTTATACGGCAGTGACTTAAATCATCATGGTTTCAAGATACAATCCCCCGCCCCCAGGAGGGTTCATTGTCCTGGCATATTTAATCTAGAAAACAAAGGAAAACAATTCTGTATACAGAGTTTGTTCTAACTTAGCCAACGCTTGTAGTCAGTGTCGACCTTGTGATAAGAGTATATCTCAAACAAAAAACATCTTGTGGTTCAAAAAACTACAACTTGTAATTCAGCAAAGTTTCCCACGGGATATTTCATTTTTTAATTTTTCCATTCAACCCACTATTATGGTCAAGTCAATTTGTCACACGGTTTGGTGGCCATGTTGCATCATTCGATAAAATTCTGGGTGCCTTATTCTCCAAAAATATAAGACCCACTGTGCTGAAATTTGCCATGAATACCACTAACCCAGAGCAGTAACCATATTGCTCAAGACAAAAAGTTGAATCCATAGTTATTATCATTATTATATGCATGTAGGTTTTTTATGTAAATGTGTAAAAGGGACTAGTAAAATTAAAAACAAACAAATCACCTGGGCCAGATGGTTAATTTCCAACAGTATTTAAAGAAATTAGGGAAATTATTTACAGGCCGCTAACTCAAATATTCCAAATGACACTTAGAACAGGGGATGTGCCAACTGACTGGAAGACAGCAAATGTCATACCAATCCACAAGAAAGGGGACAAAACTGAGCCAGGAAATTACAGACCAATCAGTCTCACCTGCATCACCTGTAAAATGTTGGAAAAGATGATTAGACAGAAAATAGAGGAGCATCTTAATGAAAACCATATTCTTGGAGATAGTCAGCATGGGTTTAGATGAGGCAGATCATGTCTTACTAATTTATTAGAATTTTTTGAACATGCAGCTGTAGATCATGTGAAAACATATGATATGATATACTTAGATTTTCAAAAAGCTTTTGATAAGGTTCCACACCAAAGACTGATCCTCAGATTGAAAGCTGTAGGCATTCAGGGTAATGGAAGTAGATGGATTATGAACTGGTTGATGTATAGGAAACAGAGGGTGTCGATTAGAGGAGTCACTTCTAACTGGAGTGAGGTTGTTAGTGGAGTTCCACAGGGATCAGTACTAGGGCCTTTGCTTTTTCTAATCTATATTAAAGATCTGGACTCTGGGATAGTTAGCAAACTTGTCAAATTTGCAGATGATACTAAAATAGGTGGCTCAGCAGATACAATCTCGGCAGCACAGGCTATTCAAAGGGACTTAGATAATATTCAGTTGTGGGCCGACACCTGGCAGATGAAATTCAATGTGGACAAGTGCAAGGTATTACATGCAGGTAACAAAAATATCCACTATAATTACACTGTGGGAGGAATAGAACTAGATGAAGTATCGCATGAGAAAGACCTAGGAGTCTATGTGGACTCCTCACTTTCTCCATCCAAGCAATGTGGGGAAGCAATAAAAAAGGCAAACCGAATGTTAGGGTATATTGTCAAAAGTGTAGAATTGAGAACAAGGGCAGTAATGTTCAGACTGTACAATGCACTAGTTAGAGCTCATCTGGATACTGTGGACAGTTCTGGGCTCCACACTTCAAGAAAGATGTCGCTGCTCTAGAGGCAGTTCAGAGGAGAGCAACCAGACTTATTCCAGGTCTGAAGGGAATGCCCTACTGAGAGACTGAGGGAACTGAACCTTTTCACCCTGGAACAGAGGAGACTACGTGGGGACTTGATTCAAGTCTTCAAAATCATGAAAGGCATCCACCACATCAAACCAGAGGAGCTTTTCCAGATCAGCAGGGACACATGCACCCGGGGACACAAATGGAAATTGGGCTTCAAGGCATTCAAGACAGAAAACAGGAGACACTTCTTCACACAGAGAGTCGTCACAATCTGGAACAAACTCCCCAGCAATGTATTAGAAGCTGAACATTTGGGAACATTTAAAAATAGACTGGATTGGATCCTTGGATCACTTAGTTAGTAATGGACACCAAACGTGCACAATGGCCTCCTCTCATTTGTAAACTTTCTTATGTTCTTATATGCATATCATTAGCTATCTAACTAAAGGCCATGAGGGAAATTGTGAAAAGTTAATTAAGAGCACTTGATACATTATTCACAAACAAAACGGTGGGATGATTTATGAAAAGTTTCTCATTCATAGGTGATTAGCAAACAAGAAACAAACCTGTTGTTCAGCAGTCCATTGCTGCAATCAAGTTCAAGATTATATAATTAGCTGCAGAGCTTATCATGATCAGTTTGCTTTGATAATAACCAATTGTAGAATAGACGCTTTACTGACATTGCAAATTGTCGCTGCATAGTTGTTTTTATATCAAATTTCTTTTACAACTATATATGATGGAAAACAATATTTCATGTGGGTATTCTTGTCAATGACATCTTTAATCATGCAAGGAATCTCCCGTGAAGGAATGTGTAGAAGCATAAATACATATAAGCTTTTATATATTACTACTAAATAAGGGACATTGTATATAAGAGAATTAAGGACAATGCAACATACCTGGGTAACAACATTTGATTCATGACCCTAACTTTTGGTAGAAATCATGAGTAGAAAAAGTGTTCCAGTATTGTCTTTTTGGATACAACTTAATTCCTGAAGGATTGCTCATTTCACCACCAGCTGTTAAAGAAAAACAAAATGCCTGTGATTGTGGTAAAGACCTTTGTTACTGCAATGACTTCAGCATGGAACTTCCTCTTCCACAATCAGATTAATTTTATAATTATGCTGTCAGACCTGAAAATCTGGTTCAGGTTTTTCCAGTTTCTTACCTGTGCATCATGGGCTTATCTTAAGGGAAAATATCAGTAGATATCCTCATCATATTTGGCATATTCAACATGCAGATCCTGTGTCCATGTGAAAAAATGGATGTCAGGAGAGTTTGAGAATGAATATAGGGGTGTATTCTACTGGAGCAGATCAGTGTTTATCTGTACAGCAGCAGATGATTAAAAAGTTTTGTTTCAGGAAGGCCAGATACGTTTGGAAACTGTGTGTGTGTTTGTGTGTATAGATACACATACATTCATACATACACACACACACACACACACACACACACACACACACACACATACATACACACATATATATATATATATATATATATATATATATATATATATGTGTGTGTGTGTGTGTGTAAATAAGATAAGGTAAACAGCATTGTCCAAAAAACTTTGTTTTTTACTAGGGATACATATTTTAATTATAGTAATATACAAATAATAAGTTTGTTTCACCTTCAGTGGGTTATAGTATAAAGTTGAATTGCTAGCATAGGAATAAATAAATAATAACAAAAAAGGAGGAGAGGAATTGATAAATTATGCAGATGCTTCAGGATTTATTCAAACCCTTAATATAGAGTAGTGTCCCGTCCAGGGTGTAGCCTGCTTTGCACCCTGTGACTGCTAGGTTGTCTACTGGGTAAGGCTCCATTTCACTGTGCCCCTGTACTGGATGACTCGATTATTGAAAATGGAAGGATATAGTTAATTGTTTGTAGTTAATTAGCTACTGGAAACTCAGATACGTAATTTAATGACTACTGAACAGCATTTGACTACATAATATTGTATTGATATCTGCAATAAAGTGTATACATATACAATGCCTATAGATAGACTACAGCCCCTTTCAAAATGCTCGTATTTTGTTGCCTTTTATCCTGGAATTAAAATGCATTAAATTCAAAGCATTATGTATGTCCCAAACCCAACATAGTGCATCACCCAAAGAACACCATCCCTCATGTGAAGAATGGTGGTGGCAGCATCATGTTATGTGGATGTTTCTCATTAGCAGGGACAGGGGCGCATGTCAGGATAGAAGGGGAAATTATTGTAGCATAGTACCAAAAAGTTCTTGATGAAAACCTGCTACCTTCTGCAAGAAAGCTGAAACTGGGACGAAAGTTCACCTTTAAGCATCATAAGAAGAAACACACAGCTAAATTGACACTGGAGTGGCCTTGAATATTGAAGTTTCTTGCACATCGAGAAACTTGACAGAGCTCGACAGTTGTTTAAAGAAGAATTGTCAAATATTGCCAAATCTATGTATGCAAAGATGCCTATCCCAACAGACTCACACCTGTAATTTCTGTCAGTACTAACTCAAAGAGCTGGAGACTTATCCAAATATGATATTTTATTTTTGTATTTTTAATATAAATATTTTTTCACAATAAAACATGTTTCCCATTTTGAGTGTAGATAAGTGTGGGGGGGGATCCTCATTGAAATGCATGAAACCCTGTGGTACTGCAACAACAATATGTGAAAAATGTTTTAAGGTGGTTTAGATTTACAATCAGGATTATTAAAATAATAAATAAAATGTCAAATGCAGTGCTTTAAATCAGTTAGACTGAATTACAACAGCAGTGTTATATAGACATTACCGTTTTTGTCCATTATCAACCTCCACCATTTCTAACAACCCGGCCATTTCTCGTTATGGTCACAAGTTCTTGTTCAAAGGTGTCTTGACCTTGGGCTTAAATCAAAACTTTGACCCACCCGCTAATAGAAAACTACAGAACTGTACTCATTTGCGGTTTCATTTTTAGTAAGATGCCACTTTCTTCTAATCATAAATGTAACAGCTATGATGTACAGGTTTGTAGTTTGCTATTAGTGGGTGGGTCAAAGTTTTGATTTAATCTGGCCCCTTGTTGTGTTGCAGTAGCAAAAATGCGCCCTTATTCTGATTGGATACGCACTGCGTCGACAATGCAAGGACGTGACGCGTCATTTTGCCGGCAACAATTTTCCTGCTCCATTCACACAGACCCGTCGACGGAAAATTGCCCGCAATTAGACTAGGACCCTTGCCGGAAAATTGCCAGCAATAACCCATCCACACAGACCTTGCCAGCGACAAAATGCCACCAAATTGCCGGCAATTGTTTCAGTGTGAATGTGGTTTTAGATTCAACGTTAGGATTTGAGTCTGATTGCGGAATGTCACTTGTGCCTTTAACACACTTTGCCTGCTTAAAATCCTATCTCTGTGTCTGTTGTGAAAGTGTTGCACACCTTAGTGTCTGCCAGAAATGTTTACTGAATCTCCAGGTGTACCCCCTCCCCCACCTCTGTGTACACCCTAACTTGGAATTGGCAATTACAGGACCTTTGTCAACTCTACAGCTTCCATGATGCTTCAGGGGGGATGACATAAAGCATACAACCCGGTATCAATCCATCCCCTAATTTTTAAACTGCAAATACAGATTTTCTACAGTCCATCTATCATACCAAGCTGTAGATTTGATTTAAATGGAACAGAATACTGTCTGAACTTGCAGGTGCTTTAGCGGCTGTGTGTGCTGAAGTTTCCCCAGCAATGGCACAGGCTGGATTTGAGACCAGATCATCCAGACAATAGGACACATCCCATGTTCTTGAATGACTATATAACCAATCTTAAAATGTTTAATGACAGTTGCCCATCTTCATATTTTATTAATGCTAGTTTTCAAATTAAATTTACTAGCACAGTTGGTAAGTACTTGAAATCAATGAAAGAGCAATATACATATTGTGACACTCAATAAGGAAGAATAAGTATAAACTATAAAGTATAAACAGAAAATAAGCTTATAAAGTCAAAGTATGTTTCATGAATACATCCAATGGATACTGTAAGTTCAAGGTAGAATATGAGTGGTAATTGAAGGCATGAATCTATACCAAACCATGGGCAGGATTACATTTAGCATTAGTTAAAAGTTTTACATGTAACAGAAAGGTGGGCTGTGTTCCTTTCAATTTTAAAATGAGAAAATGCACTCACCAGTGAGAAACAGCTTATTCCTGACGGGTATATCCATAAGAAGGCAAAGGTAATGCCATGCAGTATCCGCTTATATTAGGTTAGCATACATATTGTTAAAATATATCAGCCAGCAGTTCAAGAGTTGAGCATTGACTGTCACTCACATCCATATACAGCCTAGAAATCCGTGTAAGTCTCCTTTCTTAAAGTGTATCTGTACCCTAGAAGCCCGTGCAGCAACGCACTCACCGCAGATATAATGTGTATCTAATGTATGCATTTTGTAATTTTGGACATATCAGGTTTTCAATAATTCATGATATTTATATTAATGATATTGGATGATATTTATGGAATATTATTACAGGCATATATGGTTGCGTAACTTGCAAGCCAGTACATCCAGTGTATGAGGTTAGTGCACTGCACATTGGGTGTATTAAATAAATACATAAATAAATAATCCGTTGAAGGCAAACTTGCACAATGTAGTGGATACATTTAGGATTGGAAACTAATAATCTGAACAGATCATCTTCTAGGAGGTGGTCAACGTTTTGCCTTTAACCTAGGCCCATTATATGAAGTGGAAGTGATAACTATACATGTTACATTGACACACACACACACACACACACACACACACAGTACACGAAGCAGGCTCGGTGTGGTCGGATCACAAACACACACACACACACACACACACACACACTCAGACAGACATATTACAAAGGTGTACTGTAAAGAGAATGTATTTATGGAAATGCAATTTAGACAATGGTACAAGTCTAAATATATCTGTGTAACACGATCATATATTTAACATGTATGTGTAAACATTGAACACTGGTTTCTTCATTACATATTTTGTCAGTGTGGCCACAGTGCACACATTCTTTAGAGAGATATGGCGAGTGCGCAGGTACTGTCAGTACTGCACCTTGAGACACCGAGAAACCCGCAGCTCAGGCACTCAGAGCTCCCCAATGCTGTGTTACACCCGCTAGGCCAATCAGGTAGATATGTTGAACTGGGCGGCTAAACACTGTACTTATTAATTCGGAAGGTTATGTCACTTGTAATGTTCTCATATTACAAGTTATGGTGAGCTAAATCTACTTAAAACATATTTGCGCTCTTCTATGACAGAAGAAAGTCTTTATGGGTAGCACACCTGTACATAAGGACTCACACTGATGTCTGCTGATGTTATTGATGAATATAATATATAATAATATTGATTGTGGCTTATTTTTAGTTGCTAGTTTCTTCCAATGATAAATGTAACCACTATGAGTTCTGTAGACAGTGCGTCACAGTTTGTTTTTAAATCTGCACCACTACACATAACCCAGCTAACACACAATGTTGACACAACGTTGTAGCAATGTAATTCAACATTGTGGCAACGTTGTGTGTTACCTGGGAAGTGGACGCTGAATAAACTATTTACATTGATCTGTTATTCACCCAACCATTGATCCACCCGCCGATAGATAACACCTAGGTAAAGGCGTCTGCCAATAATAATAATAATATTCACAGGTCCTCATATTTTAGATTTAATTCAGTGAGGAGCTGAGCTGCGAGATTCCCTTCTGCGGCTCTTCTGCAACTTTTCGCGCTCGCACCTTGCGAACATTTTTGATTTAATCCTGCTCCATGTCCCTGTTTTCTGCTTTTCAGTACTGTTTTTATGTCTTAACAGAAAATGAATACATACAATTATAGTTATGTATTTGGCTTTTAGGTAGTTTGTGATGTTTTAATAAGTGGTTAAGTTTAATTGATAATAGTACATATTTTCATGACAAAAAGTACTTTTTCCCATTCCATACATGTTTAAAGTTGGCATGTCCTTTATACTGACACATTTACCTGTGGGTCCATGGACCTGAAACTTGGCTTGCAATGAAGTATATTGTAATCCAAAACTTGGTAGGAGGCATATGATATAATGTTTTCTCAGGTGTTTCGCAAACATTACCTGGTCAAGGTCACCTTTCTCAGTTGCAAAAAATGCAACCTATAGGAATGGCTCTGGGTACACAGGTCTTGTTTAGAATGTCAGATAAGAGTTGTATTTATTTATAAATTTACGTAACTAGCTAGCCTCAAGTTATAAGCTAAATTCAGCACAGAGCTATTTGTTAAGTATACCTGCATTGTTACAATATGTAAATTTAACCTAATTATGTTCAAGTTCGAAACTTTAGAGGATGTTTTGTTAATAGGAAATATGGCCTAGATTGGACACCGAAAAAAGTATTTAAATTGACAACAGGCTCTTTGTTTTTCTTCAGTAATACGATATTTTAGAGACACCAGTTCCATTAAACTCTGATTCACAACTGGTGTGCTACAGAAGTAAACACATACAGGAGGAACTTTTGAAGTCTAACTTATTATTTAATAGTGTTTTTTTTTCCATTTTCATAAAATGTATTCAACCTTTTCTTTTACATTTTTTTAATCAAAGATTACAGAATAGAAGAAGCCTTATACATATCTACATTTGAGTGTGATGGGATGAAACTATTTGACCCTGTAGTATAACACTTTTTAAAATAGCAATTGGTAAAATAACCAAACTAACATATAAGACAAGAAGTCCACAGAAATAAGAGCTTTGTGTACATTTATTGGAATTCCCATATGAATAATATAGGTCTAATATGAAAATAATGATGATGATGATAATAATAATAGATTGAGCATAAAACAATTCTTGTACCAGTTATTTGTGTAATTGTAAATTAAAATCAGTAGTTTCTTGCTCCCTATATTCTTAAAGAAAGCTTAAATGTATTTCATATTTTAATAATTCCATCAAATGATTAGTGCACTGGCAATATTCCCTTCCTAATGTTCCAGTAATCACAAAGATCCAGTGAATTGGGGACATTTTTTTGAGATCTGTGCAGAAACCATAGCCGTTATTTGCACAGCTCTTGTGAGGAGTGGGTGAAAGGTGTCAGTTTGCTGTATTGATTGAGGCTGGAGTTATGGATCAGTTAATATAGCTCTTAGACATCTGTGCTAGTGGTAGGACAAGTCTCTTAGCAATGGCCAACAATATCTAATGTGTGGTGATGGATAACAGTGCAATAGATGCTTTCTCGTTTAGTGTGTGGCTTTAAAACTCACCTGTGTGTAGGTTATTTACAAATATGCTCATGCTTAAAAAGTTAACATTTTCAATTGTCAAAGTTGTATTTATTTATTATTACTTAATGTTGTTCATTACTGATCCCATATTCTTGTTCTTGTTCTTGGAATCTGTGGTCTGACCTAATTCCATAGTGCCCATACTTTAAAATGCCCCCAACCAGCCACTGCTGTAGCTGTAGGCAGATGACCCTAACCCAAAATCATTTTGCTGCAGCAGTAAATGTCAATGCCTTGGCTCAAACATGCCACCTCCAGGCTGTTGCTGTACTTCATGTAGAGACTCTTACTGAACTGGACTCTTACTGAACTTAAAAATAGAAATGCAGGAGTACTCAAGGTCCAGGCTTTGTGGACTAAAATACTTCTGGTTCCTACTTAATGTGACTAAATATTTTAGGTCACAATTTTCATCTTCCCTTTGTCTTTATCAGGACTTGATTTGTTTTTTCTTCTTTTGCCCTTTAATTATGATGGTGTGTGTATAACAAAAAATGATCAAAGAAGGAAGCAACTTACTGTGACAATAATTTACCCTTATTACATTGTGTTGAATACAAGGCACACATTTAAAAGCAATTCTAATTAAGGCCCTAAATGACTTAAGTTATAGTTGAAGGTATACACATCCTTCAGTTGAAACAAAGTTCTGGTGATTGATACATTTTAATACATATTTTTTATTGAAAATATTATTTTGAAATAAGTAGCCAAGTTTTCAGATTTTGATGAACATTGATCTGTCCAGAGTTCAGGTATTTTCTTGATTACTACTAGAATGTGACCACATCCACAGCATTGTGTGAAACAAGATCTGTGAGAAGTTTGCTTAGCTCCACAAATCATTTTAGATTTGATACCATGAAAGTTTGACAGTGCAATATCCATTTACAGAAATGCTACTGATGCTTCAGTGACCGATTTGCAGCACAAACATTTTTGACTTAATCTGGCCTTTTTAATTATTAATGGTTATGATGTGATACATATATTACCCGTGTAACTGTTGCTCTTTTTGAAAAGTTACGTCCTTTGCATTCCATCAAGCTTGTCTCTGTAGCGTCTATCTATTGCATTATATGGTTACTAACCAACTGGAGTTGTAGGCCTTAATAACTTGCGTTTGTAATGATTTTGTTATGAGGAGGAGAAGAGGATAACGTGTACGCTTACATTCAATAGAGTTATAAAAAGAGGTCATACTTTTTAAAATGTAGTTCTAAATATCTGTTATACATTTCTGTGTGGGCCAGCATAATAATTTTTGATATATTTTATATCTTACATTATTTGGCTTGATTTGAATGGATAGTAACACTTTATTTTGACTAAAGGTATATACGAAGCAGATCTGATTCCTTCCTTCTTTTTGGTATTTACTCAGAATGTTTAATTATATATTTTCACACCATTGGAATAACATACATTTATGAATCTTACTGATTAGCCGTCTGCTGTTGAATTAAAAACAATGAGAGTGTGCTAAGATAGGTTCCCCTTGCATTAAATCCATACAGTGGGCTCTTGGTTCACTTAAGAGCCAACAATTCAACATTTCTCCTAAGTTCAGATGACCTTTGGCATACACCCATTTTCGCAGTAATTGTATTCGACTGTAAACCAAATTGATTTAATAGGGCTGGGAACAAAGCTGAGCCAAAAACAGCAACTGTAGTTCTGACATTCAAAAAACAAATAAAGCTCTTGGAGTCTGACCTCAGGCACTGAGCAGAGTTTAAATGGGGTATTCCTTTACTTTTCACCAATGGATCACTGGCAGTCTTTCAGCACTATATATATATATATATATATATATATATATATATAGATGCTAAAGGCACATTCATGTGACAGCAGTGAATTATGCAGAATTGTAAACATTCCAAATATGCATTTACTGCTATATCCCAATTCAATCTATACAATTTGTTGCCACTTCAAGAGACAGCAAGTTAATTTACAGTTTATATATCACCAGTTGTGGAGAGCTCATTTTCTGAGTCTTAAATAGGAATTTATACAGTTAACAAAATAGATTTAACCTAGGTCCTTGTGTTAATTTTAATAATGTAAAAATGGTCATGCACCTCAAACTAACATCTAGAGTATTCCTATTTCAACAGCTCTGTGATCAGTTTGCTGATGCCATATATGCCTTCAGAAATCATATGGTGTATATTTATAACTTGAAAGATTGTTTTCAATATTATTGTTAACTTGACAGAACGTGAAACAGCAGGAACTATTGCAATATAGTTTTGTTTTGAGAGTGTTGATACCAAACAGAAGGGCAGCATGATTAACTGGCTGAGATAAGTCAGGTTTCAGCATTTGGGAGGTTGACATCAATGAAACATACAGCAATTTCTAGGATAATAAAAACTGCCTTGTAAAGCATAATTCAGCATTTTCTTATGAAGACATTTTCTGCTATAAACACATTCTGATACACGAACATGACACAAAAAAATTAAAAAAGGAAAAAAATAATTTGTTTAGTATTTTCGAAGGAATGTCAATATTTACCTTGATTGACCGTCACACTCCTTGATTTTCACATCTGTGCAATGCACTTACTCTAGCATTATTTGTTTTCACATATACTCATATTCATGCTATTCATCGTATTATTGTGTTGCATGAAGTTCGGCAAGGACATTTATTTACCCCATACAGCAAGAAGACCCTCTGTAAACATTGATTATTTGAAACTGCTCAATTAAATGCAGAATGACTTGAATGCAGAATGAAGTTGCCAGGCTGAAGTAATGGGATAGTTTCTGCTGCTCTTTTACAAAGTGTTGTGGCAGCTGAGTCAAGTTGCACATCTGTGGTCTTCACTGAAAGACAGTTCACAAGAGACGTTTAACAGCAGACAAATTGGATGTGTGTTTAGAAGGCTACACAAAAATTAGATCACTGCTCTTGATTATGTTTGAACTGCTATTAGTTCAGTATGCTCATAGGATTTAAAAGGAAATGTGCCTTTGAGAGCAGACAGCTTGTTTAGTGGGGTATACAGACAGAATCCTAAACAGATCATCAGTCTCTTTTATTGATTGAAGTGTGCGTGTTCAACTCCGAGAAACAGAGTTTTGTTAATGACACTGAAGAAGAGAGACATGGTAATTAATGTGTTTATCCTAGTTTTCTATATTGTGCTTGATTTTATTGTAGCAGCTTTGGATATGTGGAAGTGAGTGGAAATCTAGAGTTACAGACTGTAGCTATTCTAGCCTCCCTGCACTTTCTTTATTTAACATTTGCTTATCATCTATGAACTTTTACTCAAGTTACTGCACTCACTACCATGCAGCTGCACTGTGAGTTTCTGTTATTTCAGCAACATTTAGTAGTTGTCATTGTAGTGCATCATTGAAGCGACTGGTATTTAAAGTAGCTTTTGGAATGACTGAAATTAATTATATCCCTTGATAAAGCTTTAAAACAAGACAGGTCCTCAATTACTTTGAGAAAAAATAACATAAATATGACCTGGCTCTATTAGTCTTTTTGTTTAAGTATTCTTGGTCCCATTTACACCTCAGTCTCTGTAATGTCGAGAATATAGAACTCTCCTGGGTCCTTCACCATCTTTACCAGCCAGGACACAATAACCTTTTAATCCTAATATTACAATATGCCAGTAGCTCTCAAGGGACAGTAATGTTACATCCTGGTATATTTAGTTAAATGGTATATACTCTGCTGATACCAGCTTTATGTTGCCAAGGGAAATTATTTCTCAGGTAAAGATGTATGTATGCCAGATGGCAAACATGCTCTTGAATTGCTGGTGCATACAAATTAAATTTAACTTGTGGAAACATTAACTGCATGACTAAATAATATTAGTCTTGAGTGGGAAGTTAGCAAAGCATACCACAGTGAAATAAAAATGGTTGAATTTAAGTTTAGTTCGTCAGTAGCATTAAGGTGTAAAATTCTCTAAGCAAATAAGGAATTATGAAAAACATATATATATATATATATATATACAATAATTAATCAAAACATGATTATTTAAAATCAGAAAAAACTGGTGACTCGCAGCATCAGATTAGAATAACATTTTCCAGTTTACATTAAATCCTTGAGTGTGGGTGAGTGCATTTCTGTATGCTTGCAAATTGCTCAGCGGTACCTGGACTTGGCGTAGGCATGGCGGTCTGTTTCAGATTTGTTGACGGGGGGTGGACACTTGAAGTGTATTTGTGCACGTGCAGGACAGAACAGTGTTGTATCATGAACAATTGCATCAGGTTATTGCCATTTTTAGGTTAGAAACAATTACTAATAAGAAGTGAATAACTCTGAATTTTGTTTAATTTCTCTGATGATTCTAGACATTTCTGATAACCCAGTATTCGTTGTTTTGTCTTAACAGCAACTTTTGCAGCTATTCCCATGTAGGCCTACCCTTTGAATTAAGTTGCTTAACAAATTGTGAACTGTGTTGTTGCTGGCACAAAGGTTTGTTAATTAACACATGCCATGAGCAACACTGAGGATCTAGATAAACAATTACAGCTGCCAGACTGAGAATTGATAAAGTAAATGCATGTGAACATTCAAACATAATAACAACCTACAGGTTAATGAGTCTTGACATTGTGAAATGCTTTGATTCAAAATAATATAGAAGTGTTTGGTATAAGTATGCCTTCTGGAAATATTAAACAATTAGAATATCTAATTTAACAGTGGTACTGTAGGATCAGTGGTATTTAACATAGCTTGTGGTATATAACATAGTGAAAAATACCACTCTGGAATCAATTATATATAAGAGCTTTGTGTACATTTATTGGAATTCCCATATGAACAATGTCACGGTAAAGATGTGTCAAAATCAGACTGCTAAATATATTTTATTATTTGGTAGACAGTTTACAGATTATTTTTAAGAAAAAAAAAAGATGGGATTAAAAAAAAAAACAGATTGATTATTGTTTTTACTCCTGATATTTGGTTTAATAGAATTATTATAATTATCTATATGGAAACACTGTGACACAGAAAACACAGTTAGTATAGGAATTATTTTGTCCCAGTGGTTTTGATCACTATATGTGGTTGATTCTTATAGATTATTATAATGAACTGTATTACTTTAGTAATATAATATGTGGGACTCTCTCAAATGTTACCTGTACTGATTGCTGGGTTAGTGTCAGTGTGGCTTTGCCCGCCTCCTTTGCCTTCTAAGTTTCTGCTGCTACCTTCAGAAACTCACATTTGTCATATTTCTTGACAGTTACCTATTACAGTAACCATGTTCAAAGTGTTTGCAAACTGTGATCTGTGTAAAATTAATTAAATAGTCTCGGAGGAACTCCTTTAAAATAATACATTTGTCAGTGTTTTCTGCAGCACTGACACCATTCCGTCAGGTGATTTTTAAGAATGTTCTGATTTACAGCTTTATAATTATTGAAGGCTTCAAACGTAGTTTTATAGTTATTTATTCTCAGTTAGAACAGGAAAAAATAGTGCATATAACGTTTTGTAAAGTTTAAACTGCAATGGAGTACATGCCATGTATGTAATAGTGTTTGCCCCTTTAGAGGTGTGGAGAAGCATCATGATGTCTTCAGTTCGGCAATTGAGTGGCTTTTTCAGGGTCACTTGAAACTTGACTTACATTGATCTTTTGTAACCATTTCACATAGAATAGAGTTGGGCGATATTAAAAATTACATATCGCCGTTGATGGATGTTCAAACTTTGCGGTATCTAATATTATCAGCCAGCCACTGTGGGATTTAAGTGTTGCATCTATATGTTTTATATGACTATTATTTGTATCTTTCAATGATTTTACATATTTATATATTTGTATGTGTTGACAAAATCTGTGTTTCTTTCTTCAATAAAAAAAACTGTGCTTAATTAATACCCTAAAGCTGCAATAGATATATTTTTCAGAGTGATATTGGAAGGTGAACTGCTTAAAAAGAGCTTTATAACCTTCCTCTCCATCTTCTCCCTACTGCCAGTCCACATGGTCTTTGTGTTCTGATGCCCTCTTCCTGCTTTATTTGTAGAGCTATTTTTTGCTGCTCAATTCCTGTAGCATAGTAATACAGCTCTCTAGAAGTGACCTGTGAAGCAACCTAGAATAGCTGCATTGACCTAAATCCACATGGTAAAAAAGTATGATAAGAGAGGCTCAACTATAAAACGTGTATTGCAATTCCCAAAACCCACTTCTGAAGTGCTGGTGATAACTGGTCATAAAATGTATGCAAGGTTTATAGGGTTGTTTGCTTGCCCCCATGTACTGTGAATGCTTCTTTTTTTCTAAGTGCTTTTCTGCAACATCTATTTATTGTGCCTTATATTTGTTCTCTTAAGCCCCCGCTAATGCATTTGGATAATGAACTACAGTTATGAGTTCCCAGTTCTGTTAACTTCTGGGGCTCCAGCTTTAGCAAATTGTAATGAATGAATGAATTAATATATGTGATGCTACAATAATATATTGACTGAAATTAAGATGCTTAAAAGGACTAATGTCTAAATTCTATACCTTTGATTTGTTTGCAGCTCATCATTAAGAAATTCCTCTTCCGGTTCCTCTGCCCCTGCAAAGGTGTGTTTGGTCTGTGGGGATGAAGCATCTGGATGTCATTATGGTGTTGTTACTTGTGGCAGCTGTAAGGTTTTCTTCAAAAGAGCCGTAGAAGGTACAGTACCCCTTTTCTGCAAAACTTTACAACATAAAGGTTTTTATTGATAGGCTGAGATCAGTAAGAACCTCGAAAACATGCATTTGACCTCTTGACATCTACATTAAGCCCTTTAGCTCCTTAATACTTAATTCTTAATTCGCTATTAGTGTAACTGCTTTATGCTATTGTACATTATTGTTGGTTTTCAAACACTAAGTTGTTTATTGACTAAGAAAACCTATTTTTAAATTACACATAATGAAGGGTTAATTAAGTTAAAAGTTAAGTTATTTCTTTAGTGTTTTAGCTAAATAAAAAGAAGCTCAAAATCAAATACTGCCTTCTACTTTTGTGAAAAAAATACTATTGTGGTAATGTTTTCTAACTCATGTTGTAATTATGTAGTACACATATATACTCAGTATTTATTTTGATTTAGGTTAAAACATGTTTTACCGGCTTATTTTGGAATTTATACTCAGGGATAGATTTGTTGTGATTGTGTCACCATACTAGAGCCAGCCATAACAAAGCAGAACTGTTTACAGCGAAACAACAGGGCTTTAAATAAACAGGTTTTATAACAGAGCCCTGGACATACAGATTTTTTTTTTTTTTAATAGGGGTTTTTCATTTAAATTCTTTCAGTTCTTCCGAAACTCTAATCATCTAACATGGAATCCAAATTTTAATGTTTTGTAATGAAGTGGACAGTGTGGTGAATATGCTATTTTGGCAATGTTTTGTACTTAGTCACCATCCAT
Source organism: Amia ocellicauda (assembly GCF_036373705.1). NCBI lineage: Eukaryota > Metazoa > Chordata > Actinopteri > Amiiformes > Amiidae > Amia > Amia ocellicauda. The sequence continues at coordinate 15,385,037 of NC_089861.1, read as the reverse complement.
GCCTTTAGTAATTAATGTATCTACAATATACCTCAGTGCTCCCCATTATACACTCACCTAAAGGATTATTAGGAACACCTGTTCAATTTCTTATTAATGCAATTATCTAACCAACCAATCACATGGCAGTTGCTTCAATGCATTTAGGGGTGTGGTCCTGGTCAAGACAATCTCCTGAACTCCAAACTGAATGTCTGAATGGGAAAGAAAGGTGATTTAAGCAATTTTGAGCGTGGCATGGTTGTTGGTGCCAGACGGGCCGGTCTGAGTATTTCACAATCTGCTCAGTTACTGGGATTTTCACGCACAACCATTTCTAGGGTTTACAAAGAATGGTGTGAAAAGGGAAAAACATCCAGTATGCGGCAGTCCTGTGGGCGAAAATGCCTTGTTGATGCTAGAGGTCAGAGGAGAATGGGCCGACTGATTCAAGCTGATAGAAGAGCAACTTTGACTGAAATAACCACTCGTTACAAACGAGGTATGCAGCAAAGCATTTGTGAAGCCACAACACGTACAACCTTGAGGCGGATGGGCTACAACAGCAGAAGACCCCACCGGGTACCACTCATCTCCACTACAAATAGGAAAAAGAGGCTACAATTTGCACAAGCTCACCAAAATTGGACAGTTGAAGACTGGAAAAATGTTGCCTGGTCTGATGAGTCTCGATTTCTGTTGAGACATTCAGATGGTAGAGTCAGAATTTGGCGTAAACAGAATGAGAACATGGATCCATCATGCCTTGTTACCACTGTGCAGGCTGGTGGTGGTGGTGTAATGGTGTGGGGGATGTTTTCTTGGCACACTTTAGGCCCCTTAGTGCCAATTGGGCATCGTTTAAATGCCACGGCCTACCTGAGCATTGTTTCTGACCATGTCCATCCCTTTATGACCACCATGTACCTATCCTCTGATGGCTACTTCCAGCAGGATAATGCACCATGTCACAAAGGTCGAATCATTTCAAATTGGTTTCTTGAACATGACAATGAGTTCACTGTACTAAACTGGCCCCCACAGTCACCAGATCTCAACCCAATAGAGCATCTTTGGGATGTGGTGGAACGGGAGCTTCGTGCCCTGGATGTGCATCCCACAAATCTCCATCAACTGCAAGATGCTATCCTATCAATATGGGCCAACATTTCTAAAGAATGCTTTCAGCGCCTTGTTGAATCAATGCCACGTAGAATTAAGGCAGTTCTGAAGGCGAAAGGGGGTCAAACACAGTATTAGTATGGTGTTCCTAATAATCCTTTAGGTGAGTGTATATATTTCTTGTCTCAATATACTGCCTCTGCTCAGACTTAAACACAATTTATTATTTACATTATTATATGGTCACATTAAGCTATTTTGCATTAGAATGCAACTCCAAGCTAAAAATACTTAATTTGGGAAACAGTCTAGATAATAATACATCATGCCAAGAAACTGAAAGGAAACCATCTTCTTAGGTAGCAGTTAAGCAGTGCTTTATAACACAAATGCTCTTGAATGAAGAGGTATCAGGTGATAAAATAGTATAGCAAAAAATGTAAACTACAACATGCAACGTGTAATTAATTTGGTTGCAGAGTGGACAGTCAAATTTTCATCAGTTACTTTATCCATTTATCCCAAGTTTTTAGTTGTTTGTTCTGTGAAATTTTAAAGCCAGCTTTGTTGTACAGAACCAGCATTTATCCCTTGAAGGGAAATGCTCAGTGTTTGCCATCCTAATTGCAGTGCTAATATGCCAAAACAGCATGAGAATTGTGCATGATCCTTTTTTTAAACACACAGCCCCAGGAGGAAGCATACAAGCGCACAGTTTAAGTATTGAGCCTTTCTTGTAATGTAACTCAATTCTGTTATGTCAATTAGGTTGGGTAGGGGCGGGGGGGGGTCTTAGACTCACAGATCCAAACATAAACACATAAGCATGTTCTTGCCTTATTTTCAGCCCTGTCTCCTAATTTAATTCTAAGTGCCCCCAAATAATCTTGTTTTCTGAAGCTTGTAATCAATTCATTGTAAAATGCTTTGTGATTTTACCTCAAGGGAAATTGTAAGTGCCCCTAATGAAATGCGACGGAACAAGCTGTTAGTTATGGCTTTAACTCTGCTTTTTTATATATAACATAAGAAATGCACAAATCTGAGGCAGTCGTGCAAAGGAAATTATAAATGAAAATATAAAAGATTTAAAAATTAGAAAATGAAGATTAACTTATTTATAGACAGCAATTATAAACATTTGAGATGGGATGAGAAAGTAAAATGAGATTAATTTAATTATGTTATGGCTGCACCTTTCTTTTATAAAGGAATGTATTTTCTTAGTTTGAGATTATTTTCCTTTTTACTTATATTAACTTTCATTCGTTTGACTAACATAACAATAACAGAGGTGTAGAGCTTGAACCTTGGTGCTGGAGGATCCTATTTGTATTCTGTAGGGTGTACAGTAGCAGTGGTTTGTGCAGTCGGCTTGGTTACCTTGGTTGACCTCAGTGCACCAGTGCGAGTTTTGCTTTTCAAGGAGATGAGTCAGCAGTGAAACACAGAAAGCACCAGAGGGGCATAAGGAAAACAGCTATTCCTCTCTCAGTGTGAAAATTTTATGAGAAGAATTAATATAGTACTTGCTTAATTGTCATTTGTGTTCTAATCTTTTTGGAATCCACCATTGTCTGTGAAGTAGGAAAGCATGCATTGTCTGAGAATCAGACTTAAAAAGTATGTCTATTCTATGCATTTTTAAATATGTTTGAGCTATAGTTAAACTAAGAAAATATGTAATTCACATAAGCAGTGTAAATGCAGACACCAGATACCAGCTTTTGAAGATTAAAAATATATATTTTGCCATAAAAAAGGATGTTATCTGAGATTAGTAAGAGTTATAGTAATTTATTCAGAAGATTCTGCCTTCTTGTTAATGACTACTTATTTTTTCTGGTTAAAAATATATTATTTAGATTTCCCATTTTCTGTTTGTGTTGTCTCTAGTTATATTTGCATATAGTTAATATTCATATCACACAATGCAGTACCCTAAATAGCCTTTTATGTCTAGTCTATATGAAGACAGTGTTGTCTTCATATAGACCTACTTCAAAAGTCTGTGTTCCTAACATTAGTTTTGCAGAAACAAGTGATTCTTGACATTGTAGTTTGGATGCAGATGTGGTTCACCAGTTTGACAAAAAAGTTCACCCTTTCATTCCTTTCAAATGAGGAATACATGTTTCATTGGAAATCATTTTTGCAAGTGACAGGTGATCCAGGGTTTCTGATAAAATCTTGTTGATTTAGTTGTAGCAAACACTTAAGTAAATATAAATAAAATAGTCAGTAAAATAACTAACAAATCAGTCAGTCTGTCTATCTATCTATAATAATAGTACTTAATCCTACTACAACACACATTTTAAATCCAGTACAATACTGTATATTGCCATATAATTGTACTATGTTGTCTATGATGCCCAAAACTATGAGATGGCTGGAACCAGCTTCCATGCCAACTATGCAGGTATATGGTAAATGGTTAATTTGCACGGTGCAAGTAAGAGCAATGCCACTAGTGGGGTATCCATGACAACCCAGTCTCAATGTTATGTACACAAAAATCCAAACTTTCAGTGTACAAGCCGAAAACATATCATACTGGTCCACAGAAAACAAGTGTAACATGTTAGAAGTAAATACTAAAGTATATAATCCAGCATTCGTATTATAAAATACCAAAATACATTTAATATGGATCCTGTTGCTTTAATGATTGTGGTGTGTGCTCCAGAACATTATGACATGCAGTCTGACTCACATTCACATCCAAGCTATAAAGATTATGCACCAGAATTCCACTTTCAAAAGTGTAAAAGAAAAATAGTTTGTTCAAGGAAATATAAATATTCATAAACAGATGCAAACCCAAAAGTTATGTATCATCAGTTCTGACCATGTTCAGAAGTGAAATGCTGCAAGTAAATATACATGTTATAATTATAATTATGATGATTTATTATAATAATAATAATAATAATAATAATAATAATAATAATAATAACAGTAATTATTATAGGCAAATGTGAAAACTGTTTCATCATCCAAGATACAGTTTGTTACTTCAATGAAAACTCTAAAAGGTCACATACACATAGACCTCAAGAGATAACACATTTTCCAGAAACGGTGGTTATTCTGTTAAAAATGTTTCAGAAGGGGCAATATTTAATATGTGTTTTAATTAATAGTTTTCATTTTGATGGGTGAATTTTTACTGTCACATTGATTTTGTCCTTATCAACACTAGCCAACACTGTTTGAATGAGAAATGCAAGACTTAATATCTGAACAGGTTATATGAATTATTCAAGAGTTTTAATAATTGACCATGTCACACCCAATCTTCCAACACCTTTAGCTCCCCTTTTGCTCTTTGTAAAATTAGACAAAATTCCTTCTTGTAATAAAGATAGATGGATTGAAAATTTATATTAATGTTAATGATGCATTTTATATATATATATATATATATATATATATATATATATATATATATATATATATATATATATATATATACACTCACCTAAAGGATTATTAGGAACACCATACTAATACTGTGTTTGACCCCCTTTCGCCTTCAGAACTGCCTTAATTCTACGTGGCATTGATTCAACAAGGCGCTGAAAGCATTCTTTAGAAATGTTGGCCCATATTGATAGGATAGCATCTTGCAGTTGATGGAGATTTGTGGGATGCACATCCAGGGCACGAAGCTCCCGTTCCACCACATCCCAAAGATGCTCTATTGGGTTGAGATCTGGTGACTGTGGGGGCCAGTTTAGTACAGTGAACTCATTGTCATGTTCAAGAAACCAATTTGAAATGATTCGACCTTTGTGACATGGTGCATTATCCTGCTGGAAGTAGCCATCAGAGGATAGGTACATGGTGGTCATAAAGGGATGGACATGGTCAGAAACAATGCTCAGGTAGGCCGTGGCATTTAAACGATGCCCAATTGGCACTAAGGGGCCTAAAGTGTGCCAAGAAAACATCCCCCACACCATTACACCACCACCACCAGCCTGCACAGTGGTAACAAGGCATGATGGATCCATGTTCTCATTCTGTTTACGCCAAATTCTGACTCTACCATCTGAATGTCTCAACAGAAATCGAGACTCATCAGACCAGGCAACATTTTTCCAGTCTTCAACTGTCCAATTTTGGTGAGCTTGTGCAAATTGTAGCCTCTTTTTCCTATTTGTAGTGGAGATGAGTGGTACCCGGTGGGGTCTTCTGCTGTTGTAGCCCATCCGCCTCAAGGTTGTACGTGTTGTGGCTTCACAAATGCTTTGCTGCATAGCTCGTTTGTAACGAGTGGTTATTTCAGTCAAAGTTGCTCTTCTATCAGCTTGAATCAGTCGGCCCATTCTCCTCTGACCTCTAGCATCAACAAGGCATTTTCGCCCACAGGACTGCCGCATACTGGATGTTTTTCCCTTTTCACACCATTCTTTGTAAACCCTAGAAATGGTTGTGCGTGAAAATCCCAGTAACTGAGCAGATTGTGAAATACTCAGACCGGCCCGTCTGGCACCAACAACCATGCCACGCTCAAAATTGCTTAAATCACCTTTCTTTCCCATTCAGACATTCAGTTTGGAGTTCAGGAGATTGTCTTGACCAGGACCACACCCCTAAATGCATTGAAGCAACTGCCATGTGATTGGTTGGTTAGATAATTGCATTAATAAGAAATTGAACAGGTGTTCCTAATAATCCTTTAGGTGAGTGTATATTGAAGCACACTATTATATTAAATTGCACAAAGTAACAACGATTTTGCAAGAAGAAAGACTTTTCAATGCCCTGCAATCTGAGAACAAGTATGCAGATGCTTAGCACACACCCACTTTCAAATGAATTCAATAGTTTCACACTAATATGCATAATACAGTGGAAGTGCAATACAATTCCCATTTTATTTGTTCCGCATGATTGTTGATGCGTCTGCTTAGAGTCATATTTTACGTGAATACATATTCTTCTTGAAAACACTCCTTAAAACCCTAAATGGAGGAGCTTAAGTTAAATTGCAAAATAACAGTGTAAACAGAATAAACAAACATACAGAAATCATGTATTATAAGGAACACAGCAGAGGGAAAAATATATGTGTATGTGCATGTTAACATACACAGGCACCACACAGGCACAAATGCAAACGTGTTAGTAGGAAACCACACAACAGCTGGTCAACAGCTAAGAGGATTAAGCACTTTAATGTGAAAAGTGGAAAAATGCCCTTGAATGGTCAAAATCCTCTGTTCACAAAATGTATTAGCTTTTTATTTGTATTTATTTTTACGTTGTTCTGTATGAGTGACATTTATTTTAAATAAAAGTTGAATGTAATACAATAAGGCAGGAATATATTTAATTGCTTAACACTATGAGGCATTGTGATGTAACTTTGAATTACCCTTGAAGTAATATGTTAAAAAAAATATATCTATGTAAAAGTTCATGTTTCAACACATAAAATACATAATGTTTCTAACAGTGTTCTATACTAGATTCATATCTAGATTTGTTTTATTTGCATGCATAGCAAATATGAGCCTGAGACTCGTGAGAATATTTTTTTGAGGAACAGTGCAAAATTCACAGCTTCTACAGACAAACTTAAATCATAAATTTGTATGTATTTGTATTATGTACATCATCGTTAATGATGATGATAATAATTATTAATGTATATCAAGTGCTGCACAGGTTTCAGATACTGAAACTATTGTATGTGTATATAATTGTTCCTTGCATACTTGTTTTTCACAATTAGGCCATGCTTTGTTGAATTATTAACTGTAGAGGTACGGACTCCACAGGGGACATGGTCAGCATTATAGGAGACTCATTGTGATCCAAAAGGATTTTGCTTCCCTGAAAACACTCTGCTTCATAGTTGAGTTGCCAGGCTGAGCTCCCAATGCTTATGTGTGCCAGAGTGTGACATCACTGGCTAAAAGTAGATCACAATTCATTCAGGATCTCCAGTGTGTTCCCAGTTTTCTGAGTCACTGAAGTACGGCCCCTCAGAAGTGACAATGTTGTTACCATAGACTTATTTTCCTTTATTTGTCTAGCACCATCGCAGTTGAAGGAGTGTCATTGTTTTAAACATATACGCCGTGTATGAAAGCATATTTGGTCCTGGGTGAAGCAGTGTTAAGTAATTAAGCAACAAGAAATATTCAGTGTAATTATATATCATTTATTCACCCCCCCACCATCCTGTCTAAACTACTGAAATCTGCCTGCAGATGGTCAGGTGAAAACTGAACAAGGGCAAACAGTCATTGATTGTAATCACTTATTTTGTGTTTCAATGTGTACTGTAAATAAAGGCACCCTTTAACATCTATGATACTATGAAATGATCAGCAAGGCCATCCTTTGCAAATGTTGAATAAACAAGTTTTAAAAACAAATACAGGAAGTTTGATATCTGAGAGTGTATAATTGTTTCTGACAATAATTAACCAGAATCACGGGAATGGAAAGCACTTTTAGCAAGGGGCTGTTGGGTTTATCTAAATTGACTTTGCCCTGCTCAGAATAAAGGACAGCATCGTGCTTCCTGTGTTGCCGTTTACTGTTTTTTAGAGCAAGAAAAATGGGCTTATGTAATGATCATGTGACTTGGCCATAAATAGTGACTGAGCTACATCTGCTGTTGCTCCTCCTGCAGTTACTCAGCTCCTGGCAGCTTCCAAACAAATACAGTGCACATATATTCCTCAGAAGGACTGTCTTGTTTTTAAACACTGCTCATTTCAGTCAAGTGTATGCAATTAATAGATATCTTTGCTCCTAGTTAATTGGGTACAGACACAGGTGACCCAGAAAAAATGTGTTAAACATTGTGATGCACAGAACCGCTTATTCTACAGCTGTGGATCACGTAGCCGAGCTCATAGTTCTGATCAAGGCTACATGTGGGTGTGTTGCACACAACCTTGCATTAGTGCTAATGTAACATAATTGGCCTGAAATAGGAGCAAATTCTAACCTGTGCAGGAGGGGGCTTGTTTTATCATAGTAATCCTATGTATAATTCAGTAAAACACCTATGTCTGTTATCATAAAACTAATAATACCATATTTTGTCTAGATCCTCAAATCATAGTTATACTCAAACATGATTGTATTATATAAATGCATTTTTTTAATGGTACTGTAGATATACTTGTTAGATTAGTGCCTAAATTCATCAGAAAAATATATGTATTACTTAGATCTGGATTATTAATGCAAATTACTGTTAACACTAATCAAAATTGTAAAAATGTTTTCATTAAACAAGTGTATTATCTGTGGTTTAACAAAACTAGTATATTCCTTGTATCTGCCAGTTTAGTTTTTTTTTTTTTTTTCAAAGCAGGGCTAATTAAATTGAATTATTTAAAATATATTTAAGTTTTATCAGCGATATGACTCTGATATATATTCATGATTTGTATTTTTCCAGGTCAGCACAACTACCTGTGTGCAGGGAGAAATGACTGCATCATTGACAAGATTCGAAGAAAGAACTGCCCAGCCTGCAGAGTACGAAAGTGTCTGCAGGCTGGAATGAACTTGGGAGGTATGGAATTTGAAACATGTTTGTTTAAGCAGCATCCTAACACTTGTATCAATATGACCAATTTTCCCTCATTAGAACACTATAAACATCCACTGGAAGGATGGACTCAGTACCTCAGCCAAAAGGCCTTCAGTTAGGCAGTCAATTGTATTCAAGATTTTGGTGTCTATTTATGGGATAGAAGGAAGAAGGAATAATGCCGTTATGTGGCTGTGTTTGGTTTATGAAATGTTCCATGGATTGATTTTGTATTTGTGGATTAAACATCTGGACCAAAGCATGCCTTTCTGCACACAGAAAAACTAGTCCACTGGAGGCTTTATATTTGGTCTGACGATGTTTGAACAACCTGCTTCTTTTTATGTCTGGGAAAAAAACAGTAATGATACATGTCTTATTGAGAAGAAAGGGCTGCTTATGCAGCAGCAGTACTTGCTAAACAAAATGTATGGACTGTTTGCATATTAAATAATCCTACATTATCCAAACTCCAGGCAAGTATTTCCAAGTGTCTAGATATGACAATAGATAATACAAAATGCATTGTGGGACTAGTGAAATCCCAATGTGACTATTGAATATGAACAGCTTGATCCCTATTTCTTGGTGTTGTATTCACAACAATAATTGGAACTTCTCTTTTTTAGTGCAATGAATCGAAAAATGTAATTGTCTCATTGGCCTATGCTAGGAGCCATTTAGATCAGCCAGACTCATGAGTAAAAGGTTAATACTGTCCATTGGTTTATTTCCCTTCACTAAAACCACTGTTGTGGTTTATTTATTTATTTGGGTGATTTTTGTTAAAAATTTAAACAATTATTAAATGGGAAATATATTTGAAATCAGATTGAAATTTCTTATTGATAGTTGTGAAAGAATATGGATTAGTTTAGAAAACAGATTCAGAAAACTTGGGTGTAAAAAAATCAGAATCTCTACTTTCTTAATCTAGATTTGTCAGATAGAAACTGCAATTTCATTGTTAATCAGAAGCAATATAGACATTCCTATCCATCTAATTTAGAAATGCCTATCCATCTAAGTTTACTTTTTGCCATTGCTTTTGTTTTACCTGTGTTTCTTTCCATTCAACTCTGTGTGTTTTACCATTTGATCTTATGAAATATTTGTATTAGTTTAGTTCAGTTTAGGTGAACTCAAAATACAATGTGCTTGCTTATGTTAATAACCACCGCCGTCTGTCTCTAATTGGGACAATAGGCACAAAATAAATGAACTGACAATGATGCTCGATGACTCAAAAAAACACCTTGTATATAAAAAATATGTATTTAATAAACACGGGTTAAAAATAAATTGTGGATGCATCTCCAGATTTACAAATAAACTAAGAACAGTAACAAAGAGATGCAGTGGTTTACTGCATCGTGTAAGAAGTTTATTGTTTTCATATCAAAGAGCTGAACTACATGGCTTCTCCAATAAGAGGTTTTAAATCAATGTTATTTTTAATGTTTCATTAAATAGTTTAAATAGGGTACTCTATTGCAATCTATGGCACTGAAAATAATTTTAAGCATAGAAAATATACTGAACAATGGTGATATAAATGTCTGTGCTCTATGTCTAAAAGCCACTCCAGAATATTTCAAGACTGTTATATTAGGGCAACAGAGTATTTGTATTATTCTATTTTTAAGATCATAGTATGCTTTTATTTTCTAGAGTAAAAAGCATGAGATTGATATAAGGAGGGCCAAGTTGTAGTGGCAGGTTTACAATGAATAGTAGTGTTTATGATGTAAATGTAAAAGCACTTGTGTAGTATAACTTTTCTTATATAATCTCAGTCTCACTTCTTTCATGCTACTCCCCAATTTCATCCACTACACTAGCTTCCTATTGCTACCTTTATTAAATTCAAGACCCTAGCCATAATGCATGGGGGGCCTTAGCCTTCAAACAATACAAATGCACAACCCATCCACAAGAGTATAGAACTCATCCAGACCTTTAAACAATATAAGAAATAACAATAGTCTGCTGGAGTGACACAGCTGGGAGTCAGAGTGAGTGATGTAAAGAGGCTTGTTCGGTAAGCACGTGTGAAGTGTTTCCGCTGAAACAATGTGAAAATGTGTACAAAAACACAGAGCCTTCTAATACAGATGATACCTTAGTGATTATATTTTAAGTTTCTTGAAGAAGCAGCAACTGACCTTTATGTTTTGCTACTTGCATGTTAAGATAAGTGACCAGCCACATCCTCAGTTCCTCCAGATCAGTGTCGGAGGGATGCAAGGAAGCACTTTAAAAAACAATTGTTAATTCTAAAGTGGATGTAAAAATTGAAAATTATTGGTAATGCTAAATATGTAAATAGGAAAATTTTATATACGTGATTTGCTCATTGCATCATTCCCTGTTCTTGAAGATATTTGCCAACATTTTATTATTATTTGTATTATTATTTATTTCTTGACAGACACCCTTATCCAGGGTAACTTACAGTTTACACAAAAGTGTATTACAAAAGTGTGGTTATATAATTCAATTTATGTTCAAAAAATTTGAATAAATTAGTAAGACATGATTTGCCTCGTCTAAACCCATGTTGACTATCTCCAAGAATATGGTTTTCATTAAGATGCTCCTCTATTTTCTGTCTAATAATTTTTTCCAACATTTTACAAGTGATGCAGTTGAGACTGATTGGTCTGTAATTTCCTGGCTCAGTTTTGTCCTCTTTCTTGTGGATTGGTATGACATTTGCCATCTTCCAGTCAGTTGGCACATCCCCTGTTCTAAGTGTCTTTTGGAATATTTGAGTTAGTGGCCTATAAATAATTTCCCTCATTTCTTTAAGTACTGTTGGAAATATCCCATCTGGCCCAGGTGATTTGTTTGTTTTTAATTCTGCTAGTCCCTTTAGTACCTCCTCCTCATTTGTCCTGATCTCTCTTAGGGTTTGACTGGACTGATTGTTAACCTGTGGCATGTTATCAGTTTTTTCTTTTATAAAAACCTGTGAAATACTCATTTAGAACATTTGCCACATCCTGTTCATTTTCCCAGATACTTCACTGTTTGCCCTTTATCTGTTTCACTTCTTCCTTGATTGACCTCTTGCTGTTGTAGTATTGAAAAAAGCTCTTTGCATTAGTTTTAGCTCCAAGAGCTATGTTTCTTTCTATTTCCCTCTTTCTATACAAAATACAAAGCATACATCCTGGTTCAAAGAGGTAACAAGTACAGACATGATGCAGCGCAGTCCTAGGTATTAAGGAGGGGGCATAGGAGAAATCACAGTGAAAACAGATCTAACAATGTATAGGTAAGCAGGAGCATAATGAGCATAATATTTTAAACAGATTTGAATGTAACATCATACTGATTCATTAGATCTATCCAATCTCTAATCCCTGGCTAAATGTCAATTCTAAGATCCTTCCCTAAAATATCAACTAATTTGTCATTTTTTATAATCTATATGTTTTATAGTCATAAAACAGAGCATGAAGAAAATGTATATAAAATGTTGTGCCATTTGTTAAATAGCTTCAATATGATACTCAATAGTTTGTCTGTCTCCGCTTTCTTTCTCTCTCTCTCTCTCTCTCTCTCTCTCTCTCTCTCTCTCTCACTATATATATGAGAGAGAGAAAGAGAGAGATTTAGTAAATGCAGATTACAATAATGCTAAAAATTAAATAATTTTAGATTTACACACCTTTCAAAATGTAATTACCTGACATTTACTATTACAGAGGTCACATAGACACTATAAAAAGCTGTAGAACTATAAAGGATAATTTTTTCCTTCTTTGTGGTATGATGGATCGGTGCATTTGTCTCCAGGGTAACAGATTAGATAATGACATTTAATGCATGTCTGATTTCCTCTGTATTTTAGCATGGCTGAGGATTTGCAAATTACAAAATCTGGTGTAAAGCTTAAAGTGCTAAGAAAAAGTAACATTACAGTGAAATGCTAACTTGATCAAGGTTGAAATGTTAATATTGCGACATTTAGAAAAAGTGATTATTAATTATGTGGTCCATGTTTTTTTTTGACAGAAAGGGGCTCTGCTTGTATTTGAATGAAACTGCCAGAGTTTGGGTTGACCTTGTGAAACAATTATGTAACTGGAGCATACAAGGAGTGATTTGGTTTTGAGGCACAGTTGGAGGCACCAAAAAGAATGGCAACAGTGCCAGTGTTTGTTAACGTATCACATATAAGTGACATGATGAAGTTATATGTGTTGTATTGAAGCAAGTCTACCTGGTGTTGAGTTTTGTGCTCCTCAAGAATCCAGATGTTGTGTGCTTAACAAAATTGTATAATATAGAATACACAAAAATATCCTAGATATAATCAGAGGGTTGTAATGGATCTGTTATTGTATTTTAATCTACAATATAGATTTAAAAAAATCTGCAGTTAACACAACTTCAAAAATAATAACCATTGACATGACATGTCATTAAGTTAATTGAAATGATCATTTTTTATAGTTGTTTGTGTCATACATTGAACTGAGCTGCCTTTTCAGTTTTCAGAATATATTTAGCTTTTTAGGAATTTAAGTTGCTAAGTTAAGTTGACAAATGTTAATTATTGTTGTATCCAAATGTACTGATTCCAAATTATTCTTTTGTCTGCCTGTCTTGATGCTATGTCATTTTTTTTAAGTTGTCTTTTTCCTATCAAGCATGTCGAAAGGTTGTTACTACTGAAAAGACATCCCCGTCAAGTTGTACTGAACATTCTAAGCTTTGTGCAATACTAATTGATTTCACTAGTTTAGATGTTACCACCTCAAAGTCCAAGCCGTTTTTTTTGTTTGTTTTTTTTCACTCAAATGTCTTTCTCTTTAGAATGGATTGGCAATATTTCCTTGCTGATCGAGGAAGCCTGTGTGCAAGTCACCTCATTTATCATCGCCTCAGCAGGACTGCGTATACATATTTCATCTTGTCAGACACCCACTGGGGACTTGATTATTTATTTTATTTTAAACATTATTGTTCTTATGAACAATACATGGTTGATTTAAACTGTTATCATTTGAAAGGTCTTGTGCTGTGTCTCTGGAGAGGCTGAGATGAGATATGAGCTTGAACAAGCACTATAAACAATCAGTGTTTTATTTTTCCATCTGAACAATACTTATGAATAGTCAAGATAAATTGCAAGAAAGCACTGAGGTTTAATCATAACTTGGCACATTGTGCTTAATATTGCTTGTAGTTATCCTATTTTTAACCTGTTGACATGTACATTGTCAAAATGTAGTCTATATAATTATACAAAATTGTTTAACAAATTGTTTGAAGGTCTTTTATTTTATAATGTATGATTTATTGAATCTGTTACAATCAATTTGAATTCTACAGTATCCCCTGGAAAACCATACCTCAAAAGATTTGTTCGCACAGCAATACAGCTTTGGCTTGCTTTATTTCAGTTGATGCAATTGCGATGTCATTTTGTGTTTGCAGCACGGAAGTCAAAGAAGCTTGGGAAATTAAAAGGAGTGAGTGAGGAGCAGCAACTTCAGAGCCCAAAGGAAGGCCAGACGTATTTGGCTACAGAAAAGGACTTGAGTGCCAGTACCACCCTGGTCCCTCACGTACCAGGTGTGACGCCATACCTGGCTCCGTCCATCTGCAGCATCCTGGAAATCGTCGAGCCAGAAATTGTTTATGCAGGGTATGACAACAGCCAACCAGACACCACAGACCACCTGCTCTCCAGTCTAAATCAGCTAGCAGGAAAACAGATGATCCGAGTTGTCAAGTGGGCAAAGGTACTTCCAGGTAAGCTTTTCCTTCAATTAAATATACAGTTACACCAACAGACAGAATATAATACATTTTAAGAAATCTCAGTATTTCCATTATATCAAGTATAACTACATTCATACAGTGAGGGAAAAAAGTATTTGATCCCCTGCTGATTTTGTACGTTTGCCCACTGACAAAGAAATGATCAGTCTATAATTTTAATTTTAATAGTGAGAGACAGAATAACAGCAAAAAAATCCAGAAAAACGCAATTCAAAAAAGTTATAAATTGATTTGCATGTTAATGAGGGAAATAAGTATTTGACACCTTCGACTTAGTACTTGGTGGCAAAACCCTTGTTGGCAATCACAGAGGTCAGACGTTTCTTGTAGTTGGCCACCAGGTTTGCACACATCTCAGGAGGGATTTTGACGGTACATGGCCCTGTCCATCATCCCTTTGATGCGGTGCAGTTGTCCTGTCCCCTTAGCAAAAAAACACACCCAAAGCATAATGTTTCCACCTCCATGTTTGACGGTGGGGATGCTGTTCTTGGGGTCATTCCTCCTCCTCCAAACACGGCGAGTTGAGTTGATGCCAAAGAGCTCGATTTTGGTCTCATCTGACCACAACACTTTCACCCAGTTCTCCTCTGAATCATTCAGATGTTCATTGGCAAACTTCAGACGGGCCTGTACATGTGCTTTCTTGAGCAGGGGGACCTTGCGGGCGCTGCAGGATTTCAGTCCTTCACAGCGTAGTGTGTTACCAATTGTTTTCTTGGTGACTATGGTCCCAGCTGCCTTGAGATCATTAACAAGATCCTCCCGTGTAGTTCTGGGCTGATTCCTCACCGTTCTTATGATCATTGAAACTCCACGAGGTGAGATCTTGCATGGAGCCCCAGACCGAGGGAGACTGACAGTTATTTTGTGTTTCTTCCATTTGCGAATAATCGCACCAACTGTTGTCACCTTCTCACCAAGCTGCTTGGCGATGGTCTTGTAGCCCATTCCAGCCTTGTGTAGGTCTACAATCTTGTCCCTGACATCCTTGGACAGCTCTTTGGTCTTGGCCATGGTGGAGAGTTTGGAATCTGATTGATTGATTGCTTCTGTGGACAGGTGTCTTTTATACAGGTAACGAGCTGAGATTAGCAGCACTCCCTTTAAGAGAGTGCTCCTAATCTCAGCTCGTTACCTGTATAAAAGACACCTGGGAGCCAGAAATGTTGCTGATTGATAGGGGATCAAATAATTATTTCACTCATCAATATGCAAATCAATTTATACCTTTTTTGAAATGCGTTTTTCTGGATTTTTTTGTTGTTATTCTGTCACTCACTGTTAAAATACACCTACCATTACAATTATAGACTGATAATTTCTTTGTCAGTGGGCAAACGTACAAAATCAGCAGGGGATCAAATACTTTTTTCCCTCACTGTACATGTTGGCTCTTAGCACTTTATCAATTGACAATATTAGCTGTCTGTTCCAGTGTTTCTTAAATCTAAGTTAGCTACACATGAATGTGGGTGTTTGAAACTGAAGTAAAGTGTATACCTTATTTGCCTACGTTTCAAAATACAATGCATAAAGTGAATTTTCAAGGTCCTCTGCAAATCTTTTTTTTTTCTAACATGAAAGTCACTTAACTTTCAGTGTGTGTCTGCCTTACAGCCTTATGTTTAATATGCTGTATCACAAATATTTGATACTTCCACAGTGTCTGCTTGCTATTTCCGGATATATAAATAGATAGCTAGGTGTTCAACAAGTCAGAATGTGTCTTGATGACATTGAGAGCACCTTGTCCTCAAGCTGGAGCATTTATTTTACAGTGTAACAATGACTGAATAAGTAAATTGGAATTGGAATTGAACTGTTTCATAAGCAGCTGCTTATCCAGCCTCTTTCTGTAGGTTATGTATGTATGTATGTATGTATGTATGTATGTATGTATGACAGATACCCTTACCCAAGGCAAGTTAGTGTGTCACAAAATATTTTCATTTATAGAAACAAAACAGTAAGAGCAAAACAATATAAAATATAGAACTTTAATTATAAGTACAATTTTAGGAGCAAGTAAAAAATATTGTGCATGATTCTATTTAGGCGTAGTAAAAGGCAGGTGTACAAAATGTACACTATAGTTTACAGAAAATGTAAATATAATATGATGTTATTGTATAGATTTTTATTACTAATTTAAAGAGGAGAAGGCAAAACAAACAAATGTCTAGTAATACGATTATGTAGCATATAGGAGCTCTACTTTGATTGATTGATAAATAAATAAATATCTGCCAACTCATGTTGTATCCCATACAGGGAGACATGCCTCTTATTTTTGTTTAGTTTTGAAGAAGATCACACACTTATGCTCTTCTACACTCTGCACAGGAAGAGCTCAGGCAGTCAGAGAGACAATTCATCCTGTGGCATATTAATCATTAAAAGGAGAGCACCAGAATTCAATTTTCTCAAGAAATACTGTCCAGTTGTCCTATGACACAAAGGTTTTATAGACAGTTGTCAAAGAAACATTAAATATCAACATACAGGAAAAACTTGAAGTGTAGAATTTGGACTTACATATATTATCCAAAACTGAGTTTCAGAATGTGAAACATTAAGGGCTTTTCATAGTCAGGCATGCGGCTCTTCATTGTTAAATACTGAAGTCTGGTGCACATGATGCATAGAACAAGTATTACCCGTGAAATGAAAATCAATATGCAGGTTGTATTTTTCATATTCTAGGACAGTGAGAAATATTTCTGACATTATTACTCATTCCAGTGGTATTCTGGGGTCGTATTGCCTACTGAAAAACCTCAACACTGATGTCACTTAATATGGCTAGGTTGACACGGAAAATCTGGATTCGTTGCATTTCGTGAAGCCTTCGTATTTTACCTGGGAATTGTTGCTTCATTGGTTCTTTCAGAAATTATTTTCTCAAAATCAGGAGAGTTAGTACTCCAAGGCTGGCTGAATAACAATAATGACTTAACTTAACTTAAAATGTTTATGAGTTTATGAGTTTAAAACTTTATGAGTAAACTTTATGGTTAAATTTTATAAGTAAAAGCTACTCCAAATCTGAGCGGCAGTTATATTTGTATACAGGCAGTGTGTTGTTAAGGGGATAAGTCAAGTCAAATGTACTCCAAGGCTGGCTAAACAGCTATAACAATTAATTTACACTTTTCTGGGTTAAAGGTGACCTACTCTCCAAGACAAGACATCCCCAAAATGTTTTTTTACACAGAGTGCTGATATTAAGAGAATAAGTAGGCCTGTTTTCTTTTTGATTTGTATTGCAAAATTTTTGCTGAACATTTTTGCTCAACCCCATATCACACACAGTGCATTGTATTAAAGCTATGCAATGTGGGTCTGTGTAACACTTATTCATTACATTTTCTCAAAGATCTGATAAAAATTGAAAAATGTTTGACCATATGCAGATGTTTAAGGTTGTTTCATATTCAATTATTATAAGGTGTAATTCCTTGAAAAAAATTATGATGATGTTCTGTTACAAATTACCTGAAATATTATATTCTGTTATTTAATATGGTGTTGTAGTTTTATAGTTAGATTTTCTTTTTTTTCCTACCCATTTATCAATATTGTTCAGTATTCGAAAAATAAAACCTAGTGGTTATTTTGTGACTCATGCGTTCATGCGTAAAGTAAATTACTGGTATCGTGACTAACTCTATCTCACTAGTGCCTCGGTTCCACTGGCTTAGGCGTCCGTGTCATGCCATGCCGTGCAGAGCTGTTTCTGCAAAACCAGGCTGCTGTGAAGTCCGTCCCTCTAGGAGCAGCGACTGTGGATTTGGTTTGTGTTTGTGTTAAAAACAGAGACAGAGAGCAATACTGCGAGCGACAGCCTGACGAGGAGAGGACTTTGTGTCTGTTTTATTATTTGTGCTTTACATGATTGTAAACAGCGTAATAAATACACGTTTCTGTTAAGAGATATTAGGAAGAGCTAAACATGTATAGACAACATTATATTCAGACAAGCACATCCCCATAACAATATGTTTCCATGTGCAACAATAATACTAAATAGCAAATATGTATTGTTATTATTATTGTCATCATTTGTGCTAGTATATATGTATTTTAAACGGGACAGTGTGATTCCCTTAATTTATTACTCTTTCTGCAGATCTGTAACTGCAAACGACACTTTTTGCCGTATTATTTTTAATTTACTTAGCAGACGTCCTTAACCCGGGCAAGTTACAGTTGAACAAAATACACACGATTCACGATTAATCATCCAGATACAATATAGCAGCTTATAATGAACTAAAGTGCGCATCTCAGTCATGGCGTTTATGGACGCATTTATTAAACCAGTCCTTAATGTTTTAGAGGGAAACCCAGATCTGCTGTATTTATTTATTCATTAATTTAACTTGTAAATGGACATGTTAACTGAATCATGTTCGCCTTCACACTGTCTCTGCGGATTGTCCTGCACACATTCACTCAACACAGCCTGAAACACCGGCCAGCTGTTCATACAATATTAATATTGGCTGCTGCGATCCGATTATTATCCTTCACTTTATTTTAACTAGTCAGGCACTGCACCGGTCCTGTGAAATCCAAGTTTTTAATACACTTGGATATTAACTGTAAGCAGTCATTGTTTCTGTACGTGGATTTCACTCCATGCTGCTAATAAAACTGTAATTTCTTCGTGATCGCACACAGCACGATTATATATTCCGATACAATGTATCTGATCTCTTCCCTGTGTCTCAAGTTAAGCTCACACCTCCAATTCTGAAAGCGAATCATGTCCTCAGTGGGGACAGACGCTTACGGACACGTCCAGCACCAGATATTTAACCTCCACAAAACAAGGACGCGTCTGGACGCTTAGCCAGTGGTAACGGGGCATAACTCTCTTCAAAACTAAAAACAATCACACAGGCAGTATAGGCAATAGACAGATTCAGATTCAAATGTTCTACATGTTTGGATATTTTCCTATATCCACCTGCACCCCCTATGCTTCCCTTCATTTTTAACATATTAGGCTAACCATGGATTGAGTTAACAGTGATGTTGGTAGCAGATATTTTTGTTTTAGCAGCATACTTTTAGCAGTTATACTCTTTGCTACACTCATACCCAGTTTAGGAAATTGCTGTACTTTCCAATGTTGGCATTTTAGTTTAGTTGTATTGCCACTATTAAGTTGGTTGTATGCCCACCTGCATAGCAGAAAGTCAACACCATAATGTCTTGTTATCTTATATGATTCCGCTGTCATACACCTCAAATCCAAAGGGGTGGCACACTTCACTGTGTAGATTTAGGGGTTGTTAATTTTCTAGCCATCTAGTAATTAACGGACACATTATAAACTGAATGATACACATTAATGTAACTAAGCCTTAAGTGAATGATTGTTTGTGCAGAGCTGTGATTGGAAACTATGTACACAATATGGAGACATGGAACATTCTTTCTTTAAAAGTTATTTTAAAAGAAATATAAAAGGCTTTGGAAAGTTCTGTGCCTAATTGGAAGTTTATTGAAAGTCTGCACTGTTTAATGAATAACATTTATTTGCAGTTTTATTTAATTTTGAATATATTTCTCAGCAGATGGTATTACCTAGGGCTATGTACAGTTGTTTTCCCCATCATCGGATTGATTGTTATTTAGTTTTTATCTTTTTTAGTGTTTTAATGTTACTTGTATTGAGAATTTTAGTGTAATATACATATGGATTCTGTGTGCAGATCAGAACTGCCATCTCAGGCACACCTACGAGTGCCCTGCTCCATGCACCTCTGCACAAAAGACCATTCCTGTGACACAGGCAGGTTGTACACTTTTCCAAGTTTAGAGACTTCATACACAATGAGCCCTTTACATATAGGCCTCCATATTCAAAAGGTTTGCTCACTGCAAACTGCAGGAGTGTATGTGTCGCAAATGTCTAAATACGCATTATTTGCCATATTCATAACCTTGTTTTGCATGGCTCAATCCATTCTGCACCATGCACAAATAAATTGTATGCATGGTGCAATATGAGGGGAGTGGCTGACAATATGCATGATCCTGCTATATTCTAAGGTTTGGGATTCGCAAAATAAGGCTTATAAAAGCATGTCGTTAACTTCGCACACAGCACCATTCCAACAGTCAGCTGAACCAACAGCCCCCTGTGCTCCAGGGTCAATTTCAAAATGCCCGCCATGCTCCTTTGCAGCAGGCAGTGGCTCCAGCTCCATACCTGAGCACCATAATACAAACCTATTCAACATACATGCAGTATTGCAGTACAAACACAATATTATGGATGTATTAGTAATAAATATTACCCAATACTAATAATTGTGTGTATGTAGGCCATCTTAGTTTCCCAACCTCAGCAGTTTACCCTGGGCAGAAACCCCTCTGGAGCACCCCCAATACCCTTTCCACCCACCCACCTTTCCTTGATTTATTTTGAACAACTTTCTATAATATTTTATCATATCACACCATCATAATTCTCAGTGCCAGTCATCTTACTTACCATTTTGACTGCCTATCAGTGCATCTCAAAATCTCTGTCTGGCCTTGGCTTTTACAAAAGCTGCAGATGTCTTCCACATCCAATGATCTTTGCACCTTATACTCAATATAGATCAGTGCCAATCCAGACAGTCTCTCTTGGGACATAGTTGTGCAGAGATATGTCTTAAATGAGTTTTAGATAAGAAAAGCTCCTCTCACCTGAGGCAACAGTGACTGGTACAGTTAATAGGAGCCATAGGGCAATGCTGAGATACAATGCTGGGCAATACTGGCATACAGTAAATGTAAATGAAGTCCAGCACCTGTCTAGGTGTAGACACATCATCAGGGAAGGCATATAGCAGACCTCACTTCCAGCATCAAGTCCTCTGCATAAGTGTCATTCAGCTTCTGCTCCACGTTCTTGCAATAGTCATGAAGAGTTTCATTTTTAACAGCCTGCCTCATGTTCTCAAATGAAAATAAAAAGCCATGAAGAGCATAATAGCCCTCCATTTTGGAAGGCTGGTGACTGCTGTATCTACAGCAGAGAATAAATTATCTGCTGAAGCGTTGCTCTGGTGTGGAGTGTGTTTCCTCAGTCCCCTCATACAGGAACTGGCGTTTTGTTTTTGTGTAGCTTCTCTGCAGTCTCACTTCTATCTCTTTGTGCTGCAGCAAGCCCCTTCTCCCTGTAGGAAAGCTATGATGATTTGGTTGCATCAGCTACAACCAGGTTTCCAGTTGTGTCCAATCAGTGCAGTTATTTAATTTTGAACACAGCAGCTGAAGTAATGTTTCTTTGTTCAGGATCCTTCTTAGATATCCATTAATAACTGAATCAAACTTGGCTAGTAGCTCCAATTGTCCTAAGAAATTACCATCAAATAATTTCTCTATGTCCTTGTGAAGCCTGATTGCGCTCAGATAAATGAAATATTATTTCAACTATTTGGCTTATTACCCCTTTTCAGTGCTCTCCTTCAAGGACCATCAAATCTTGGTTTACTTGGTCAATCGCTGTATTAGTTTTCAGTCTGTCCAGTAGGCGGTGCCAATTCAGCCTATTAGTGATGTTCCCTGTGGAATGCTCGTGCTTTCACAAATGGTTAGCTATGTTTTTCCATGCCCGAAATCCAACTGTGCTCAAAAGATTGTCACTCTTTCCAAAAACTGAGTCTGTGCTGAGTGAACACACAAGCCATGAATGATTGATCTTTTCACTGTTTTGAATTGTTCTCACATAGTTCACTGTAGTAAATCTTCTCTGGACATCGTCATTATTTTGAGGGAAATGTATCTTTAATCTGCACTAGTCCTTTTCTTACTATTTCACATCTCTCGTTATCACTGATAATACTTGGCAATTTGCAGGGTCGTCTGATAATGTAATCTGACTTGTGTTTTGCGATGTATGTTCACAATCACACTCACCAAGCGAGGATGTTGTACTGGCGAGGATCTGTCTCAGTGGAGGGTGAATTTAGAGATAATGGAACTAAGGGAAGATTATTGTTAGGCAATATTGGCTCAAGGATAGGGTGATGGGGATCCTCTGTTGCTCAGTCCTCAGTAGTCTCAGCAGCTGCTTTAGTTATTGCACCTGTTTCAGTTGTTTCTTTTTAGAAGAAATATGTGAGCTTTGGCAAAGTTAACCCTGCCTACACATTTTTCTGCTCACAAGCTCTTAATTTCTTGCACTTTTCATTGCTGCTTGGATAGTGGTGTTTCAGCTTGGCTAACTATGTCTAAAACAGAAGTTGTTTGTGAAGTTATATGGTCAGATGTGTGTAGTGACGTGTAGAATGTAGAACATTATTGTCGCAAAATTAGGGGCCCAGTAAGGGGGGTTGTTGAGCACCGCCACACAATGATGATTATTATTACATATAATCATGTATATATGTATGTGTATGTGTGTGTTGGGAAGCGCACATGTAATTGCTAATGGCGTATATAAATGTATAAATAATATAAAATGTATAATGTAACATATGAGTGTAGAAACATGGCACTGTCCAGTACATTGCCTTCATTGATCCACCTGCAGAGGCCTGTTCCTTTAATGCTGTGGCTTTATTAACATATGCTAATCACTCAAAGTGGTCATGGTACTGTAAAGTGTTTTTATATCTGCAATTAAATGTGACTTTTAAATATAAACATAAGCTGGACAATACATATCGCAGCACAATTGTATAAAATTGAAATGTATTTTGCTATTGTATAATGATTATTCCAAGAAGATTGTACAAGTCAAATTGTTGCTGTTCATAAATTCTTGAATTTTGAGCAATTGGCACTGCATCAAATTTCATTGCAATATACTGGTAAATGTGATGTAATCAGACAAATCAAATCTAAATTAAATCTACAATATTTAATAGCAGGTTTCCTTTAGGTAGATTCCTTTAGATATTCAGTTTACAGGTGGGTCAACGATGTGATGCTTCAACTTTTAAAGTTCAGTAATGACCATGTTTTATTTTTTTTCTGTCATTCGTTACATCTTGAAAGGTTTTTTGAAAATTAAAACCTGTCATCTTTAATAATTGCATGGGGTGTGTTCCTGATGTTTGATGCAGCTGCTGGAGAAATGTGGCAGCTATATGCACTTGCATTGCATCATGGGTTGGAGAATAGTGTTTGTTTAGCAGCCTCAATGACATTACACAGACAGCAGTCTCAAAGAAACACAGCTTGCATTAATTCAAGCATATATTTATAGAATGCATTTGAACTGAACAGTATTTAGTGTCTTTTTTCCATAAATTGATCCAGGCCTGTGGACTTTAGCCACTGGATTTAGAGTAACCCCCTCCCTCCAAACACATCTAGGTACAAAAAATGTGTTGCTTGTTCCACATAACTCAAAGCATTAGATATGGATTTAATTAAGTGTATTGTGTTACATCTGTCTCAGGACGGCAGTTGGACTGTTCTCACAGCTTATAATACTGCATAACTTTTCAGTGTAATTTTGTTGTTCTTCCTATGCACTCATGTGTGTTTTTTTTCCCATTTACCCTCAGGATTCAGAAGTTTGCCAATTGAGGACCAAATCACCCTCATTCAATACTCTTGGATGTGTCTCTCTTCATTCGCCCTCAGCTGGAGGTCCTATAAACATACCAGTGGCCAGATGTTGTATTTTGCACCGGACCTTGTTTTCAATGAGTAAGTTGTGGTTCACTATAGAACTCTTTCTCAGCAGTTGTGATTATCAGTATCCCAAAGAATACCTTTCCCCAATACAGATATAATTTTTATCCTGTTATTTTTCCCACTTTGTTTAAAATTATAATGTCTCCAGATAACATTTTTTTGGGGGGCTAATTTTCTCTTTCCCATAGCTGACACATGAATATTTAAAAACCCCTTTTGGGGGGTATTTTGGGGTATTTTTAATCTGCCATGTTAATTTAATTTATTCTTAGGATAATACTTATTGTTGCATAAAGTTGCATAAAGTCACCTCACCCAATATTTCAGACACAGAAAGCTTTGGGTTTGTGCTTGTATGACCGCAGATCTTTGTTTAACAAGGATTATACAGTAAGCATTCACACCATTCACCAGTCAAATTTTGAGGAAGATCATACATATATATTAACATGTGGAGAAGGTGAATCTGCATAATGCAAGCAGTCAGTAGCACAAGTAAGACCCTCTTAATGGAGTCTGACCCTCTTACAATGATAAACTCATCACTTGCAATGCAACTGTGAGTGCCTCTCATCTTGTTCATATTGTTTGGAACTCATACACAACTGTATTAAACTAACATGTTTTCCCTTTAATGTGTGACTAGGTGAAAAATAATCAGTATTTTACAGGATTTCATGTTAAGTTAATAAGATTGAATTTATATCCATTTCCTTCCTGTCATTAACTGTTCTATAAATCTAAAGGACTTATACTGGGGTACAGGTTGTTTTCCAAATATTGCTATTCTGCTATGTTCGTGTTTTATAATGTTACCCCGATACAGTACCCTATACAGTATGGTTGTTGTATCTGGTATGTAGTCTGACAATGCCAACAAGATGTTCAGCATAATGAATGTCAGATTTGGTAACTTGGTATCTGTTTCCTATTTATGAAACAACTGCCAATCATAATCCACTGTCTTATGACTGTGGTAGTTATCATGATGCACCAAAATAAATGTAAATCAGGGATTCTAGGATTCTATAACTGTCACACTGTTAAATGTCCTGTTGCTCATATTATAGCAATTTGGTTATGTAGTCAAATGTATAGATACTATTGGACATGCATTAGAGAATGTAGCGTGGCATGCAACAGTCTAGTTAACACATATATTTATGAGGTTTTCTACTAGACTTAGACTTCCAAAAGGGTCTATCTTGCACAGATCATGCTTATTTGTCACCTATAATGAATCAAGCAGCTTCTCCCCTAGCAACCAGTAGAGTCTGAAACTGCAGCTCTACACTAGGGGAATGAATGCAGCCTAGCTGTACGCTTTTGATTCCCATGCTTTGGGACTGTGCTGTTATATAATCATAGCTGTCAAAGAGAGAAACAACACTCTTCCCAAGTCCTGTTTTTAGTATTTCGCAGAGTTTAAAAATGCTATTTGATATGAAGGAAAGTATTTTAGCTTAACATAAAAGGTGTACAATCATTCAAATTGTTAGGATTACAGGTTACATGCCCCCTTTGAGATGCATTCATTTAAATAATTAATGGAAAACATCATTACGTTGGGGGGGGGGGATACCAATCATTATTATATACACATCTGGCTATCACATATTCTGTCAATTTTTATGTTTTGAAAAATACACAAGCAAACTGCAAGTAGCCAGCAAAACAAAAGCATCACGGTCAGACATGCATTTATGCAATTGTAATTATGTGTCAGACTTTATTTTTATGCAATCATATTCCCAGTGATCCTGTAAATAGTTTGCTGGGTTACTGTACTGTAATATACTGTACTGTACTACTCTTCTGCAGTAATATAAATAAATACCCCACTCCCCCATGGGCATGGTTTGGGCATCCTGTCTTTCCTGTTGCAAAAGTTATAAATTACATTTACATTGTCTGGCAAAATTTAAATTATTTAACCTAACATTTATGTTATAAAAATATAAACCATACCCTGATTAAGCCCATAGACTGAATTAGAATTGAATTAGATGTTTCTGAATGAAAGGAAAAAGGAAAAAAACAGATGTTGCTTAAAAAGCTAAAGAAAATGTCTGCTTTTTGTTTACAATGCTGTGCTGTAGAAAAAAATGAATCATGTTTAAGACAGGATGCACTACAATGGTTGGAACAGAAACAAGGACAGTCATTGGCAGGGTTACTTTTGTCTTTTTTTTCACATTACATTTTATTTCCCTATCGTAGAGTGTATTTATTGACATTGTTTTGACATTCGAATTGTAAACTAATTGGATTAATTCAACTATGGATAACTGTGCCTTAGCCCTTTTTAAATTATAATTAGACTATAGGCTAGACCAAATCAAAACAGTCATTGCTCTTGCGAATGCAAAAGGCAGCACATTCATTCATATTTAAATCTATAAACACAAATGTAGGCTATATGCATTCCCCTCCTACTTGCAGTAAGTTCAGAACACTGATTTGCAAATATTTATTGACATTTTGTAAACAACTTTGACCTACAGCTTTAGCTTGTTAGTTGATCCTAACAAGTTAGGATCCTAACCATCACCACTCAAAAGTAATATGCATCCATGCAGCCTATACATATTGCTATGTATTGTTATGTTTTGCTAGACTAGAGGAGCTGAATGACTAAAATATTGGTACTTCATTCAGTTTTCATATATAAATATATAAAATGTTTCTATATTTGCAAGGTTTTGGAAACCACCAGAATTGTTTTTGTTACGCTTTTGTTTCTTTTCTTTAAATTTGTAAAGATTTATACAGCTTGGGATTTGTCTATAAAAAGCAGAAAGACTTGTTTCAAAATGATTTATCACAGAAGTTTTATATTTGGTATAGTGATGCAAATACACTCCCCTTCCCCACCCAGCTAAATGGTTGTTTTTTGAGGTGGAAATTGTTTGTTTTGATACTGGGATACTTCTCAGGTCTTTTTTTATGTTGATTTGGTCCCAGAAAAGCCATCACTTAAACTATAGTGGCACAGTGTTTGATTTTGTCTAGCCCTATGTCCAAAATTATAACTTTATGGTGCATAGCAAAATGGAGTCCAGGGATTAGCCCAACTGTTCACAGTGACAAACCAAGATTTTCCTTATTTATGCTTATGTAATAATGTGGATTGTGTGGTATCAGATATGATCTTGCATACTTTCAAGTCAAGCCATTGGCTTGTGTATGACTAATTTATGGTTGACACTGTTGGGATTTTAAGCCAGGGGTCACACAAATCCATTATTCATCTGACTTCACAGCATCTGTAGGCCACATTTTCTACGAGCTTTCACCATGTGTTTTGAGGTTGTTGTTTTTCTTAGCAGAAATGGTAGAGTTCAGCTTTGATACAGTAAAGCAGTGTGGTGTTTCATGAGTCAGGTCATATGTACTTATCCAGTCAGTTTAGAGTGAACAAGAGCTGAAATGTTACATCTGCATTTGGTTACCTAGAGTCCCTGAGCAATTTGCTTCTTAGGGATTTATAATAATCTGCATCCATTTAAGGGGTAGCTCATGTGTTTTTCATTGAACAATAATTAGCCAGTAAACATATTATTACACTACAGAAAAGAGGAAGCCAGTAATATACAGCAGTTATAAGCGTGTATTTGGAAATATCACCTTAACCATACAGTAGGTATATAGTAATTACAATAAAATACTTTGAAATGATTGTGAAATGTAGGGTATGATTCTTAGATGAACTGTGATCTTTAATTTTTAGGCTTTTACTGCATTGTTTCAGCTGAGCTATTTTTAAAATAATGAATATGCTGTCAATTTAGTCTTACTTAGTTTTGCAGTACAATATAATGACTTGTCATGTCAATTCAGTTTTCTACTACAGTTTGTGATTCCTTTAAAATCAAAAACTTTTGTGTCTTTAGTCATATTATATAACTAAACTGAAATATAACTAAAGTCTACATAGACATACAGGTGGTGACAGGAAGAGCAGTTCATGTTGAATTAGAGTGAGATTCTAACAAAGGAAGTGTGTACTTCCAAAACACTGTTTTTCTTTCATTTGAAATAACCACACGGAAATAAATTTGGAGTTCTCTAGTGAGGATATCAGTATGATATAACTGTGCTTTCTTCCTGTGCTAATTCAGGGAAAGGATGAAGCAGTCGGCAATGTATGACCTGTGCCAGGGCATGCGCCAGGTGAGCCAGGAGTTTGTGCGGCTACAGCTGACCTATGAAGAGTTCCTGGCCATGAAAGTACTGCTGCTGCTAAGCACAGGTGAGTACTGCAGACACCATGCACACCAGTCCACACTAGTAGGATCAGATATAGCCAGGTGCTTTTAGTTGGAATTTTATTTCATATGGCATATGGCCTATTCTTTATAAACATTTAGAGGTCATGCCAACATGAAAAGCTACTACAAACAAAACTTAAAAAAACACCCTAACAGTAATATAAACACTGGTTTCCCTATCTCTGTGCCATGTGATGAAACTAATTTCACACAGTGGAAAGTATACTTGACTTGGAAATTCTACATTCTAGAATAAAACTTATTTTACTTCTAGTTTCAGAAGTATGTTTCTGTTTGATTGATATTGTTTGCATGTTTTTTTTAAGTCCTGCTTTTGTCTGTATGGGCAAATCTGGAGACAATAGGCAGCTTTCAGTAGTTTCTCAAATTCAGATGAAAGGGGAGCCAGATCAGCTGGAAGCTCAAGGATTCCATCCTTATTTTAAAATATAAATTGGCTTGCTACTATTTTGTTTTTTTCCAAATCGACTATTAATACTGATGTTTATATTTTTAGAAGTTAGTGCTTTTGTCAATTTGAGTGAAATCAATTTGCATGCTTAAAGCTATATATATATATATGGATGGATAGCAACTCCTGTCTAAAAACAGTCCACATTCACCGATTTCACAAAAAAGTATTTATTGGAAAAAAGCGAACATCATCATTCTTACGCATTTTGACTTACGCGTCTGCCTCAGTGACATCGGTGAATGTGGACTGTTTTTAGACAGGAGCTGCTATCCATCCTTCCTTGACTGGATAATCTGTTTTATATAAACTCCCTGGGATAAGGCACCCCGCATTTAAGGTTTATTAAAACTATTGTAGCGCCAGCAATTTTTGAAACTATATATATATATATATATATATATATATGCCAGCAGTAGCAACTGGTGTTTTTTTTTAAACCTGAGCCCCCCACCAATCCTCCAATGCAGTTTTCCAAAACGGCAGACATGGAAAGCAAAACAGATAAATGCGTGTTGCATACCCGCACAGCCAGGGCACTGTCTTGTACCATGTTCTACAGAATTACCCCCTATCACTGCTTTGTTGATGTATGGTAATATTTGTGTGATCTGGGCACAACTCCTTAATCTTAAATTTTTCAGGAAGACTTCTCCGTTCAAACAGACTTTGATGTAGTGACAGCATGGGGTTCAATATGATGTTGTTGATTAGAATTATGACGAAAATATTCGTTCAAGACTTGTTTTTTGATGACCAAGACAATAACATGACAAAATTGCAGTATAGGGACGATAACAATGACTAATAAATTCTGTATTTTAGTCTGACTAAAATAAGACGAGACTAAAATATGTCAAGACTTACATTTATTTAGATTGGATAATAAGGATGTGCTGGTTGGTGCGTGTTTTCTATGGACTGGTCGACCAGAAACATAATTGTAGACTTTTTGGACATTACACTCTGAAGTCGTCAATGGATGCACTGCCATAACACAACTTAATTGACCGTGATCCTTTGCTACCATCCCACCCCCTACATTAATCATATAAAAAACTGGCAAAACTGTTCAACATGCATCAAAATTAAGTTTACCTATATTTCGTGATTATTAGGAGTAGTAATTTTACATTTTGTATAGATTAATTATCTTGACAATATTTATATAATTTTTGGTCACAGTTGATTTATAACTTATATAGATAGAGATTCTACACTGCATATAGTATTACTTAGTGTGTCCCCACTTACTTACACCTTTATCTATTAAATAGGCACTTTGAATCACAGTTGTCGTAACAATTGAAAGAACACATTGAATGCATGTCTTCATGATTGACAGCCATTTTAATCAATGAGAAGATTGAAGTACGGCTTCAGTCAGACTTTCATAACAAAATAAAATGACAGTGAAACAACAGTACTTAATAATAAGATGACAGACAGCAACACCTACTCAGCCATTCAGAAAGGAAAAGAGACAGGACAAAGGTTTAATTAAAGGTAATTTCATTTTTGGGGTTTTACCAAAATATATCCTTTATAAATTATTTCAGTTCATTTCATATTTTAGCAAGCTTTATTGATTAAAACGGAAAGTAGTTTGCCTAAAAGTAATTCAAACAGGTCATATTAAGTTATTAATTAATTGGAATAGCCCTGTCTTGTCTTTGCTTGTTTCCTCTTTGAAGATGCTGAGACATGTGTTCTACTGCTATGTAGTAATATGAACTCTGTTTCCACACAGATTTTAACATGGTTACATTAAAATGCCTTTGGTATGTGTCAGTACATGTCAGCACCATACATCAATACATTACCTCAGCATCATGGACTAGATTTGATGGCTCTTAGGCATACTGTAGCAGCAAGACAAATTTGATACATGGTAGTGTAGCATATGCAGATGTTTTAGAACATATTATTATTATATAATTATCAAACATAATCATAAGAGTCTGTTTTGTGAAGCAAGTATATTAACCAAGATGAAAATGAAATAATTTACAAAGCAGTTACTCTGACTGAAGCCACCTGAGAAGCAAGACAAATTGATATTGATAATTACAATTAAAATAAAAATTAAAGCATAAATCGTGTATGAAGAATGTATAGTATTTGGGTATTTTTGTTTTGATTTTGAAGCTGATGACCTTTTGTTTGAAGTATCTGGACCACAATTTCTTGTTAAGGTTGAAATTTGAATAAAAATCATAACAGTCATGTGAAATGTGCAGTTTTCAAGATGCAATGGTGTAGATTTGATCATAAACTGATAACTTGCAATTAACCTTTGTAAAACTATTATTTTTGCTTCATATGTGAAGTCTTGGGTTGTGAAAATGTAGTTCTATTTAATTCCAAATGTTTTGATTTCTTCAGGTGACCTTTAACTAAGTTTTACTAAATGTCTTTTCCAGCCGTTGCCATTTAGTAAATATTACAGACATTGCAATTGTTTAGATTGATTAATGTTAGAAATGTAATATATGTGACCCTGAAGCGATTCTTTCAATATAACAACTGTTGAATATCATCAATAACAAAACTAAAACATGATTACCATGTGCAGGATAAGGTTATGCCAGTGACTAAAAAAATGAAATAATTTTGAAAGCATTTTAGGAGAATAATTTGGAACAGAATATGACTTTCTGTACTTGCGTTTCAGTGGTTGCATGGGTTAATATTTACAGCTGCTGGAATTCTTAGGATTGGGGGTTTCATTGGTTTGATATATCAAATACTGCATTATCCCACAAGACTAACCATAGCATCCATTTTGTGACCAGATTTAACTTTTCCTTGTTTTATTAGTTGAAGATATAATGGTAGTCTGTTTGAAGACATGTGAAATACATTAGTTTCATTTGACAATAACTAATTTTAGAAGTGTATATGCCAGATGACTGGAACAAATTTTAAAGAATGATTAATTGCTTGTATTATTTGTAAATCATCAAACTTACAATGATCTACTAACATGTGTAATATTCTAGTCTTTAACTTCACTCATTTTCATTCTGACATCAGATTAGTTTAAGGTTTGCAATTCTGTTACATAGAACAGTTTAATCAAATATATGACATGTGTGTCCACCTCCCATACTAAACACATTGAATTTGTGTATATTGAATATTATGATGATTATGATGATGATGATGATGATGATGATTATTATTATTATTATTATTATTATTATTATTATTATTATTATTATTATTATTAATTTGTTAGCAGACACCCTTGTCCAGGGCAGCTTACAAAATATAAGAGCAATACAAAGTGCAATAATACAATGTGCAATACAATATACTTTTCTTTGTGATTAAATTAATTTCAAAGATGTGTAACTAAATTAAAAATGCTTTATATGGGGATCAGGAAACACGGATGTTGAAGGACTGTAATTATAGATTAATGAATGATTCAGAAAATTGCATTGTTTATAAAATATACTCTGACAAGACAATTGTATTCTATATGACTTGCAGTTGTCTATAACTACCATTATAAAAATCGTTTTGTAGTTGATTGTGTAATTTAAAGTACTGATTAAGTTCAGAACAGTCCAGAGAAAATGTGAAATTTATAGCACAAGTTTATTTAGCCTAACCATGTTAGAGCTTGGAAGTGAATTCTTAGCTCACAGGTCTCGGGGGACTGTCTGGTTTTCATCCAGCTTAAAACATCAGTTATGGTATTTAATGATACTAATCATCTGCTCTGTGTTACACATTCTGTGTACTTCATTAATAAGATACAGATAATTCTAGGTTCTGTGTCTGTGGTTGAGTTTTGGAAATAAATATATTTTTTAGTTTTTCAGGATAATTAAACAAACTTGGTAAATTAACAGACCTGGAATGAACAACAGTAGAATTGAGTTCTGCATGTCAGAATCCAGTGCTTTGTCACTTTCTTTGGCTTTGTCTCATGGGTACATTAATGAATTAGAATATGTATTTATATACTAAATAAAACCAAGGGGATGGTCATAATTCAGAGTAATACTCAACCAACACACAGAGACTGACCACAATAGTACTTTCAGTGACAGACTGTGAGAAATTAATCTCTTACAGAAAAGAGAGGTGGTCCAGACATCTGCAACTTGATTTGCAGAAACAGTAAATGGAGTTGTCAGATATGCAGTGTGGGACAGCTCACCTCTTGCAAAGAAGGTTATAGCTTCCCAGACTAGACATAGACTTGCATATGGATGTCTCAGCATGATCCTGGAAAGTCTTTCTGTTTCCAGAGCACTGAAAACTGTAACTTTTTTTATTTTATTTTTTAAGACCCTAGTATCAAATAGTCACAGAAATAGAATGGGAATATAATACATAATAGAGATGTGAAATTAATACTAAAGACAACAATCTATAATAATAGCAGTAGTTTGTGATTTTAGAACTCAAATGTATAAATTATGTATTATGATGAGGTCATATTTAATATAATTCATATTAATTTAACCTTACCATGAAACTTTCACACCAACACAAACTCTCTGTATCACACCCACTAAATCTATCCATAATTGGGCCCCCTCCACCCCCAAAAAAAAGGTCAGCTCATTAGCAACTTCTTTCCATATTTCTATGGTAGGAGAGTTCAACACTATTTCATTCAAATTATGTAGCCATTTTTCCAAGTTAGGTGGTTTGGTGGAAACTTGTGCTGGACAGTCATCTTTATTGCCACTGTAAGCCTGAGATTCTGAGATGTAAGACTGAATCATCAGTGAGAATAAAAAACAGTCCAAATGTAAGTAGTTGCTACTCTGCCACCCCAGAAGGCGAAAGCCTCAGTGTGATTTATTTTAACAGGTCAGTCAATGCAAGCTGGCAATCTGTTTGCTTGTATTACATAAGGTATTATTTTATGTTCACTTTCATCTGTGTCATGTGACAGGCCAAACACAGGTTGTCTCCTTAAATCCTATGTAAACCAAAGGAGCTTTTAATTTAATCAACACATAGGTCTTTGAAATGGTGGGAAGAAATCTAATATAAAACAATAAACTGCCTCTAACATTGTAAATATCCTAGAGACATGTACAAGCACCAATGTTAAAAAAATGCAACTCACAACCCCAAAAGAAAGTCCAAAAGAAAACTTCATATAGTTTTTGTTGATTTATCATATTGTTTAAATGACAAGATGTTAATAATAATTGTCTATCAGTCTGCTTTTGGGAAATGAAGAAGAAGAAAAAGAGAACACTACACTACATTAAGAAATCCTCATTTTCTGCCACATCAAAAGGATTCAGCTCCTATTTCATGTGGACAAAACCACATAATACATCGTGCCTTGTTGTTTCTATTCCTCAGCCCAAGTCTTCTGGAGTCCTTCCAAAGAGCCCTGCTGTATTTAATAAGTCAAGTCAAGATCTGGGCACACCTCCCAGAGCTGGTGTTTTTCTTGACTTCCTTCAAACAGGGGGTTGAATGTTGAAGGGATGAAAAAATGCAAATAAATAAACAAGGCTCTTGCTTACCTAGTACAGCAGTGAAATGTCACAGACTGCCTCATGAGTGGTGACAGGACAGTGTGACAGGATGACTCGTAAGCTCCTTAGTGTGGAATCCTTTAATATAAAAGGCACCACCCTGCCTGATCTGATCTCTGTCAACTAAATACAATTACATTTTGCTGAAGATTTTCTTGTCCTAAATAGTGACAATTACAGTGAATAAAGTGGTTTTGTACTTCTATCGAGTTCTAATTTTTCACTTTGGCACATAAAAACTATAAATTACCATTCATTTTAAAATTACTGTAAGCACCACTTAATATCTTATATCTGTTAAAACTATTCTATTGTCCTCAGTGGTGAACCGCATCACCAATTAATGTTGATGAAACATTGAAGTGGTTTATAATGTCACAGAGAAGTGTGACTCCATGCAGTCATATATACATTATACATTATATTTTAAACAACCTGATTCACTAAGTAAGCAAACTAGAGAATACATAGGTTTTATTTCAAAATAGGCAGTTTATGGGATATTTGATGTGAAGAATATTCACAAAAGGATAAGTATAAGAGAAATAACATTCACATTATTCACTAGTGGAGATAAAGGAACAAAACACTCAAACACATGTGCTTGTGCCGTTTCCTACAGAGAACTGTATGGTGATGCACAGACAAATCTTTTCTAAATTATTTCAGTAACTACAGTAAAAACAGGCACCATGTTAAATGTGCTTAAAATAACAGTAATTTTCTAAATCTACATGAGGAATATTCAGCAACTGTTCTTTCTGTTAATCTAGTCTGGCCTTCAATGAATGTTCAAGCACTCCAGTCACCTAATCTTTGAATACTTGCTCTTCCTAAGAGTTTTTTCCTTGAGTCTTAGTGACTTTTAACTTGCCTATTTAACTTTTTGGGTATGTGCAATTTTATTTTGCAATATGTAGTTGTAATAATAATACAATTTGTATCACCATCATACTTGAGGTATAGCTTGCACATTCCAACTTATACAAATAGGCATAGTTGATTTCTAAGATTTCTAATGCACTGAACCATGGTAGATTGAGAAGGTAATGCAGTTAATTGTGTCGAGTGTCTAAATATTGCAATTAAAACAAACCAGTAATGCACAATATTTCTCCTGGTGAAAAGTAGTAATATAAGTATTACTAGTAATACAAAAATCTCATCAGACTTTAAACCTCTGGACTCTTGGCCTGCAATTCAGTATAATCTTGGCAGTTGTTTTTCATTTTTTGAGCATTTCAGCACTTTATATAATCTCACTACTCACAGTTACACTTCATGTAAACAGTGAATGATTGGACCTTTCACCGTAACTTTCAAGTTGAAGGCTACAAAAATGGTATATTCAGAAGAGGTTTATTATATTGAAATATACACGTTTTACTGAATTCTGGTGCACAAACCAGAGTGGGTTTCCCCTTTTACAGCTCATGAGAGATCTTTGGATATTCCTGCTCTCCTCCTGGTCTCTTCTGCATTACTCCAAGGTGCTGATTGAGTTCAGGATGTTTTTCCACAGAAGCCAGGTTCCCCCAGAGTGCTCCATTGCCAAACACCACACTGTACTCCATTCTCAGACACTTGGTCAAGCATTGTAGCAATTAAATTCTCAGCAGTCAATCACCTTAATGCTGTATACAATCTACATTTCATGTATTGTATATATATATATTATATGGGTGTGTTAATGTTAACACATCTTCTGGTATTTTCGTGCATAATTACACACCTATTTTACAATCTCCACTTTAAAATAGTCAAATTACTGCCCCCCCATTTCCCCAGTTAATCATTTTTCATTTTAGGAGGGATGAGACAAAGCATGACGATAAACATGCTTTCAGCGCTACCCATGTTTTTGTGTGTTGCAATCCCAGAATGACTATAGTCCATCTATTACATCAATCGGATACAGATGGAACTCTTAACATCCTGATTCTGCAGGTTCCTGAGAAGAGTTGCTAGTATGCTGGGAACCAAGTTTTCCACAGCTGGCTCCTACCCACCTTCCCCTGGAGGCACTCAGCCAGTTGTACAATGCCTCCTGGGAACTCCCGGCCAAAGCTGACAATGGCATAGGCTGGATTAGAGACTAGCTTGCCCAGCCTATAGAACACAGCCTGCACACTAGTAGTGTGCCTGAACCCAATTCACCACTCGGGAGACCCTTTCAAAATAAATATTTCTGGTGTTCTCCAATGACCCTATTCAGTAAAAATGTGTTCAGCTACTGTCACCAGGGCAAACATTACTGCATTTGCGATGCAGCTCAGAAGAATATTATTTCTATTATGTCTCGGGCATGAGCTGGATGAAGTATGGTTAATACTAATGAGGATTCAACCTTCCCTTTTAATGCACCTGCACATCTGCACTAGTGAACAAAGTATTTTTTAAGCAAAAAGTAAATAAATTCCAATGAAAAATATAAGTATCCTTCATTGGAAAGTCATCCTTCATTGTACCCCTAAATCTAGGCCTGGCAATAAAACTGGCAGAAAATAACATTATACAGGGCACAGTATAAATGTAGGCATATATACACTCACCTAAAGGATTATTAGGAACACTATACTAATACTGTGTTTGATCCCCTTTCGCCTTCAGAACTGCCTTAATTCTACGTGGCATTGATTCAACAAGGTGCTGAAAGCATTCTTTAGAAATGTTGGCCCATATTGATAGGATAGCATCTTGCAGTTGATGGAGATTTGTGGGATGCACATCCAGGGCACGAAGCTCCCGTTCCACCACATCCCAAAGATGCTCTATTGGGTTGAGATCTGGTGACTGTGGGGGCCAGTTTAGTACAGTGAACTCATTGTCATGTTCAAGAAACCAATTTGAAATGATTGGACCTTTGTGACATGGTGCATTATCCTGCTGGAAGTAGCCATCAGAGGATGGGTACATGGTGGTCATAAAGGGATGGACATGGTCAGAAACAATGCTCAGGTAGGCCGTGGCATTTAAACGATGCCCAATTGGCACTAAGGGGCCTAAAGTGTGCCAAGAAAACATCCCCCACACCATTACACCACCACCACCAGCCTGCACAGTGGTAACAAGGCATGATGGATCCATGTTCTCATTCTGTTTACGCCAAATTCTGACTCTACCATCTGAATGTCTCAACAGAAATCGAGACTCATCAGACCAGGCAACATTTTTCCAGTCTTCAACTGTCCAATTTTGGTGAGCTTGTGCAAATTGTAGCCTCTTTTTCCCAATGCATTTAGGGGTGTGGTCCTGGTCAAGACAATCTCCTGAACTCCAAACTGAATGTCTGAATGGGAAAGAAAGGTGTTTTAAGCAATTTTGAGCGTGGCATGGTTGTTGGTGCCAGACGGGCCGGTCTGAGTATTTCACAATCTGCTCAGTTACTGGGATTTTCACGCACAACCATTTCTAGGGTTTACAAAGAATGGTGTGAAAAGGGAAAAACATCCAGTATGCGGCAGTCCTGTGGGCGAAAATGCCTTGTTGATGCTAGAGGTCAGAGGAGAATGGGCCGACTGATTCAAGCAGATAGAAGAGCAACTTTGACTGAAATAACCACTCGTTACAACCGAGGTATGCAGCAAAGCATTTGTGAAGCCACAACACGTACAACCTTGAGGCGGATGGGCTACAACAGCAGAAGACCCCACCGGGTTACCACTCATCTCCACTACAAATAGGAAAAAGAGGCTACAATTTGCACAAGCTCACCAAAATTGGACAGTTGAAGACTGGAAAAATGTTGCCTGGTCTGATGAGTCTCGATTTCTGTTGAGACATTCAGATGGTAGAGTCAGAATTTGGCGTAAACAGAATGAGAACATGGATCCATCATGCCTTGTTACCACTGTGCAGGCTGGTGGTGGTGGTGTAATGGTGTGGGGGATGTTTTCTTGGCACACTTTAGGCCCCTTAGTGCCAACTGGGCATCGTTTAAATGCCACGGCCTACCTGAGCATTGTTTCTGACCATGTCCATCCCTTTATGACCACCATGTACCCATCCTCTGATGGCTACTTCCAGCAGGATAATGCACCATGTCACAAAGGTCCAATCATTTCAAATTGGTTTCTTGAACATGACAATGAGTTCACTGTACTAAACTGGCCCCCACAGTCACCAGATCTCAACCCAATAGAGCATCTTTGGGATGTGGTGGAACGGGAGCTTCGTGCCCTGGATGTGCATCCCACAAATCTCCATCAACTGCAAGATGCTATCCTATCAATATGGGCCAACATTTCTAAAGAATGCTTTCAGCACCTTGTTGAATCAATGCCACGTAGAATTAAGGCAGTTCTGAAGGCGAAAGGGGGTCAAACACAGTATTAGTATGGTGTTCCTAATAATCCTTTAGGTGAGTGTACATCAGAGGTATGTGATTTATACCTCATGGTGTTGACCAGCAGTGTCAGTAGCCTCCGCCTCAGTGGAGTTACTCATCTACTTTCCAAACAGCCTCTTAAGGCCAGGAACAACCAGTGCGTTGATTCTCTTCTAATTTGACAAATGGTAGATTATGGGTTATGATATAAAATATTAAAAACATATCTTTGTTAATGTCTGTTATTTGTGCCCCCCTGACACAGCTCACCAGAATTATAAAAAAAGATCCTCCAACGGTGTTGCTGCTACAAGAGGAATATTTTTTAAATACATACCTAATTCTGTTCATCCAGGGGCCGGCAATGTTACAGAATAGTGTAAATAGTTAAAATTGTGAACAATTTTACTGTTCTTTGTACTGAACAAATGTTCTTCATTGCAAAGTGTGTAAAAAAAATCCTTTACCTATAATCATAATTTGTAATGTGTGTGTTTAAACATAGATCTGTGCATTTTTTATTTGTGTGTGCATGCTTGTGTATATTTTTGTATGCATGTGTAGTACTATTTTGAACAGGACCATCTCCTGGTGATAACAAATTTCCTGGCCAATCTGGGATTATATACTTTATATATAGGCTATATAGGGAGATTGTTTCTGATGGTAGATGGGTCCTGTAAACCGGAAATATATTAATATATAGCCTATATAGGGATCAGCTTCCTAATATGAAGGTGACATTGGGTACAAAATGCATAGGCAACTACGAAAAACAGGTGATTGTTGGTATTATTTATTATTATTATTAAAAATAGTTAATCTCTCCCATAATGTACAACATGATAGTGGTGACATCACTCAGGATTTGAACTGCCATTGGTCGAGAGCCCATGAGTCTCTCAAGCAGCGCTTCAAATATTGCTCTGGAAGAAATCTAGACGCGACGCCACATGAATTGAAGCAATGCGCCGTGCTGGTGTGTCTGGGTCCATAGACATCCATTATATTCAAAATTGATGCTAGGTGAAGCAGTGCTATGCTGGGCTTAAGACTACTATGCTGCAAATTATTATAACTGACTGGCTAAGGCTTACAGTATAGTCTACAGTATGATGGAGTGAGCCAGTGGCATAAAATGTGCCATATGTTATTATTAAAACATTGACCTAAAGTTAAGGACAGAATCATGTGGATAATATCATAAACACAAATTCTCATTCCAAATGGTTCCAAAAGTCTTAGTTTCAGTATAAGTTCACATTACTTTAGTTTCCAAGCAACATTTGTTCTATTTCCATGACTAATGACTGGATATGATAATATTTTCATTAGTGTGATTACTAGGAGTGTCAGGCAAATGACAATCTTTTGGTGTTAGTTCAAATGTTCTACAGTATGGTCTGCTAAATACTTTTTAAATTATACATAAATTGAGTTAATGTACAACTAGTATATATATTTTTTGCAGATAATTCAGACAATTCTTAAGATTATGAAATAACTGCATCCTGCTTGACATAATAAGGTCTCTAATCCATTTGGGGGGGGGGTTGTTTCGGAGGTAGAACATCATGGTCTGTTACATTGAAATGTGTCTTTTAAAAGTTCTTCAGTAGGTGATTTTAATTATGGAATGGCAATGTGCAAAAATGATATTCTGTTGCCTTTCTTTAAGATGGTCTCTCTGTATTCCAGAGCAATATGCTACCAACTGAAAGAATTGTTTCAAATATTCATAAGAATGATTGTAAATCTTTCTAGTGCATCTAAGATACAGCTTAAGTTTGTTTGCTATGTATTTCCAAGTGATACTACAAAAAACAGGTTTTAATGGCTCCTTTTGTGTTCCCATGACTTGATCAAATATATGTTCTTATGTTCTTATATTTGGACTTAATGATTGGCATTAGAATATTTTGAATAATGAGCAGCAGGTCTATAAATCAATTTCCAACTTAAGTAACAGTTTTAAAAGAGAGTTTATTTAAGTTATTTGACAGAAGTGAAGGCCTATTGTTAATATTTCCCTTTCATGTTAGCACAATCAAATTTATATGAACAGCCTGCACTTTCAGATGATAACAATAATGGCCAACAGTGGCGCCATGGTGGTTTCTGGTTTTCATCTCATCTGTGTTCTAATTGTCTTAATTGAATTAATTGGTTGACCATTTGGCTTTGTTTTTACTAGGTCTTTAATTATTGAAGAATTAAAAAGAACTAGGATCCTTGGATCTCCAGGACTAGAACTGTCAACCAATCACAGTCGTAGGTTTATGTGTAGGGGGGGATGGGGGGGACATGTCCCCCCCATTTTGAGATAACATTTAATAGTCCCCCCAATTCTGAAACCAAAGCTATGTCACTGCAACCAATGCTATATTATTAGAACTGCCTACTATTGACATTACCTGCCTTGAAAATTGTCATTAGCAATGTTAATCCATGTCAGTTTCTCAGTTAAATCACAGACATCTGATGACTAATCATGCATATATTAAAGATTGCTTTTGATTAAAATGTCATTCTGCAATCAGATGAAACATAGAAAACCACTTGTTAGAGTAATTTATTAGTTCAGAGTGAAAAAAGACTGGTTAAGAAAGAATACATTATGTAAGTTAAGCTGTTTTTAAGAATACAAAAACTAAACTAATGAGCTTTATTCTCCAGAGTGTCTTTTCCTCTTGAAGAATTACATAACAGCACACAAAGTGACTAGTTCATGACTTTGCATTACCTGATTACAGTTTAAATAGTGTAATTCTAATGGAAAACTGGTTAATACATGCATGATTCATCAGATCTCTTTGATTTAACTGAAAACTGACAGGGATTAACAATCCTAATTACATATTTAAAGGCAGGTAGTGACATTGTAAATTATTAAAGATAATAGCACAGCTGTAGATGCCTATGCTTGATTCATGAGATATTATTTATTAAAATGCATCTTCATCAATTAAAGGTATTTTTCCACAGTGTGTGTATATTGGTTTTGGGTTGTCACAGTTTGAAAATCCAGTATGATAAGAATGAGTTACAATGGCTAATCCTGCAGCAAATATTACAAATAATTCAAAAACATGTGCATTTAAGTTGTTACTATTATTTGAATATGTAAAATAACAACATAAGAAAGTTTACAAACGAGAGGAGGCCTTTCGACCCATCGTGCTTGTTTTGTGTCCATTAATAACTAAGTGATCCAAGGATACTATCCAGTCTGTTTTAAAATGTTCCCAAATTGTCAGCTTCAACCACATCGCTGGGGAGTTTGTTCCAGATTGTGATGACTCTCTGTGTGAAGAAGTGTCTCCTGTTTTCCGTTTTGAATGCCTTGAAGCCCAATTTCCATTTGTGTCCCCGGGTGTGTGTGTCTCTGCTGATATGGAAAAGCTCCTCTGGTTTGATGTGGTCGATGCCTTTCATGATTTTGAAGACTTTAATCAACTCCCCACGTAGTCTCCTCTGTTCCAGGGTGAAAAGGTTCAGTTCCCTCAGTCTCTCAGTAGGACATTCCCTTCAGACCTGGAATAAGTCTGGTTGCTCTCCTCTGAACTGCCTCTAGAGCAGCGATATCTTTCTTGAATTGTGGAGCCCAGAACTGTCCACAGTATCCAGATGAGCTCTAACAAGTACATTGTACAGTCTTAACATTAATGCCCTTGTTCTCAATTCTACACTTCTGACAATATACCCTAGCATTGTGTTTGCCTTTTTTATTGCTTCCCCACATTGTTTGGATGGAGAAAGTGAGGAGTCCACATAGACTCCTAGGTCTTTCTCATGCGTTACTTCATCTACATCTGTACCTCCCATAGTGTAATTATAGTGGACATTTTTGTTACCTGCATGTAATACCTTGCACTTGTCTACGTTGAATTTCATCTTCCATCTTCAACTGAATATTATCTAAGTCCCTCTGAATAGCCTGTGCTGCCGAGATTGTATCTGCTGAGCCACCTATTTTAGTATCATCTGCAAATTTGACAAGTTTGCTAACTATCCCAGAGTCCAGATCATTAATATAGATTAGAAAAAGCAAAGGCCCTAGTACTGATCCCTGTGGAACTCCACTAACAACCTCACTCCAGTTAGAAGTGACTCCTCTAATCGACACCCTCTGTTTCCTATACATCAACCAGTTCATAATCCATCTACTTACATTACCCTGAATGCCTACAGCTTCCAATTTGAGGATCAGTCTTTGGTGTGGAACCTTATCAAATGCTTTTGAAAATCTAAGTATATCATATCATATGCTTTCACGTGATCTATAGCTGCAGTTGCATGTTCAAAAAAATATTATATTATTCAAAAAGTATTAAGACATGATCTGCCTCGTCTAAACCCATGTTGACGATCTCCAAGAATATGGTTTTCATTAAGATGCTCCTCTATTTTCTGTCTAGTCATTTTTTCCAACATTTTACAAGTAATGCAGGTGAGACTGATTGGTCTGTAATTTCCTGGCTCAGTTTTGTCCCCTTTCTTGTGCATTGGTATAACATTAGCAGGTTTTCCAATTATTTGGTACATCTCCTGTTCTAAGTGTCATTTGGAATATTTTACTTAGCGGCCTATAAATAATTTCCTGTACTGTTGTAAATATACCATCTGGCCCAGGTGATTTGTTTGTTTTTAATTCTGCTAGTCCCTTTAGTACCTCTTCCTCATTTATCCTGATCTCTCTTAGTGTTTGACTGGACTGGTTGTTAACCTGTGGCATGTTATCCATTTTTTCGTTTGTAAAAACCTCTTCGAAATACTCATTTAGAACATTTGCTACATCTTGATCATTTTCTAAGATACTACCATTTTTGCCCTTTATCTGTCTCACTTCTATCACTATCACTGTTAGTAAATGAAATTACACACCTCTATTGTAAGGAAAATGTTTATTATAATAATACTTAATATAGTTAGTTATAATTTTACACAGCCATTCTTGCTCCATTGTTACTACCTGGAGAAAAGTTCACATCCAAAGTCCA
Organism: Amia ocellicauda; assembly: GCF_036373705.1. Lineage (NCBI taxonomy): Eukaryota > Metazoa > Chordata > Actinopteri > Amiiformes > Amiidae > Amia > Amia ocellicauda. Next base: position 15,341,318 of record NC_089861.1, on the reverse strand, counting down.
GGGATCAGGGGCACCATTGGTCTTGTTTGCATTTCACTGTCTTCATTGAAGCCTTAACCAGAGACTGGGTTGAATGCTTTGTTCATTATGTTGTTAAGCTTCATGAAATGATCACTCAAAGTATGTTCTTGATCGCATAAATCAACAACCAACTACTTATATTGTTGTGCCAAATCTTCCTAGTCAAAAGGGGTTCACCCTACTCATGAGAACAATGGTCATTTAAATTATATTTCTTCTAGTACTCAAACACTCCCAATTTAATATAGAGTAAACTTTTTTCCCTTGGATGAAGTTTGAACTGACCTGACTGAGTCATTCCTGTTCCGACCTTGCTTGTGTTCGAAGTGTTGATCTGTGAAAGACTTAATTTCCTATGTCCATTCCATTGAGCTACCCAGATAAATTATGAATTGAGTTTTACTGAGCTTTAGTTCCACTATAAAGTGTTCACTACGGCTTTTAAAATAGGATATCTGATTTATTTTCAAGCAAAGTAATAGCACATTGGACTATATTAATTATTCAATAATATTTGACAAATTAAATGACTAAATTAACATTATTCATATAATTTATTTCTGCCCTATGTTTCTATATAAATACAGTACTACCTTCCTTGTATTTTATTGAACTTTTAAGATAGGACTGTAAATGTTTGCAAAACCAAATGCGATGCTCTGGAATTTGTCAGTTTTCCCTAATAAGATTAGAGGCATTATTTGTTTTATTTTTCACTTGTGAAATTAATACTTTGATCTATGCACTGGATTCACTGCTATGTAAATCAGTTATGCTCATCTTCAGTACAGTTCACTGGATAATGAAGTGCTAAATAATAGTGTGTATTGTTATAATTGATTTCTGTATGTAATTTATTTGTATTCCAAATACTATATTTAAAACATATTCCATAGTGAAACATACTGCTTGCTTGCTGTTGAGAGAGTAAAAGAAAATGTATACCTTAAACTTGGTTTTAATAAGTCATGCTGTTCAGTGCAATCCTATGTATGTTTAAAGCTAAACAAAAGTCTGTGCACATTGACACATATTTTTAATACTTACGGTATTTACAGCTTCCTATGACTGTAGTATAAGTACCTAGATAGTTACTCATTGACATTGTTTAAAGATTACTGTGTATCCTTTTTTGGGTCTAGTGTGTTGCCATGGAAACTCCTTAGGGTACTTAAATAAGATTTGTTCTTTGCCACAGCTACATAACTCTGGTTGATTTTAGTGCAGAGTTTTTCTATTTCCTTCTTACTTTCCAGCATTGATTTAAACCGTGTATATATCCATGTATGAATATAATCCTATAATTCATATAATTATACATTTGGATTTTAGTATTTTATATGTATGTTTTCTAAAGTTGAACTGATATTTTTAAGAGAATTTTATGACCCTGGAGTAAAGTACACTGAAATTTTGGGAAAGTTACATATCCCAATCATGTATGCAAAGTGAAGGCCTTCCTTGGGAGTCTATGTATGTTTGTCATGTGTTAAATCTGAACTTGATTACTGTGGTGAGGAAAAGAAGATTATTGTATTCTGGGCAGCCGTGGATCGTCTATATGGGCAGGTGGGGCAGAGCCCCACCAAATTATTCAGCCACTTGAAAACATAGAACTCTATATAAACTTAATAAATCCTAAAATTGTTAACTCGTAAATGTGTTCATCATTAGGCTATTTTAAGTCGTAAAGTGGGATTGGTATGTTTAAATTTAGCACATGGCTTCGGTTGACAGGGTGACTATATTAATGATTGCACTAAGCGGGGCAGCTGGTCTCTGAGCCCTCCCGAGCTCAACAGCGCCCCACATTTTTCCAATGTAAATCTGTGGTGAAAAATGGAAATGCAGCGCACTCTAATAGAGAGCCATATGAGACTGCCCCGCCTGTTTTTACGTTACATGAACAAAGTTCCGGACAATGCTATATCATTCCGCGTCAGCAAAGGGTATGTGAGTCTGTGTCTGAGAGATGTTTCTCCACCCTTAAACGAATTAAAACATTTCTGAGAAACACTATGTCCCAGGAACGGCTTAATGCATTGGCGATGCTTTCAATTGAAAAGCGTTTAACGCATGAGATCCCCGAGTTCAACAAAGCAATCTTCGAAAAATGTGCTAATATTAAGGAACGGCGGGCCAAATTTTTATACAAAAAATAAAACACTATCATATAAGTGAAAGCATAAATCAATTAGTTTAAACATGCTCTTGTAAAAAACCTGTAAATAAATATGTAAGTAAATAAATAAATGTCTACATTCCAGAAGGGAAACAATTGCAAAAGAACAATCAATAAAAATTTAATAAAAAAGTAAAATAAAAAAAGATAGATAAAAAATAGCCTGCAAATAGTTTGTTTGTGTTTGTTTTGTTAAATAGCCCAGTTCCCCATGCGCTAATGGTTAAGCTACTTGATAATTGTTCTGAGAATTGGCATTGTTTTCTTCTCCTGATTTTTTTCCCCCTCGTAACCATTTAAATCAATATTCAAACACAATAAATACTACATTAATGTGTGCATTCTATGATAACATTCTATGTATGTATGTCGAGCCTGCTAATAAACATTAGAGCGTCACCTGCAGGCTGAATTATGCAAGGACACTAGATCTCTGCCCAAAGTGTTCTGCATCTGTTCAGTCATTTGTCAGTCAATCATAGGTTAATCATATAGCCTATGATACGATCCAGAATCTGCCCCACCTAAATTTATGGTCAGGAGTGACAGTTTATCTACCGTACAACCATGTAAAGTAATGCACTCACTGATGGTTTGAATGCTAACTTGTAAAGTTTAATTCTAATTTGACGCCTTTATATATATATATATATATATATATATATATATATATAACCAAATCATATTTAAGTATAATTAGTGCATCCGCTCTAGGTAAAACAAAAAATAAGAAATAACAAAAACATAGTAATAACAATAACATATTGTCACAAAGTAGAAAGTTCGGGGGCTCATGTGTGCTACAATATGTCACCAGTGTAGAACAGTTAAGCTACAGTTCTGGGGTGCTCCTGGTGGTTAGCTTAACAAGACTCTCCAATCTCCAAATCTATCTTGCCTAGCAGAAGCAAATGTATAAACTTTGGAATAGTTGGTCCTCCTAGAAATCCAAAATAAAATGTAGTACTATAAAACTCAGATATATCATTTTTTTCTTTCATTGAAGCATTCTTTTTTCTGGTTTAGTTAATTTATAGCAGTACATTAACTCTGCAACCATAAAGTAAATACAGTACACAGATCTACTCTGTGTTTCGTTCTGCTGGTTGTCAGTTCTTCTTCGATAAATCCTTGTGCAGCCGTTGAGGTGTTGAAGAACTGTACTCTACCCTTATATTGTACTCTCAATCCCACTGGGAAGAGCATAGCATATTCAATTCTGTACATCTGCAAACTCACATTGTTTATTTTGCATTAAAATATATAAATCCCGTGATCTCCAGCTCTTAGTTCACCCTTCTTTCTTGCACTTTGTAGATCAGCCAGCTTATCCCTGTAGTTGTGAAAGCATATAAGCATAGTTTTCACCATCACAAGGGCGCTTCATGAGCGAGAGATGGGCGCTGTCTAATTTCAGCCATCCATTTTTTGCCTTAATACCCAGTAGCTCTGGTAGCCACCGTTCTAAGACAGCAACCAGTTTATTATTATTATTATTATTTTTTATTTATTTCTTGGCAGACGCCCTTATCCAGGGCGACTTACAACATAAGTGCAAAGCAATGTGCAAAAATACAGTTAAGTTATTACCCTCGAAATCGTCCTGCAAGCCAGTAATCCTTATCTTGCATCTTCTGTCCCTGTTCACTTGGTCTTCCATTTTGTCCATCGTAGTTTACAAGTCCCTCTAGAGACGTTTAACCCTTTGTTTTATATTTGTTGACTTTGGTATCTAATATCCGCCATCCAGCTTGCAGGAACCTGTTCTCAAACAACTAATTTGTCTAATTTGTTGTGAATTGAGGCTTCCAGTTTATCAGCCACCTCCAGCCTTATACGAGCCGCTACAGAGTCTGTGTTTGCTGCAGTCACCATTTTTGCTCTCTATTCTTGCAGCTGTTTCTCGGACATTGATTTAGTCATGTTTTTTGGTGGAAGAACCCACAAATTTGTAGCTGAATTTGACCATTAATCAGTGAGGGACATGCCAAAGATAGAATATAATCAGTCCAATGGAAACACTGGAAAACAGACAAATACATAGAAGATGTTAGGAGCTCATTTTTTTGCTTCTACCACTAGCTCTGCATCATGTGACCCCCGTGCCCCATATTCTAAGAAAAAAAATATATATTCCTATAGAAAGAAAAGTGGGGTATTACTTTTTGGGAGACCAGTTGTGGGTAAAGGCAACTATGAAAGAACTAGTAATAGAGATTGGAAGAGACATGGGTCTATAACATTATTTATAAATGCCAATCTCACAATGGTGTAGCTCGACTTTCGTCCAGGGGGTAAAGAAAATTTAATATTTATATTTATCCATATTCATATTCATTATTTTCCAATCAGCGGTGGCAGTCATCAGACCTCCCACTCCTGCCTCTTCCAACATGTGCCAGTGCTAACAATGTATATAAATATAATCACTGTGAAGCTCAGGTCTGTAGTTTGCTGCAAGTAGTTTGGTAAATGGTTTTATTTATTTAGTGGTGGGAGCTCTGGACTCTGAAACAGACAGTTGTGGGTTCAATCCCAAGTGGGGGACACTGCTGTTGTACCCTTGAGCATGGCACTGTACCTAGATTTCTCCAGTAAAATCACAGCTGTATCAATGGGTAATTGTACGTAAAAACTAAATAATGTCCTATATTTTAACAGTTGCAAGCTATCCTTGATAAGGGCATCTGCTAAGAACTGTATGGGAATAATAATGTCTGTGCAGTCTCTGGTGGTGTCCCTTTGCAGTTTCCACCCATTGTTTTAACATAACAATTGATGTCATTGACTCGCAGTGGCTTTCTCGCTGCCTGACCATTTTTAAAGTAATATTTTACATTTAATCCAGCCAGAAGTGGCACTGCAATATTCAGAGCTGTGACTCTCCTGCAACTTTTATTTAATAGGGCCCCCGGTGTTTCTATGCGATTCATTTAGAAACTTCACCGAAAACCATTATAGCACCTCCCCATCAGCCATTACAGTGCCTGCCTGCCTGCCTGCCTGTTACAACACATCCCCATCATTACAGCGCAATCTCATTAAGACCCAACAACTGTATTAACTATCTATCATGGAACACCAAATGCACAACATTTGTATACAGCTAGGAAACTCACTACTGATGGCAGAGCAAGTACAGTAAAGAAGTAAGTTATTATTCTTACACTGCATACAAAACATAACCCTCATGTTTAGCAGCTGTATGTACTACCACACTGAACCCAGTTCCAACATCTGTATCAACATATATCGACTGGGAGTGTAAGTTCCAAATATACAATTAAAAATAATTGGAGACATAAAACTAAAAAATCATATACATTAAATGTATAATTTATGTGTATGTAAAAAAAAGGGTTTTCTTTCCCAGTCAACTGACTTCAATATGACACCATACTTTAGCTGGGATTTGAAGAGACCTTCCTTTTCCCTCTAAATCATCTAGCAAATAACAAATAAAGCCCAGAGGGAATAAATGTGTTCTTTCTGCAATTATATGTAGTAAGTCAGCCTAATTGAATTAAATGTTGCTCAGGTTAGGAAACAAAAAGAAAACGAAGCTCTGTATGACATGTTTAAGTATCTGCAGCCAAAACCATTTCTTCTACATGAAAACAATATCCCTGCACGATTGGCCCATTTTCCATGTAGTGCTGCCTTAAATGCCATCCTCTTTAATGAGGAATATATAGGTCAGAATGAGGGGAACAAAGAGCATGAATGTGTCAGGGTTTTAGCACATTTCTCCTTAGCAGGTTCCTGCAACAAACCCTGCTCTGCCACATCACAAGTTCAGTATGTTCCTCTTCACCTATGAATACACTCTTGTAACAAATTATTGCATCCAGCCTTACATAAGAACATGAGAAGAATCAAGACACAGAACTGACACTCTGGCACATTACAGCTCTGTTGTGCTTCTACAAGATAAGGAATGAGAAATACATTTAATTGGACCGGGACTGACAAGAAAACTCCTCAATGAATGCCTAGAAAAGCTTTGGAGTACAACAGTGTTTGTAAGAGTTTTGAATCACACTACACTACCATTCAAAACTTTGGGGTCACTTAGAAATGTCCTTGTTTTCCATGAAAACATACATGAAATGAGTTTGAATAGGAAATATAGCAAAATGAATAGGACATATAGTCATTTATAAGGTTAGAAATAATGATTTTTAATTGAAATAATAATTGTGTCCTTCAAACTTTGCTTTTGTCAAAGAATCCTCCATTTGCAGCAATTACAGCCTTACAGACCTTTGTCATTCTAGTTGTGAGTTTGTTGAGGTAATCTGAAGAGATTTCACCCCATGCTTCCTGAAGCACCTGCCACAAGTTGGATTGGCTTGATGGGCACTTCTTACGTACCATACGGTCAAGCTGCTCCCACAACAGCTCAATAGGGTTGAGATCTGGTGACTGTGCTGGCCACTCCATTATAGACAGAATACCAGCTGACTGTTCTTCCCTAAATAGTTCTTGCATAGTTTGGAGCTGTGCTTTGGGTCATTGTACTGTTGTAGGAGGAAATTGGCTCCAATCAAGCGCTGTCCACAGGTCATGGCATGACGTTGCAAAATGGAATGATAGCCTTCCTTCTTCAAGATCCCTTTTACCCTGTACAAATCTCCCACTTTACCACCACCAAAGCACCCCCAGACCATCACTTTGCCTCCATCATGCTTGACAGATGGCATCAAGCACTCCTCCAGTATCTTTTCATTTGGTCTGCGTCTCACAAATGTTCATCTTTGTGATCTGAACACCTCAAACTTGGATTCGTCTGTCCATAACTCTTTTTTCCAATCTTCCTCTGACCAGTGTCTGTGTTCTTTTGCCCATCTTAAGCTTTTCTTTTTATTGGCCAGTCTGAGATATGGCTTTTTCTTTGCAACTCTGCCTAGAAGGCCAGCATCCCGGAGTCACCTCTTCACTCTTGACGTTGAGACTGGTGTTTTGTGGGTACTACACTTTAATGAAGCTGCCAGTTGAGGACCTGTGAGGCGTGTGTTGCCCCGTTTCCACTGGCGGATGCGTCTGTGTTTTGTGGACAGTTAACTTATCTGGTGCCAGACGTGTCCCTAAGCGTCCGTCACGCCCACTAAGGAAATATCTCTGCTTCTGAAAGTGAAGATGTGCGCTTGACTTTTGACAGACAGGGAAGAGATCAGATACATTGTGTCGGAAGATATAATCTCAAGTGCCGTGTGCGATCACTAAGAAATTTACAGTTTTATTAGCAGCATGGAGTGAAATCCACGTACAGAAACAATTACTACTTACAGTTAATATCCGAGTGTATTAAAAACTTGGATTTCACAGGACCGGTGCAGTGCCGTGACTAGTTAAAAATAAACTGAAGGACAATGATCGGATCGTAGCAGCCGATGTTATTAATATTTTATGAACAGCTGGCTGGTGTTTCAGGCTGTGTTGTGTGAATGTGTGCAGGACAATCCACAGAGACAAGCAGTATGAAGGCGAACACGATTCAGTTAATGTGTGCCCATTTACAAGTAAAATTAATGAATAAATAAATACAGCAGATGTGGGTTTCTGTTTCTAAAACATTAAGGACTGGTTTAATAAATGCATTCAAAAGTCCATAAACACCATGACTGAAATGTGCCCACGTCAGTTAAATTATAACCTGCTATATTGTAGCTGGATGATTAATCGTGAAACGTGTGTATTTTCAACTGTAACTTGCCCAGGTTAAGGATGTCTGCTAAGTAAATTATAAATAAAAGGCAAGGCAGATCATGTCTTACTAATTTATTCAAATTTTTTGAACATGCAACTGCAGCTGTAGATCATGTGAAAGCATATGATATGATATACTTAGATTTTCAAAAGCTTTTGATAAGGTTCCACAACAAAGACTGATCCACAAATTGGAAGCTGTAGGCATTCAGGGCAATGTAAGTAGATGGATTATGAACTGGTTGTTGTCTAGGAAACAGAGGGTGTCGATTAGAGGAGTTGCTTCTAACTGGAGTGAGGCTGTTAGTGGAGTTCCACAGGGATCAGTACTAGGGCCATCACAAGGGCTGAAATTACTAGGCTTAGCCGATACAATCTCGGCAGCACAGGCTATTCAAAGGGACTTAGATGATATTCAGGTGTGGGCCAACACCTGGCAAATGAAATTCAGTGTGGACAAGTGCAAGGTATTACATGCAGGTAACAAAAATGTAAATTACACTATGGGAGGAATAGAACTAGATGAAGTATCGCATGAGAAAGACCTAGGAGTCTATGTGGACCAAACAATGTGGGGAAGCAATAAGAAAGGCAAGCACAATGTTAGGGTATATTGTCAAAAGTGTAGAATTGAGAACAAGGGCAGTAATGTCCAGACTGTACAATGCACTAGTTAGAGCTCATCTGGGTACTGTGTACAGTTCTGGGCTCCACACTTCAAGAAAGATATCGCTGCTCTAGAGGCAGTTCAGAGGAGAGCAACCAGACTTATTCCAGGTCTGAAGGGAATGTCCTACTGAGAGACTGAGGGAACTGAACCTTTTCACCCTGGAACGGAGGAGACTACATGGGGACTTGATCCAAGTCTTCTAAATCATGAAGGGCATTGACCACATCAAACCAGAGGAGCTTTTCCAGATCAGCAGGGACACACACTCCCGGGGACACAAATGGAAATTGGGCTTCAAGGCATTCAAGACAGAAAACAGGAGACACTTCTTCACACAGAGAGTCGTCACAATCTGGAACAAACTCCCCAGCAATGTGGTAGATGCTGAAAGTTTGGGAACATTTAAAAATAGACTGGATAGTATCCTTGGATCACTCAGTTATTAATGGCCTCCTCTCGTTTGTAAACTTTCTTATGTTCTTATGTTCTAAGAGGGACGGACTTCACAACGGCCTGGTTTTACAAAAAAAGCTCTGGGACGCATCCTGTACGGCATGGCATGGCACGGCACGGACGCTTAAGCCAGTGGAACCAAGGCATGTTTCTCAAACTAGACACTCTAATGTATTTGTCCTCTTGCCCAGTTGTGCACCGGGGCCTCTCACTCCTCTTTCTATTCTGGTTAGAGTCAGTTTGCGCTGTTCTGTGAAGGGAGTAGTACACAGCGTTGTACGAGATCTTCAGTTTCTTGGCAATTTCTCGCATGGAATAGCCTTCATTTCTCAGAACAAGAATAGACTGATGAGTTTCAGAAGAAAGTTATTTGTTTCTGGCCATTTTGAGCCTGTAATTGAACCCACAATCGCTGATGCTCCAGATACTAGTCTAAAGAAGGCCAGTTGTATTGCTGCTTTAATCAGCACAACAGTTTTCAGCCGTGCTAACATAATTGAAAAAGGGTTTTCTAATGATCAGTTAAAAATGATAAACTTGGATTAGCAAACACAATGTACCATTGGAACACTTATTCCATTATAAATCAGCCGTTTCCAGCTACAATTGTCATTGACAATATTAACAATGTCTACACTGTATTTCTGATCAATTTCATGTTATTTTAATGGAAAAATGCTTTTCTTTCGAAGTGACCCCAAACTTTAAGTCTCCCAGCATTTTCAGTTTAACTTTTATTCTTGCACTCACAACACCCATAAGGAACCATATAAGCTATATAAACCATATAAAACCCACCATATCAAAATCATATAAACATATCAACCATTATGTTGCAGCAAATACTCTGCCCCCAAACATAGACTTATTGTCTAATTACCCTATGAGCCCATGCCAGTTTAATTTTATCCACCTGTGTCATTTACACGTGTAATATTTGGGATTTTTTAAAACAACATCTTGTTCCCCAAGTACTGTTAATTGTAGTTATTGTGATATGTTCTATATACATTTGTGTAAACAATTTTTAAATGGGTTTCAACATTTGTCTTCTTTCTGTTAAGCTTGCTATATTCTGAAGATACAAGGAACCTCTAATATAAAGTTGATTTTGCATGCATAACAGGTTTATTAGTTGCGATTTTATAGAGACTGTTGCATGTTGCTATTTGAGAATTATAGGTTAGTATTTCATGTGCAATTGAATGAGTTATAGATGTTAGTGATCAAAATTAACAGTTAAATGCGTTTGTCATAATATAAACATCAAGACATCTGTAATTGTTATGGATTTGAGAACACAGGATTGTATAGGCTATGGTCTTCTCAGATTAAGAGGTATCTATTTTAAACACAGGGACATGTTTATAAAGCTGGCAGACATTTGTGTTCATTGGTGTTTACAAATGTGTAATTATGCACGTTAACTGATCATTTTAGATGTGTGTACACACAGCATGCATATAAAAATGAAAACACATTTTTTTCCTAATTATTTAAAGTAAAAATATTTGATGCTTTAGATAACTGCTTACACTAGACTCTAGTCTATTTGTCTACGAACCTTAGTCACAGCAATCTTAAGCCCTTAGTCACTTTTTGAAAGTCAACCCCTTTAAGTATATAATTTGAATTCTCAGTAGATTATGTTCCAGGTGTTCCATGTGGTTTTATTTATGTGCTGTCTTTCACACAAGTGAAAATAGCTTTTCCTTTCACTTTTTTAGCCTTTTGTCACTTTAAAGGGTTTGATTATTATTATTATTTTTTATTGCAGTTCCCAAAGAAGGCCTGAAAAACCAAGCAGCATTTGAGGAAATGAGAGTGAACTACATAAAAGAACTCCGTAGATCAGTAGGGAAGGCCACAAACAACTCTGGACAGACGTGGCAGAGGTTCTACCAGCTCACCAAACTACTGGATGCCACGCATGATGTAAGTAATGGGAGTATATTTGTTAATTACCATAATGTTACCTGGTGAGTACTTATTTTTCAAAAGTAAACAATATATTTTTATAGAATTTTGAATTGCACTCAATGAGTTTTAATAGATTAATATTCTCTATTCTTTGTAATTATTATTATAATTATTATTATTATTATTATTATTATTATTATTATTATTATTATGAACTGTTTTCTAAAACTGTCTAAACAGCTGTTGTGGCACATGTATTGTTGTTTTCCTTTGTTATTTTTACCTATTGTGTGCATGCATTAGAAAACAAACCTCTGGAAGCTCATGCAAATTACAAGGTGCTTTTATTGCCATAAAAAACTGGTGGCGTCACCAACACTTAAAATAAAGATTCATTATAATTGTGTCTACATTTGTTGTTGTATATTTTTTTATATAGTTCAGCAACTTTAAATCTTTATGCTGTACAGTGTGCGTATTCTGTAATTATTCTGGCATCAGTACATACTTTTGATGCAGTGAGAATCTGAAAATTGTGGAGGTCTAAGTCTAGATTTGATTGTGAATTGTATTTCTCTCATTAGACACACTATTAAACTCAGTAGGAAATACATTCCTGGTAGCCTTCTAAAGTTTTGGATGAGTAGTTGTCACATATTTTCTAAGGGGCAGACATTCTTGCCTGCAGTACCTTATAATGAAAGGTATCAATGGCCATGTGAATTATCATGAAAAGTGTAGAACATATTTTAATATAAAAATAATGCAGAAACTTGATTACTTTTAATATTGCTTTTATTTCAAATCTTATGAAGAGTCTTATATGAGTATAATTGTTCTTTTGCATTTCTATCATAAATTACTGATGCTTCAGTTGTGCTTGAAGGTGCTTGAAGGTCAATTGTAGTGTCCTCACAGGAAAGCAGAGATTCTACAGCCATTTTTCCTAAAAACTGGCTGTGGATCCAACGTGGAATTTTGCTTAGGAGTTGTTCATGATGGTTGATACTATGGCAACCCCGAGGGGCATCTGTCTGCAGGAGCACATCATCAATGTGACGGAGTCCTTCAAGGTTTCAATATAGAGATTAAACTAGACTGTTCTTAACAAGGACAATGCACATAATTGCAGCACTTAAGTAATAGTTTCTGTTTGTTTGTTAATTGATTGATTGAACTATTGGTTGATTTATTGACCAGTTGATCAATAGAATGGTTGTATCAGGACTGGGGACCCAGTGGAATCCAGTACTGTCCTGCCAGCTTAGATTGTTAATATCAAATTCCTTTTATAAAATAAGTATCAGGAAATCAAAAAGACAGGCTAGCCTCCAATAAACAGATAATTGCAAATACTGCATTTCAGAATTTAATTGGTATCATTAATAGGCAACCCAAGTGAAATTACATTTTAGATGTGAGAGTTGAAAGTTACAGTAATAACATTGCTAATTATATATTTTAAAATTCATGTCGAATGCATACACAGTACATACAACAATGAGCCCAGGACTTTCATTAATGAGCACATCTTTTTTAAGTTTTCTGATATTACACAATGAAAAACTCTTCACTAAAAATAAACGTTTATTTTCACTCTTACAAAAGACTACCTTCAGTTTGGACCCAGCCGGTTGTAATTCAACACTGTGAGTTCAGCCATGGATTTGCTCCATATTTGCCACTCCTACTGAGTTTTCTTTTCAGTATCATTGCTTTTATATTCAGCCTCATCCATAATAAGTGACATCTGGGCTCAGCTTCACAAAACTGAGAATTTGAGCCAATGGAAGGTTTGGATTGTAAACTTGGATATACATTTACATGTACAGTAAGCTGCTTTACTCTATGAATATAAAAGCAAACGCAACCCATACTTCTAACATAATTCTTGTCATATTTTAAATTTGTATTCATCCAAGATCCACAGGTGAGCCTTGATATCAGTGATCATTCCAAATACCTGTTGTTTCAAATTACATGTCCAGTTCTTTGGTAATTTACCAGAAAGAGTTATATTCATCCATTTTTGGAAGCATTCCATATACCTTCCATATACCTGCAGCATGTGCTTTCAGAATATATTACTAATTTTAAAGGGTTCTTATATAAATATTACATATTCAATTAAATTATTAATATTACATTGTCAGGATCCCCAAATTATTGGTCATGATATTCCAAAAATGTATTCCTGAGTGGAATTTCTATACGATATATAAGTGCAAACATGCACCTGTCATTACAGAGGCTTCCTGAAAGTGTCACAGAATATGACTTTGCACCTCTGGCGCCGACACAGTTATTTTAAAAGTAGGTTCTCTATTTACACAAGACCAGTATAAGTGATTTTACATTAACACACACTTTCCGAAAGATGCAGCAACCCAAACCTTCCCCCCACCCAAGTATTGCAATATTGCGTCCCTCTCTAGGGGAGTACAAAATCTTGTATGCGTGTTGCTATCACGCATGAATGTGCATTATTTGCCATATTTGAAACTGTGCTATGCACAGATTAGTTAAGGGTGTCTGCTAATAAATAAATAATAATAATTGTATGCATGGTGTAATATGGGGAGAGTGGCTGACAATATGCATGATCCTGCTATATTGTAAGGTATGCACCACGCACAAAACCAGGTTTGGAAAGCACAGATTAAGGCTTATAAAAGGATGTTGTTAATTCTGCGCACAGCACCATTCTAGCACACAGTCAACAATGGGGAAGTGTGGAACTGTCTGTATTTATATATGGTTGTATGTCTTTTGACTGAATGGCAATAAATAAATAAATAAATATATACATATATACATACATACATACATGGGAAATGTGCTTAGTAGCATGCAGCGTAAGAGTAATGGAGAGTAATGCTACACTGAACACCCGGCAACAGCAGCCCAAATATAGGAGAAGATATGCTGAAAGGGTGTACTGGCCTCATATGAGGAGTTCAGCAATGAGCAAATTGTGTCAAGGTATCGTCTCAACTGAGACTTGCTGAATTATCTATGTCACATGCTGCATAATGACCTGGCCAGAACAAACCTGCGTAGTGCTGCAATATCTGAACAGCTGATGGTGTCTGTCTGTATATGTGTCCTTTCTACCGGGACTTTCCAGACAGTCACAGTTGATTCAGTGGGGATCACCCAGTACGACGTGTCCTGCCGCCTGGGCCGGTTCTTAACCGCATTGCTGCGATATGCTGAGGAAAACATTACATTCTCCAGTACCAGTGCAAACAGTAATGCATGGATTTTATGATGTTGCACTATCGACATTGTGATAGGTGTCCTTGACTGCACCCATGTCTCTATCCAGGCACCTACATGGTTGGAAGCAGCTGCCTTTATTATCCGAAAGCTCTACTACTATCTAAACAAAGAGATTGTCTGTGATGCAACAGGTTGCATCATCAGTGTCCTGGCAAAGTACCCGTGGGCATGGGGGGGGGCTCACAATGCATACAACTCGAATTAGTGCACACTGTGCAGTGCATTCGAGTCTGGAATAGTGTTGTCACGATACCAGAATTTTGACTTTGATACCAATACCACATTTAGTATCACAATACTCGATACCATGACTAAAAACAACATATTAGCCAAAGGCACTGAATTGGCCTTTTTTTTGCAGCAAACAGCTTATCAACACTATTAGTTGTACATTAAACTTTAACATAATGGTGTCTTTTTAGATGCAAAGGCTTTGAAATGTCCAAAGAAGTGAAGTTTGCAAATATGATGTCTTGGAATTTTAATCCTTGCTGATGACCTACTTGTTTTAGTCTGCGTTATTCACAATAATGCTGTTAGTATTCTAGGTTGTGCCAATATGGTTTAGAATAAGTCTGCTATGTGATTTCATTTGAATTATGCCTTTAGCACTGTCTATTGTTTAGCCTTCTGACCTGTATTTTTTAACTAGATCATTTGCTTGACTTGGAAGAATTTCAGAAATTTGTATTGAATTGGAAGTAAATCCTAACTGGTTTCAGTCAGTCTTTGCAGCATTTTCTTGAATTCATGATTGAAGTACATGAGGGGATTTTGCTTTTCTTTAAATCAATACATATATATTTTTTTTATGTATGAAAGGTGTTTCTGTGTTACTGTCGAAAGCAGATTATTAAAAAAAAAAACATTTTCTCAATATACAAAGAATCTTTTATATGTATTTTATAGGCAGCATAAATTTAGTTATACATATATATATATATATATGTCTGTGTGTGTGTGTGTATGTATGGCTTATCATACAATTTATGCACTCAAGAACACTTAGAAAATGTTAATATGGCAGTAATACTATATATTAACTGTCTGTATTTTTATGTAACCTTGTTAAAAATCTATTCTGAGCACTTTCTTGGTTTATCATCAAGCAGCCTCTTGCTTACTTTAGTGAATTTTCTACAGTAGGATAGTTTAAAGCATGGTGTACTATGTCTGCATGACCATAGATACCCCATTATAAACTAGATGGGAATTTCAAGGCCCCAACGATAAACATAATTGTCATCGTAATGCAGTCATCACTTGTCTGTGCTTATCTCAGTGATGTGCCTTAGCAGGGCCAGCACAAGGGTAAGTGATGCCCTTGGCAAATGGTCTCCCTGGGCACCCCCTTCCCCCCAAGAATGGGGATGAGCAAATGGTCAGAACACATATGTTTTACGATTCAAACTACATAGTTGACAACCTTGTTTGAGAATTATATTTAATAGTTTACTCATTCACTCACCTAGGGCAGGATTAAATCAATAATGTTTGTGTTGCAAGTCGCTCGCAGAAGCATTAGCGGCATGTCTGCTAATGGAAATCGTGCTGCTGAACTTATTAACACAATTTGCACCACAAAACGACCTTCTCGCACCTCTTTTCTTGCATAACGCGAGGGCATAAAACAAAACTTCCACACAGCCGCCACTAGAAAACTACACAACTGCACTCACTTTCATTTTTAATTAGATGCTACTTTCTTCTATTTTTTAATGTAAATCCCATGATGTATAGTTGTGTAGTTTGCTATTAGTGGCTGGTTAAAGTTGTATTTAATCCTGCCCAACAATACAGTGGGAGTGGCCCCATTTTTGCTGTATTAAATCAAGAAATATCTGCGAGAAAACAACCTGAAAATGCTCTTGCAGATCCTCTAGTTTTAGACAACTTTGAAGTTGTCTAAAGCCTATCACGGTTATGGCAAAGTGTAAAGAAAGCTCGTCCAGCACAGGTTTGCACAGGCACTTACAGCACAGAGCACCAGATCGCTGTGTTTATCTGCTTTATTGACCCATCAGTGCTTCTCGCAGGACCATCTTGCTCTTCCTCCTCCAGTTTCTCTTCAGTTTCAGACACTGTGATTGGCTCGCGGTGCCTCTCGCACTGCCCGCCCATCCCAGAAACCACGCCAGCAAAACACATCTCCTCCCTATTTGCAGGTCCTCATATTTTAGATTTAATTCAGCGAGGAGCTGAACTGCGAGATTCCCTCCTGAGACTCTTATGCAACTTTTTGGGCTCCCACGTTGTGAACATTTTTTATTTAATCCTGCCCCTAGTTCACCTCAGTGGTCGCCCCACTTTTTCGGAATAATATTACAAAAAATAGATTTATATTAAGGCTGTGTTACTATATTTCACAAGAATTAATGAACAATTAATATATTTAAATTGAATCTGATTTAAGATATATAATACATATTTAATTCAATTGCACATGTTTTTTTTAATGCAGTTCTCATGTTTGGTGTTATAAGGTACTATTGACTATTATCAAAATATCCTCCTGTTTGTTTTTATGTTTTTTAATCAGAATTGTTTACATCAACATTAAGGTTTTGACCTTTTATATATTCACATTTTAACAACTATGCTGTTTGCATATGGATATTTATATTTAACTATGAATCATTTATACTATGCTATGGTAAGGCATTGCAAAAACAAAAAAGGAAAACTGTATTTCCTTTTTGAACACTTTCACAGTTAGAAAATGTATATTCTCTACCAGTTGTAATGTGTTAGTCCATAGCAATGTACATTTCAATCCAAGTATTTATTTGTCGTACTACACCTTTTCTAATATATGCACTGGACTGTGAGTAGTGATGTACACATGGAGTGGCCAATAGGATTAGTATATGGCAAACCTATAGAACTGTGGGATATCTAAGTGCATGTCAGTCTATCACTGGGAATAGTATAATGTTCACTAGAGTAATGTCAAAACATGATTATGGAATACAGCTTAAGGCATGCTGTTATAAAATAACATAACAGCCTGTGCAAGTTCACAGAACATTTCACAGCACTTTACTTGGCTTCAGCTGATACTGTGTCATTTACTACTATGTGTGAGCAACCAGAGTTTGTAATTGAAGAGCTGCTAAAGCTAAATAATATATATATATATATATATATATATATATATATATATATATATATATATATATAAATCACTTTGCAAGTTGATTAGCTTGAAGATGTTATCACACTATGAAGAAGAACTTGTAAAGACTGATGGCTGGTTTGAATCTGAAAATAGTATTACTTTTTTTTTTTTTAAGTATGCTTAGGGTAACCATTCCATAGCTCCCAGGATACTTTGAGATAATATGAGTTATTGATTTTAAGAGAATTTTCAAGTTTCATTGATCTTTATCATTAATTATTATTATCTATATTATCTATAATAATATATTATTGACTAAAAGACAAACAGTAGCATATTTGAAATTGCAAAAAATTATAAAATACATGTTTATTTATTTGTGTATTATTTGCAGTCACAAATATGTTAAAGTCACCATTTTTATTCCGGCCATTAAAAAACTAAAATACACTAGCTTGAACAGAAATTAGCCTTTCACTCAATCTAAAAAGTAGCAGTACATGTGAACCCCTGATCAAAGTGACTTATTTTTTGTGCCCTGCAATTAAGAATTGACTGTTGTCTCAGCAAAGGTTTAACCAATTAAGAATTAATTTATTAATGTTTAAAACCTACATTTTAAAACTGCCCAGCCTCAAACTGTCCTTGTGGACTGTGGTGTCATATGGTCACTCGTATGGTAATTTATATTGATAATTTCTTATCGCATGACGTTCTTGAAAACCAAGAACATACAACTAATATTTAAAAGTATGGACAGTATATATCAGATTTGTATATGTTTTTTCTATATTTCATAGTTTCAATATCAGTTTAGCCTGGGTTTCAGTTCAGTCAGAAAGAGAGATCCTTCATTTCTGCCCATGTTAAGTCTCTTTATTTTTATTTTCCAGCTGGTGAGTAATCTCCTAGATTTCTGCTTCTACACCTTCCGCGAGTCCCAGGCCCTGAAAGTGGAATTTCCAGAAATGCTGGTGGAAATTATAAGTGACCAGATACCAAAGGTGGAATCGGGCATGACCCGGACACTCTACTTTCACAAAAAGTGAACAAAATGGAGCCTCGTCAAAAGGACTTTGCCTTAAAGTTGCCTGCATTATTCCACACCCACAAGAGATGGGAAAGAGAGTTTTTTTTATCATGCCCTCCTGCATATGCTCTTCAGTTAGAGAACCTGTCTTGAAGGATGAGCGTGGAAGAGTTTTTTTGAAGATGATGCACTGAGGGACTATCCGTATGCCAGAACAGCCCCCTTCCCAGAGACTATGAAAATGGATTTTAAATGGATATAAAGCCATACATTTTTTTAACACACAATAGCACACACACACACACACACACTCCCCTTACCTCTCCCTCAAAAATGTAACTGACAACTGTGGCTTTTTTATTAATAATATTATTACAATATATTATCGAAAAAAGGTAATTACAATTTGCTTTGCAATAAATTACTGACATTTACTGCATTGCACACAAATACTTCAATCTGAATAATAAACTTGCTTTTGTGTAGAAAATTAAATTAAACCTAGGCACCTAATTAGGGTATTAGCCAGAATATTTGAGAGATTTCCAAAGGGCTATTCAAATTTAGGTTTCATGGTAGATGAAAAAGTAGAAATTCAGATATAGCTGTAGAAGTTCCTTGTAGTTATGAAATACACACATGTGCATGAATTTATTAGCATTTAACACAAACAAAAAGCTGTTATTGTTATGCAAACAAAAATAGTATACTTTAAAATATATTTAACTCAAAGACAATCTAGTTAGTAAAAATGGCAGGAAGACTTTTTATTACTAATTTCCAGATGAATTGTGAATTCTAGTTTATGCAGGTTCACATTATGAGGCTAAGAAACATACAGGTATATATATATATATATATATACACAGTGGTAGAGCAAAACTAACTGAATAAATGTGAGAACGAGGTGTCCAATCCTAAACCCTCTTACAAAGAATGCAACTTAACTTGCAATATGTATTTAAATAGAATCATTCTGCAATTTACAACAAATGTGTGTTTGCATAAGCTTAACCCTAATTTACATATTTGTTACAGAAGGACAGTTTTGTTTTTATGATCTTAAGGCCAGTATCTGACCAAATTAAAATAAGCTCTCTATGAAAATATTTTTACTTTATTCAAGGTTCCAGCAAACAATCTAATAAACATTTATATACATGTGCTATAATACATTTTATAAACCATTTCTCACAAATATTTTTTAACCTGGTGCTTCTTTTGTTAAAGAAAAGCAGATGTCAAACTTTAGTGCTTACTGGTAGTTTTACATGTACAGATGAACCTGAAGTTCATAATTTGCTGCAACAATGGTAAGTTTTTTACTGGAACCTAAAAATAATGTTGAAAATCATAGGTTTGAGTCTAAATGTGAAATTCTAAAAAAATAAAAAATACAAAAACAACTTAAAGTAGTTTACAAACTTGATTGATACTACTATTAAGATGAAACTGAAAATAATGTATTGAAAACATGTACATTTATCACAAAATCAGTCGTTTCATGTTCAGTTATTCATTTTCTTTCTTTTTAATTTCACTGCTGAGTATTCCATCTAGTTATTTTAACTTCTTATACCATAAATACCAGCCTCTGAAAGCAAGTACCAGTTGAAATGCTAAAGATTCAAATAGCCCATTTTGTGTTAAACTTGAGGATGAAACATGGGAGTGGGCGTTTTGGCAAGCAAAGGCAAATAGAAGTTGATCCTCTTTTTCTTCAGGGCAGTTTTTTAAATATAGGATTATATACTTCCTATTGCCTACCTTAGATTTGCACAGAAGAGTAAATGTGGTATTTGGGGCATTAGTATTCATTTTTTAAGGAACACGGTGTGGAATAATAGATGGGTTTGTTCACCTATGGTAGTTGCTGTTCAACATGAGCTAACAATTAAGTGCTTCGTGTTCGGTTCTTACACTGTCCCTGATAGGGGAAAGATACGTAACAGCACACCACAAAAGGCTTACAACATTTCAAACAAATGAAAGAAAAAATAAATTACTTTTGCAGGCTGTTACAAATTATTTTTGCAGTTTTTTGCTGTTCTGTACATTGCTATGTGTATAAATTTGTGAAGGACCTGAAATAAGCTGTAAGGTTTTTTTTTGTTTTGTTTTTTTTTTTTTTTTATAAATGAGACAAACGTGTTAATGGTTAATAGGACGAATGGGAAAGTATTTTTTGAAAGAATTCTATTTTGCTGGAAAAATATTTAAGTACTTTGTCTAAAACAAATTTTTGTAAAGTGATATGTTTATGCATGCATATTGAAGAGATGTTTACAGTGTATTTAAAGAAGGGAAAGTTGTGCCTTTTTATCTTATCCAATTTACCATTTTACAGTATCTGTTGTAAATAACCACAGTGAATCACTTTATTCATTATTATCAAGCATTTCTACTTTACCTTTGTATATTGTTTAAAAATGTGTAGTTTTTTCTGGCTCCCACTAATTATATCTGCTTTTTTATCTGGCCTGTAGTAATGGTAGCAATGATTGCACCAAAAGAAGCCAGCTGGAGAGCATTTAGAAAAAAAGATGAATGTACAATATTATTGTAACAGACAGTAACCTAAAATGTTGGAACTGAAGTCTAACTAAATGTTAGACTAATTAATTTCTTTGCTTTAAGCATTAAGGCTTAGTTAAAGATACCTACGTTTGTGTATGTTTTGTTTTAATTGAGTGAGTATAAAATTGGCAACAAATTGAAAAATAGCTTTTCAATTAAAAAAGTGGACATAATACAATAAATGTATACCTAGTAGTAGATCTGCTTTAATTTGATAACTTTCCAGTTTGAAGCTAATTTTACTTCGCATTAGTACTGTTGTGAAATCATACATATTATTCAGGTTTCAGTTAAAAAGAAAACACTAGCAGCAAAGAGTTTTATAATTTGTTTGCTTTCTAATATATTTCAAATGTGACAGCATAGAACAACAGGCTTTTAGAAGCAGTACAAGTCAGGATTTATTCTATACATGAATACTGTTTCATCATTCATACTAAGTTGTCAAATTAATATAGAAAGCTTTAAATATTGAATTATGAGAAAAATATTTACATCTGAGCACATCAAAGTGAACAGAGCGTACAAAGTTGTTGCTACCACTAGTATAATATTCAGGGTGGAACTGACAGTCCTATGCATATTGTTAATCCTTTGAATTGGAATGTAGACATTTTATTAAACTATCTGCCTCTAATTATTTTTCCCTTGCTTTTCAATTTGTCCAGAAGTCTGTGACCGGTAGAATAGCCTAAGTGGGATATTAGATCCTACCCATTGAGGGTTCCCAGTTTTCCAACTGCATGGGAGGAGGATGGAAATTAAAGCATCACTGTGGATTTTATGCTCTGTTAGATGTGGGTGTTTGGATTCTATTTCTAAATCTTTAGTGGTCTCAGATCTATGCATTGGCCTGTTTATCTCTGGTTCTTTCTATTTCAGTTCCTGTCACAAATGTTTCGTAGTCAGAAAAGACTTAAAGCCATGTTTGAGTTTGAAGAAAACTAAATATTGTACTAAGCAAAAAGCCAAAATGATGTATTCTCTTAAAGGAAAAAGAAAACAAAAATAAAAAACTCCTCTGCTTTTTAAAACTGATGACTTAAAAAATGTACTGAAGCTATTATTCGATAGAACAGTAAAGGAATCAATATATATATATATATATATTGATGTGCGGTCTGGGTCGAAATAAACCCCTGGTGTGGCAGCACATTAGTCCACACTTATGGTGTGTTATGTATGCAAAATTACACAAAGCCATGGCATTACTAAATGTGCTGTACTGCACACTGACTGTTCTCTGTATAATTGTTTTAATTTGAAATTCTAAGAGGATAAGTTTGTTTGTCTTAGCCTTTAACAGAGACTTCATGTGTTTGTACTGCTATGTTGTCCAATCATTTAAATTTTCTTGAAATGTAAGTTTAGCCTACAAGATTAAAAACATGTGTAAAATAACATTTTAACTGCTTTGGATCACAACCGATTTAAATGTTGACAAATTACTTTTAGTTAAAATGTGACAGTCAAGAGCTCATGATGTCTCTGTTCAAAAATAAATTTAGAGGAAAATGTAGATAACCATTCTGACTTCTATTTATCCATCAGAGGTCCTCTTCAGTTAAGCTGGGAGCTTATTCTCATTTTAAATTTTGTTTCTATTTTTAATATTTATATGTAAGAGCAATTAAGCCATATCCCCAATCAACTCCATTTCACAAGCATTTCACTAATTATTTGCTTTTGATTTTATTTTATTGTTATTCATATTATTTTTGTCCAGTGCTTTGTAAAATATTTTTTTGGTACTATCCATCATACACTTTTCATTACAATTGCAGCATAAACATTTAGTTCATACAGGTGAAATATATCTTTAAGCAGATATGTCTATAACTGTTTGCAAAAATATCAAGGGATTCCAATAAATCCTTTAACCAATACATGTGTCTAAGATTATTTTTCAGAACAAACATGAGAAACAGAAGTTAAAGAATTGGATACAAAGAATTATTGCAGTGTAGTTTCTAAGATGACAGTATAAATACCACAGACATTATATCAACAATAACAACCACAACTCTTTATAAAGAAAAGAATCATGTCGTAAATTAAAATGGAAATTATATAGAGAGTTTGCATAAGTGATGTTGCACAAAATAACATACAAATGTCTTAAATATATGCATCATGTTTTTTTTGTTTGTTTGTTTTGCAGAACATTTCTGAATTCAAATGGGTTGTTCTTGCTCCATAGTGAGATGTTACTGACTTATCCAAAAAAAAATCACTAAGTATGATGTAATCTAATTCAAACCAGATTGTGACAAAGTATCCCAACACTACACATATCCAAACGACACAACATCTGTATTTACTCCTTTTTAATTTGTGTCACATTAGACACTGTTTATTTTGTTTAACAGCAGTTATTTTTGAGCTGCCTCTCATAAAGCATAGCAGAGGGGTATAGCTAGGAATCTCACTGTCAAAATAACTAGGATGGCAGAGATGGAGCAACTACAATACAAATTACATAATCCTTACGCTATAGTTTTTTCTTCTTCGGGAACACCATATTTTTCAAAAATGTTTCAATAAAGGACACTTCAGGACAAATTATTGTTCATTGCTTTTTAACCTCTCAGCAGAGTGACGGGCAAATGCAGGCACCTACAGCCATGCATAGTTTCTGCAATTGTGAAATCTAGTAGTGATAATTGATACATTGATTATATTTATATACATAACAATGATAGTTAAACAGAAAAGCAGAACTAAATTAGCCCATAACTCACCTTTGATAGAGGTCTGCTACTACTTATATTACCAATAACAAATTTGTACTTCTAGAACATTTTGTAACACTTTACAATGCCTCCTTAGTTACAGTGTATTTACATAGTAGGTACTCAGTAACTACATCATTATTACAATGCACTTAATCTGTACAAATGATTAATGGTATATGTAATTACACAATTGTAACTACATTTGTAAATACGTTTTTTCTTAAATGAACATTGAAGAGCCCCGTAAAGAATTGAAGTCTTTGAAGTCCAGAGAGTAAGATATGTATTTAAAAAGCTCGGAAGAAGGGCGACCCGGCGGTGAAACTTATGCCTGGGGTCCACCGGCTTTAGCGCCGTGTCATGCGTGTCGCGCCGGAGTCCAGAGCTGCTTGTCAACCAGCCGCTGAGATCCGTCCTGATGAGCAGCAGCGACTGCGGGTCTGGTTTTTGTTCGTGTTAAAAACAGACAGAAACACTGCGACACACCTGACGAGAGAGGACTTTGCGGTTTATTATGTGTGCTTTACATGATTGTGAACAGCGTAATAAATACAAGTTTCTGTTCAGAGATATTAGGAAGAGCTAAACGACATTATATTCAGACAAGCATGTTGACGTAAGAATACGTTTCCATGCGCAACAATAATAATAAATAGCGAATATGTATTGATATTATATCGTCATCATTTGTGCTGGTATATATGTATTTTAAACGCACAGTGTGACTCCCTTCACTTATTACTCTTACTACAGATCTGTAACTGCAAACGATACTTTTTGCCGTATTATTTATAATGTACTTATCAGACGTCTTTAACCCGGGTAAGTTACAGTTGAAACAAAATACACACATTTCACATTAATCATCCAGATACAATATAGCAGCTTATAATGAACTAAAGTGCGCGTCTCGGTCATGGCGTTTATGGACGCATTTATTAAACCAGTCCTTAATGTTTTAGAGGGAAACCCAGATCTGCTGTATTAATTTATTCATTAATTGATCTTGTAAATGGGCACATATTAATTGAATCATGTTCCTTCACACTGACTGTGTCTGGATTGTCCTGCACACATTCACTCAACACAGCCTGAACACCGGCCAGCTGTCATTCAATATTAATACCATCGGCTGCTGATGCGATTATTATCCTCCAGTTTATTGTAACTAGTCTGTGAATCACAATGTTTAATGCACTCGGGTATTAACTGTATCAGTCACTGTTTCTGTACGTGGGTTTCACTCCATGCTGCTAATAAAACTAATTTCTTCGTGATCGCACACGGCACTTGAGATTATATCTTCCGACACAATGTCTCTGATCTCCTCCCTGTGTCTCCAGTCAAACACACACCTCCGCTGCTGATAGTGAATCATGTCCTCAGTGGACGGACGTTACGGACGCGTCCAGCAGCAGATATTTAACCTCCACTAAACACGGCGCGTCCGGACGCTCAGCCGGTGGAAACGGGGCGTTAATTCTTTACAGAAATTTGTACAATTTTAAAGGGAAAATGACGTCGTGCACTGTGACTGTTTATCCAATCAAAAGCTTCAAAAGGTGCAAGTTCTGCAACGGTTGTAGGCTGTTCTTCTGGAGGAGGGAGGGCCATCATGGAAGCAGGTGTTTCCTGTTATGGTATAAAAACTGCCCCATCTCACGGTTTGCTTTAACGGTTTTCTTTACCGATGGACAATGAGGGAACATCTTCAGCTTTGGGAGAAGAACAAGATATCCACAAACAGACACTAAGCAAATGGGCAAAAACCTGTGGGCTGTACACCCATGGGTTGTTCTCTTATCATAGAAAGACAGAAGAAAAAGTGGATAGAGGAACTTCTAGAAGATGTACCCTTAATAACCTTGTTGACTTTTTGCTAGCTTGATAACTCCAATTTGATAGGTCTGTATACATGCTATTATTTCTAATGCTAATATTAATACTACACATTATACAGTTAATATAAAACACTTATACCGGTTCTTCAAACGTGATTACATATAGAACTAATCCCAATTAGTTAGGATGCTAACCGGGAGGCTACCTTTGGAGCTATAGATATAAAATTGCTTGGGGGGTGAATACTTATGCAATCCACTGATCCTTGGCCACCTGTGCCTTAGAAATACATTTTGCTTATGTCTTTGCTCAACTAAATTGGAACAATGTACTCCTGAAAAGCTATGATTATTGTGTAATTGGAAACAACACCAAAATTATATATTTGTGTTAGCAAAATGTGGTAAATAAAACAAGTTGATTACTGTATGTAGGTTTGTTATATATTTGTTATTATTTGGGTTCACCAATGCACTAGAATTGGGGAGCGTGGTCATGCTCAAATCCACAGCCTCAGTCTCAGGTTCGGGGTCCTCCTCCTGGTGCCAGTCAGGGAAGTCCACTGGGTCAGGTGGTTAAGCAGGGCAGCAATAGTGGCAAAATGGGGCACAAATCGACGGTAGTAGGAGGTGAGTTCCAAGAAGGCTCTCAGCTGCCAGCTCTCAGCTCCCAGTCCCAAAAGCTTCAACCTTATTCACCTTAGTGGGAACACATCCCCACTTACCCAGTGGCCAAGGAAGGACACCTCCCTCTGCAGCAGGGCCTTCTCAGCTTCAGCCCAGCCTTGGTCGCCCTCTCCAGGACCTTCCTCAGTGTAGTGATGACATCAGCAAAGCTGCTCCCATGAGTCAACAGGTCATGCAGATAAACCAGCCAGTGTGTAGGGGGCACCACATGAACTACCACAAGCCAATTTTTAGCTAGTTTCAGGTCTTGATTCTATTATTTAATTGTAATTGGTTATAAGCAAATGCATTTGTATATCAATTTTAATACATGTATCTATGGGTTTTGCGCTTTGCTAGTAGCTGTGGGAGAGTGTGTTACTGTGCTGTGCTAGTGACTGTGTTACTGTACTGTTGATGAGCCATGTCAGTGTGTTACTATGATGTTGTAGTGAGCAGTGTGGTAACGATACTGTGCTGTTGTAGTGAGCTGTGTCAGTGTGTTACTGCACTGTGCTAGTGAGCTGTGTGTTAACTAATATTTGATTCATTTAAAAAAAAGTTTGTTTTCTTGTAAGTTTTTAATGTTTTAAACTTGGACACCTGCTTCACATTACTGTTAGAAAATAAACACAAGTGACTTTTCTGCATTTAATCTCTTTTTCTTTGTCTCCTTTAAAAAACTGATGTGATGCTGGAGATTCTGTAGGAGTGGCAGCAAAAGAAGTCAGGCCCACAGACAGAAGACTGTGACACCCCCACACTCACTGGAATAATCCAGACTAGACTGTATTGTTGAGATTCCTAGAACAAAATAAGTATTAGACTGGGGGTCTGAGAAGTGAGATGCCCTGTCAGAATCTTCTCAATGCAGTCCACGTTCTGAAGCCCCTGTGTTTCTCAACTCTTTTGCCACAGAGACTCTCTCTACCATTGCATAAGAAGGGCAGAGCACCGACTCCAAGCGCCAACTGTCTGACCTGTGAGTCCTGCTACTTGTAACTGCACACAGACAGGGACTGGAGTCCTGTGTACTTTTGTGTGCATGTTGTATGTGTTTGCTGTGTGCGGTGGGGGTGTTTCTACATGTATGTGTGTGTGTTTGCGTGCATGTGAAGGGTTTCCCGCAGAGTGTGGAGTGGTGCGAGAGCAAGGGCTCTTGTGTTTTTGTTATTTTTGGCATTCAGGAATTTGTTTGGTCAGGTAGCACTGAATTTATTTGTGTGTGCCTGTGTGTGTGTATCCACATTGTGTATGTTTGCATGTGTGTGTGCCTTAGGAGCCACACGTTTTCTTTTGCTTTCTCTGTGTGTTTATGATCACTGCCATCACTGTCTATAAGGTTCACACACTCCCTGACAGCATCCTATATTTTCACAGAGTAAAAACAGTGGTGGAAGAGGAAGTAAGTACCTGTACCTGAAATTTGTTGGGATATGAAATTCTGTAATTTATATAAATCAGGTACTGCATATCCCAGTGCAGTTTCTTGTTTAGTGATCCCTGCAGAGGTTTAATGTAGCGTAGATGAGGCTGCCCCCTAGTGGAATCAGTTCACCATCATCTCCAGAAAGCCACAGCGGTGGTGGGATCTGGGCTCTGCTGTAGGTGGAGCATGCATGCCCATTTTTCTGTATCCCTTTGTTACTGAATGAGTAGGTGTTACAGTTGTAAAACTGAACTGATTGTTCACAGCGATGAGCTAATAGGGCTGGGAATTGCAGGGTACCTTAGAATATTATCACAATATTTGTGTGTCAATACGATATGTATTGCGATTTTCATGATCCTCACGATTCTATGTGTATTGCGATTCAATATTGTAATTTATTGCTTCTTTTCATCATTGAAACATTGCAAACAGTTAAATCATACTTGCAAAAATATGTTTTATAATTGAATAAAAACCATGAATCTGTCAATTAAATTTACTTTCTATGATTTAATTTGAAATTAACACTTTAACACTCAGGCCTATTTTTCATTTTTTTCCTGTTTATTTATTTGTGTGTAGCTCCTTGATAGTTTGTGCCATATGCGTTTATCTTATATAAAATGAAAGAAAAATGTGTGCCTTTTCATCTTATAAAGGGTTAATCGACTGACCTAGTGAAATAAACAAAAATATGAACATATGCAAATTAGCCCTGTACACTCTGACAAATGGCCAATTGTGCAATACTGTAGCAATACTATAACCTACATACGTGAGTAAGACATTGTTTGAAAGCTCCCGGTCTCTAGTTTCTAATTGTGTATTTATCAAAAAGAATTACACGAAAAACTAGGCCTACCTAGTCTTTTCATTATGAGAGAGAAAATGTATTGAAGGGAAAACCAATAGCACCATCTGGTGACCGGGATGTCTATGCGGTTACACTGTGTATAAAAGTGTAAGTTACAAAACAATTAACTTATAAAATAGACTAGAATACAATTGAAAACTAAAAACTTTTATTGGAACAGCTTTTCTTCACCCACCAGAAAAGTACAGTAATAATGAAATGAACACACATCCCCAGAGACACTTGCAATTAACCTTGTTAGATTTTGATCTGCCCACAAGCCCACACTCAAGACTGCCAAATTTATTTTGCACTTTTCTCTGTGTTCATCCCACTCTTTGGAAATCCAAATCTAGCAAAAGATTACCAGTAGCTATTACAGTCTAGCACTGCCAGACAGCCTAAATTTATTAGAAATCTAATTTCACTGCCTGTTTTTCCCAGCACAGCTTTTCCTGCCTAAGTTTTTAGTTGTCATATCTGAAATTCGAACTTTGTCTTCTTTTCAAAATCTTTACTACTGGCTTCTACTTAATGTCACATTGTCAATACCCATTCTACCTGGGTGCTGGAAGTCCATTTATAAGAAGACCACTGCAAGAGAAAGTGGACATTTGGGTAGTGCCTACAGATAGTCACTCTTCTTCCTTGGTCCACCAAATCTAAAACAATAAATTGACACATTCTGACATTCCCTTTCTTTTGAAAGTCAGGTGAAGCCATTGTCTGTAAAAATCTCAGCCACATCAATTTCATAAGAGCAGGATTACTTTCATCGGCAACACTGCCATAATTCCCCAAAGATTAATGTTTTTTTTCAACATTTTCAACATGTTTTCTGCATTTCCACCTTTCTTCCAGTTACAGTTAAATAATTTGGAATTGGTATAAGTAATGAAAGGTCATACAAGTCATGTACATTCAGGAATTAACAGTCATACAATCACACCTGAAGTGTTGAAGTAAAAGTATTTCTGGAACAGCTTCAAGCAAAGACAATCACAGATTATATTATTGAGATGGTTTATAAGGTGAATAAGATTGAGCTTATTTGTACCTGGAATTTGGGGTACACAAACACAACACACAAACCTTAAAACCTAAAAACAAAACACGTTCCTGAACATTGTGTAAGGTGTGGTAGTATTTACAGTAATAGGTCGCTATACATCACAGCAATGTATTTATATCTTGGACCTGGAATGGAAAAAGTAAATGTTAAGAACTGAAGAAGCACAAATAAAATGAATTCTTCCTGATGTTTTTTTTTCCCTCCTCAGACTAGTGAGTGAGAGCCATCTGTGGAATGGCTTGCTGTCTATCACTGCCTTCAGAGAATCGGAAGTGCTAAAAAGCAGATCATAATAAAAAAATGATTTTTTTTATTTATCTTTCATAACTGTAAAATCCTAAACCTGAAATCCTAAAGTGCCAGGTTTTCGTGAATGGCTTATCTTCAGCAACAAATGTAAAGGATAACAGATGAAATGATAACAGACATTCAATTACAGAACCTGTAAAGACTGTTGGCAAGTAGACTCTAATACCACAGGGAGCCATTATACATCTACCTCATAGAGCACTTTCAAATGTGGAACTTACCATCCAGTACAAATGACCTTTATAAACCTGCAGGAGAAAATGATTCTGTCTCCACAGTGATACATTAAACTGCACTGCAGACGGAGAACTCCTTAAGATAAAAAGCCTTGAGAGTTTAATAATCTGAATCATTTGCCCATCTCATTAAATGCGTCTGATTTGCTTTTGCCAGTATGGGTTATTGTGCTGCAACTCCAATTCAGATTTGCATTCTTTAGAACAAGCCAGAAGTTTGTTGTATTAATATTATAATTATCATATGATTACATCCAACTGGACAAAGGACTTTCTACATTCATTACTGCAACAAAACTATTAGAATATCACATGACCCACCTTGGTTTAGGAAAAATGTGTGGGAGGTAATTATAAAATAAAATAAAAATGGGGGAGCTGCTGTTCTCCCTGTTGGAGTGTAAAGGACAGTGGGGGAAGCATCCCAGAGCCTTATGCAATCTGGACAACTCGGTCCTCTGTAGTCCAGCGACCCCTGTGGCATCTCAAGAGCCATGAGATTCGAGGTGTTGGTCACTGTGGGCCTCCAGTGTGAAAAATAGCGGGTGTCTTTGACAGTGCATGGCTCAAATGTTGTGTGCTTTGTCTCATGCCTCTGCCTTGCATATATACATACCTTCATGCTATCTTCCCCCAGCAAGGATGTCTTGTCTACCTAGTGACTCACCTTACTTCCCCCGCAGATTGTCTCACAGATCTTGGAGTCTATTAATAGAACATTAGCAAAAGATCCTTCAATGTTTTACAGTAATTCCCAACACTTAAACCAAAAAAAAAGCATATGTAAATACTTAAGAGTAAGGCAAGCTTCAGATGTTCTATACCAGTGATTCTTAACCTTTTTGCATGCCAGCACACCCTGTAGCGATTCACATTAATCCCACACCCCCACCATTTCGAAGTTATCGAGTCAGGGTAGGGGGGTGGCAGCTGCTGTCCAACTGGACATATTTATGAACCCGCTGTTAATAAATAAATAAATAAGCCGTGTCTCGAACCCAGGGCACCCTCTCAGTTTTATTTGATATGCATTTGTAGGTTATTCCCCCCCACTCTCGCTTGGTAGTTCTAGCAACTAGCAGCTTGCACACCTGTTTGCCCCCCTGTGCTTGCTTCCGCATGCATGCACTTGAAAAGTGATTCTGGCATGCCTACGCTTAACTTTTTTTCTGTCTAAATATAAATAATATTGGGATTATTATCAGCTATGGTTTGGGGGTGCCATCCCATAAATAAAAAATAAATGAACTAACTCATACGTCCCTAAGGCCGGCCCCACTCGCACCTCCTGAGAGTGCATCTGTGAGCGCCTCTGGTTAAGAACCCCTGTTCTATATAATAATCATCACTCATGAAGTGAAAGATTTCTTTATTTTTTTTCCCCTTTTCTTTAAGTCTTTTGGGTAAATGTGAATTAAGGTAAATGGCACATGTCATCTGCATATTAAGCAGTTAAAACTGCTACTGATTTGTTCCAGATGCAGAGATTCAACATATTATCATGATTGGGATGAGGGCATAAGATTAAAAAATGAAGACGACAGCCTTTTAA
Source organism: Amia ocellicauda (assembly GCF_036373705.1). Classification (NCBI taxonomy): domain Eukaryota; kingdom Metazoa; phylum Chordata; class Actinopteri; order Amiiformes; family Amiidae; genus Amia; species Amia ocellicauda. The sequence goes on along the minus strand of NC_089861.1, from coordinate 15,309,660 downwards.
AACAGGTTTTTATATTTATTTTTTCTTCATTCAGAAATCTGTAAACTTAAGGACAAAAAATTGAAGAAACATGGAAGAAAACAACCCATCAAAAGACTATAAAATAAACTGAAATTGTCAATAATCTGAAATAATAATACAGAAACTAGCATTTAAATATACACTCTCCAAGGCCGCTTCAAATTCAGTACAGCATTTTTCAGATGTATGTTCACATGAAAATGTGGCATAAATTGAAGCAAACTGATTGTACAAATATTGTGTTAGCTTGTTATACATTTCACTCAGATAAAAGAAGCAGTCAAATCCCATACGTTTCATTAGACAGCCATTAAAAAGATCACAGCTGGGATTAAATCAAAACTTTGACCCACCCGCTAATAGAAAACTACAGAACTGTACTCAGTTGCTGCTTTTTTAGTAAGATGCCACTTTCATCTAATCATAACTGTTACCACTATGATGTACAGGTTTGTACTTTTCTATTAGCGGGTGGATCAAAGTTTTGATATAATCCGGACCCACAACAATTACCTTGGACAGAGACTTTGCAATAGTGTCCTACTGACTACAGCAATGTCCTGCATGTGGATCTGCCTCGTTCTCGAAATAACCTTTTAACTGCGGTTCAAGCACGGTTTGGGACCCTTGCATTTTACTCTATCTGGAATACATATGCGGTAGAACTACTAACTGCTAATATTCATCCATTTCAGAAGAAATTAAAATCATTCTCCCACCCCCCATAGTTGTTTATTTCACTTGTATTTTTATCAGTTTATAGAATTACCCTGATGCACATTATAGCAGTTTTAAATAAAATAAAGTTTGTTTTAGGTCTTCCCGAGTCGAACGATTCTTTAAAATTGCCATTAGCAGCAATATTTAAGTTTTCATTTTTTTTTTTTTTTTATAAAATCCTGTTTATCCACTATACCTACTTTAAAAAATAAATACTATTTAAAGGGATGACGATTGAGCGTTCAGCTTTTCGTATTTGCTTATATAAAACCACTAAGGGTATTGAAATATCAATACTAACTTCTCAAATTTGTTATTGTTAAACACATATGGAGTTTGTTTGCTATCTTGCAACCTTTAGGGTATCTACATTCCAGTTTAACTGTTTAATCGCTGCCATAAAAATTGACATTAGTCGAAATCCATTCCCCATGCATATACTGACATCAATTCAAGATTAAATGTACTTGTATCCATATTGTGAAATGTCCCTTATTTACCACATTACATCCCATTGCAAAAAACAGAATGCTCCTTACAAAGTACAATGTAAACGTACCATTTAACACAGGTTAAACATTTAAAAAGGTGGTTTAAGATTAGCCCATTGCTGATTTAAATCGCAAGCATTGAAATTTCTGATTTTGGATTGCATCACTGGAAAATATATGAAGAAAATGCAAGTGTTCAAATGTTTATGATTATACTAACAGTGAAGACTGAGCTCATTTACAGATACAAATACCAGATACCAGGCTAAGCTGGCTCCAGACTGCTGAAACCAAGACGATATATTACATCATTTTAATTCTGCAAAAATAATAACTGCTTTATTTGGATCTGATACTGATAATTACGGAGCAATAATATCTGCCAATATTGCCTTTTTTGTTAGCATGCATAACTGACATTTTTCTATCACAAATCCCTCAAATGTGTCTCTCAGAGAAATTGTGACAATACGCACTGATGGCAGGATTTTTACATTTGAACAATAAGTTATAATCCTCAGAGGAATAGAGGGCCAATTTTCAGCTCATACTTCCACCCACACTTGATCCATGAAAAGGTTTTTATTGGACAATTCTACATAGTAACCAGCTGTCTTAACCAATAGCAGAGCGGTATGTTGCAAGTATTAACCAATCCAAAAGCTTGATTTTTCTATTGGTTAATTAATTAAGCATTTTTTTTAGTATTGTAAACTTTTATTTGGGGACATTGTTCAGTATTGTAGACAGTTATGACAGCTATTTGGAAGAGGGGGGGCTGAAGTTTATGGCAAAAATAAATGCGAGGGGGTGAAGGTACAGATGAAGACATTTCTAGTTTATTTCAGCTGGATGTCAGAATCCCCTTTTCAACCCAAACTACAGAATTGACACAAAAGAAAATGGCTAAGAATAAGAAATACACACAAGAAGTATTCCGAGATACACTCACCTAAAGGATTATTAGGAACACTATACTAATACTGTGTTTGACCCCCTTTCGCCTTCAGAACTGCTTTAATTCTACGTGGCATTGATTCAACAAGGTGCTGAAAGCATTCTTTAGAAATGTTGGCCCATATTGATAGGATAGCATCTTGCAGTTGATGGAGATTAGTGGGATGCACATCCAGGGCACGAAGCTCCCGTTCCACCACATCCCAAAGATGCTCTATTGGGTTGAGATCTGGTGACTGTGGGGGCCAGTTTAGTACAGTGAACTCATTGTCATGTTCAAGAAACCAATATGAAATGATTCGACCTTTGTGACATGGTGCATTATCCTGCTGGAAGTAGCCATCAGAGGATGGGTACATGGTGGTCATAAAGGGATGGACTTGGTCAGAAACAATGCTCAGGTAGGCCGTGGCATTTAAACGATGCCCAATTGGCACTAAGGGGCCTAAAGTGTGCCAAGAAAACATCCCCCACACCATTACACCACCACCACCAGCCTGCACAGTGGTAACAAGGCATGATGGATCCATGTTCTCATTCTGTTTACGCCAAATTCTGACTCTACCATCTGAATGTCTCAACAGAAATCGAGACTCATCAGACCAGGCAACATTTTTCCAGTCTTCAACTGTCCAATTTTGGTGAGCTTGTGCAAATTGTAGCCTCTTTTTCCTATTTGTAGTGGAGATGAGTGGTACCCGGTGGGGTCTTCTGCTGTTGTAGCCCATCCGCCTCAAGGTTGTACGTGTTGTGGCTTCACAAATGCTTTGCTGCATACCTCGGTTGTAACGAGTGTTTATTTCAGTCAAAGTTGCTCTTCTAGCAGCTTGAATCAGTCGGCCCATTCTCCTCTGACCTCTAGCATCAACAAGGCATTTTCGCCCACAGGACTGCCGCATACTGGATGTTTTTCCCTTTTCACACCATTCTTTGTAAACCCTAGAAATGGTTGTGCGTGAAAATCCCAGTAACTGAGCAGATTGTGAAATACTCAGACCTGTCTGGCACCAACAACCATGCCACGCTCAAAATTGCTTAAATCACCTTTCTTTCCCATTCAGACATTCAGTTTGGAGTTCAGGAGATTGTCTTGACCAGGACCACACCCCTAAATGCATTGAAGCAACTGCCATGTGATTGGTTGGTTAGATAATTGCATTAATGAGAAATTGAACAGGTGTTCCTAATAATCCCTTAGATGAGTGTATATTCAAAATGGCAAACCCAACCGGATGATTTCTCAGCAAAGAAAGTAAAGTCGGACACACGTGTTTACAATCAATGCATAATAATGTACATGCATTATTATTATTGTTATGATTAAATATTACTGGTAGTAATTAAAACAACAACAATAATAAGTACATTTGAAGATGCTTTTATATTTATTCAATACTGCACAACCCTACTGGCCAATTTCCTCAGTTTTGTTTTCGTTGTTTTGGCTTGTAGTTGTGAAGAGCTTCTAGACAGGTGCGCTCCTAGCAAAACTGATGATATTTCCAAAATAACATTCTGGGGATTTTTATATACGTGTTTATAAGCTGGGTTAATTTTGAAAACAACGTTGTTTTGAGAATTAAAATGGTGTCTGTATGACTTATTTCTTAGCTAATGCACATTTCTGTATTCATTACAAAAATAAACTAATTATAGAAACAATGAAAAACTTAAATGTCTTACGTTTCTTGTGATATATAGGTTTCATATGATCATTATATTTATTTATGTAAAATTAAGTAATTTGCTGTGCTATACCAAGCATTGTGATTTATGTGAGAGCGCTGTAGTCCTGATGCATAGAGCGGTCGCTGTGAGCTTAGTAGGGTTAAGTTAACATTATATTTCATCACAAATATCCACAAATCAAACACTGAAAACATTATTCCAATAAATTAGAATCAGGGAGAATAAAGAAAAAATATAAAAATATATGCAACGATATATCTGTCTTAATCTAGACTTTAATCTATCTGTATAACTTAATAATATCTGTCTTTAATCTAGACTGATTAAACTAAATATTTCAAAGTTTTAAAGTGTGGTACCCAGTTTTAAACAGACACAACTACAGAGTTATTTTAATGTAAGACCTTTATAGATTTCAGAAATCCATATTTTAATTAAACTACATTTCAAAACAAAAACAAAAATTAGGGCACAATAGCTTACACAAATGCTCAAAGTGCATCTTTCATTCTGTGAAATTTAGTGACCCGTGTACATTGACAAATTCAAAATAATGCCAGATGCAAACAGAAGTCTCTTAACACTTAAACAATACGCATTTACATTTATATTTTCAAAGAAAGAATATATCAGTAAGATCCCTTAAAATCATTTATTTTATGGTTATCTAAAAAAAGAACTATAGCTTCAAAAAATATGAACAGATAAAGTAAGAATCCAGAACTTCCTATTCATCTTAGGTGGAAAGTCAGACTAAGCACAATATTGTGTTTCTGCTCTTTGTAGATTTCACATCAAGTTCAGATGAGTACATTGTGGAAGACTGAAACAAACATTTTCTATATAAACTTGCTTTGGAGTTTGAGGTTAATCCCTGAACAATATAAAACTCAACATTTTAATATGTGCAATGAAGAAGATATAGTTTTTTCAGAAATTATATCAATCAACAGTTCTTTAAATTACATATTATAATGGATCTGAGAAACTTTGCCAAAAAAAAACATTAAAAAAGTATTAATCCTAAAAGTTTTTATTAATAAATGCATTTTCATTGTTTACCAAATACATTTGATGCATTATGATCTTTGAAAACATTGCAAGAAAATCAACAAAGTATTGTCATGCATGAATCACAAACTTAAAATTCCTTACCTTATAAAATTAACATTCTCTAACAATAATGTCTTAAATTGAACTAATGTCACATTGTATATAAATATTTAACATTGTATATATATTTCAGTGTCCCTACCTTATCGTCTACTCTTTAAGACTCTACAGATGGCATCTATATTGGACTGTAAGACGACATGGTATTATTTTTGGCAGTTTTCAGGTACTTAAACTGGCAGATAAATATTTATATGACTGTTTGAAAGCATAACAATATATGCAAAAGCAAGTCCAAAAAAAAAAAAAAAAAAGTGATCAATACTGAAGATCATGGATACCATGTATAACTCAATATCTTAAATCTTTAGCTATAGAATCTCAACATAATTTTGTGGGATAAGTCCTCTCTTTCCTTCAAGCTCTCCTTCCAGCCAGCCTGGTTCCCTTGAGGGAGTCACTAAAAAAGAAATAAAAAAACATTATGACTTACATTAAAATCAGAAATCTGACCTTAACATATTTCTTTATTATTATTATTATTATTATTATTATTATTATTATTATTATTATTATTATTATTATGTGTGTGAGTACACCGTCTTCATTCAGGATATGGCTTGCTACTTCATACTTTAAAAGGGAACATGCACATTGTGTTTTTGTGGTTTTTCCTCTATACAAAAAGTTATGTTAAAAGTTAACACATCCACAAACCCTGAAAGAGCATACATTCTGCTATTATTTGGTAGGTTTTAAATGTTAAGTTGCTTATATGGTATAATCAATCTGGAAGAGTGGTATACACCTTACTTATACACTATAACAAGATGCATAAAACCATCATTGTAAGTACTGTTCTTGATACACTTATTAAAACTTGCACAGACATGTAGACAGACATGTAGGACTTGAACCAACTTGAAATTTTGATGCATTTAAATGGAATTCTTCCCCCCTTTGATTTACACAACCTACTGAACACTTTCAATATGGTAAAAAATGTGTGCGTGTGTGTGTGGGGGGGTACAAAAAAATGTAATTTAAAATTAAAACCTGAAAAGTGTTCAGTAGTGTTCAAGTGTTGATATTCATTCCCTTGCTATGACGCTGCTAAATAAGCTCAGGTGTAACCAATTGCCTTAAGAATGTACACAATAAGTTGAATGGAGTCCATCTGTGTGTAAAAAAAGTCCTTCACATAGTTTCAGATTAAATACACCAGTCTCTGTACGGTCCCACAGTTGGGTTGTGCATTCCAACCAAAGATACTATCATGAAAACCAAGGAGCTTTCAAAACAAATGGAACAAAGGCATTGAATATTCCTTGAAACTTGATCAACAGTCAAGTTGATCATTAAGGTCGACGGTATATGGCATAACCTTCTGCTAAGAGTAGGCCGTCTTCCCAAACTGAGCAACCGTGTAAGAAGGGCATTGGTCAGGAAACGACAAGGTCAACTCTTAAAGACCAACAGTGTTTCATAGCTGAGATGGGAGAAACTGTCCATGTGTCAACAATAGCTCAGGTACTCCACATGGCCTGTATGGAAGAGTGGGAAGAGTGGCAAGAGGGGAGCCATTTCTGAAAAAAGACCATGTGAAGTTCCCCTTGGAATTTGCAAAAAGATGTGGAATAAGATTCTGTGCTCCAATGAAAAAAAAAATGAACTATTTGGTCTAAATGTAAAGAGTTATGTCTGGCGCAAACCCAACAATACAGGTAAGACCATCCCTACTGTCAAGCATGATTGTGGCAGTATCATGTTCTGTAGATGATTTGCAGTGGTGGGGACTGGGAAGCTTGCCAAGGTAGAGGGCAATATGGATGGAGCTAAATTCAGGCAAACCCTTGAGGATAACTTGCTTCAGTCTGCAACAAACCTAAGACTGGGACAGAGACTCACCTTTCAGCAGGACAATGACCCCAAGAATACAGGTAGTGACATTGGAGTGGCTTAAAAACTAGAAAGTGAATGTCCTAGAATGGCCCAGTCAAAACCCAGACTTTAATCCAATTGTGATTATCTGACAAGACTTGAAGATTGCTTTCCACCAATGATCCACCAATCCAGATGTGCAAACTTGGTGGAGACTCACAGTTGAGAAAAGGTGATTCTACCAAGTATTGAAATCAAAGAGACAAAACAATCCCATTTAATTGCATCAAAATTCCAGGTGTAACATAACAATTACACCTGGGGGTGAATACTTCCTACATTCATCTACAAGGAGTCAAAGGGCAGACCACACTCTCATAGTAAAAACAGCAACTTTCATTGTGATTTTCATGATGTTTCTAATAACAACAACAAACAACATTTCCCCCTCTGAATTCTGGACAATGATACCACACATACCTGGAGCCAAATAGGTCACAATGGATAAAGGAACATTACTCTAACGTCAAATTACATGGTTCCATAAAGAAGAAAATGCACCCTATTTAATCCTTTTCAGAATATATTTGTGCTTGTGTGTTTTTGTTTTGTTATTTTGTATTATTAACATTACTTTTACACAGATGCCACACAATTATTCTGTGGAGGATTTTTGAAATACATCAGATGCCATCTTGATAATTACAGAAAGAAAAACAAGATTTATCTTTCATTCACTACACTGTGCCTCTGAGGAATTTGCACACCGATGAGACAAATTAGCTGGCACCAAATCAACCTACATTGCTACTCATTCCAACCATATTTTTCAAACGAAGGCCAAAAGACATAAATGTTGATTTTGTTCTCATTTCTCTTCAGAGGATATTTTATTACCCTATTTCTTTGTGTTGTTTTACTATCTGCTATATCTGATTGACTCAGCACCTTTTGCCACTACTATATATTATTTCATGAAATACTATTTTATAGGCCTGCCACTGAATCAACCTGAGCTCAGAGCTGGTAAAAACAGCAGACAAGCTAACTTCTATATTATTAGAACACGTGACACTAAAATGTGTTACAAATATAGTTGTGTTCTGAATAAAGCTTGCTAAAAAACACAACTTTTACAAAAGAGGAGGTGTCAAAGAAAAAAAAAATGCTTTCACATTTTCTCCCATCATTTCATCAACACTTTATTAGATTTGTATCTATGTGGATCCAACCAATTCTAGGTTTCACCGAGGAAAATAAGATCACTTGTGTAACACGGTGACCTAGGCTATAATACATTTTTTCTATAAAACAAAATAAATGTAAATAAGTTTAAATCAAGATAATCCTTTCCATGTACTCAAGTAAAAGTAAAATGTCCTCACAATCTACACAAGTGCAGAAAGTCAACCACTTATAAAGGAAACCACTCATTTCCCTCAGCATAACATTAGCAGTATGTCAAAGCTTGTTCAAGGCTTAAAATTAAATCTGTGGTCCAATTCATTCAGCCCTCTCCTGATTATAGATCTGATTTCCCATTCAGCCACAATCCAATATCCCTGTGGTTCCAATGAGTGACTAGCAATGGTGATAACACTTACCATCTTCAAATATAGCGCCAGCCTGGAATGATAACTCAGAGGCGTGCTCAGCTTCACATGGGTACACTGCTTTGGCTTTCCTGTTTGTGACACTGAAAAATGAAGGTAATCAGTAGTCACAGGCTTTAGAGGATTGCGCTACAGTTCAATTTAGGCTATGTTATGCCTGAAATGGCATGAGATTAGAAATAACAAATGTGAGCAGTACAACATCCCAACTAACTCAATCAAGCTCTGTATGGCCATATCTCTCCTTGTTCCTATGGTGCTTTATTTAATATATTTCTACCAGCATATAAGCCAAAATAACTGAATTTTAAATCGGACAAATGCCTAGATTGTGGAGAGAGGTTGTTGCTATCGCTGCTTAGGATATGTAGGATAATAGGAAAGCCAAACAGACAAACATCCTCCCACCACACATTTGGCAGACCAAAACAAATAAACAAAATGTTTAAGAAATACTGATATGCTTTTATTATTCCACTATATTCCACTACTCATCACAGAATCAAATTAATCCTTTGATTTAACTTTATGGAGATTTTTAGATATGGCAAATTTAAAAATAATAACAACATACACATATCCACTTATTATCAACATTTGAACAACTGCATCTTTAGCAGCCTTAAAAATGAATTAGTTTAAATAGGGCACAGTTATTCTTGCATGAAGAGATAATTTAATAGGTGAGGCTTCTGTCAGTACGATTGGCTCTTCAAATATTTATTTGAGTTTGCAAATTCTCCAGACAGAGACGGTAGCTTCCGGATAACATCCTCTGATAGAACATTAGACCATTTCTCATAGCAATAACATCACATTTTCATTAAATGGAGTGACAATTGTATTGAGATAATGATCAGTGAACTCAAGATCTTAGGTTAGCTTATAGAATTGTCTGTTTCTGTATACATTAGAACAAGTTTTACCCTTCGAAGACCAGAAGTAAATTGGTGTTTATATAGCCAATTGATACTAATGGCAGTACTGCTGAGGTTCTTTCCCAAATGCTTTTCAATAAATCATTTTCAGTAAATCTCTAATCTACTACAACAACAAGACTCTTAGGAAAGAATGAATTTTGAGATCTGTGGGGCTGCCTGAGGTTTCCGTTTATGATCGATTTCAGACCGATATTTGCTTTGGGAAGCATTGCTTGCAAAACTTCCTTACCCATCTTGTTTGTCATCCTGAGCCCCTGAGAGTTTGGATTGGGGGGTGGAGGTCAGAGGTCCTGAATTCATCCATGAAACCATTGATGATCGGGGTGGTCTGAAAAACATGAGAACATGAAAGCATTAATATAATATTGTATATATATATATATATATATATATATATATATATATATATATATATATATATATATATATATATAAGCCTGTTCAGCATTGGTTTGCATAGGTGTTGCTACATGGGTTTATTCACATGCCTCTGTGGCTCTTTGTGTCCAGTGGAAATACTTGCTCATTGCTTACAGTAACCGCAATAAAGGTGTACAATGCACATAACAAATGAGATGCTGCGCCCAACATCCAACTTCCTATTATGTTGATATGAATGTAATTTTACTTTGTTATTGTTCAGCAATGTGTCAGTGTTTGTTTCGGTTCTGTTTTTACTTAGCTTGTTCATTTTACTAATTTGTTTAATTGATTCATTCATTTATCCTACTCTTGCTTTTGTTTGTTGTTCTTAAAACTCTTACGGCTTTTAAATGGATTCCTTCTTAACAGATTTTTCATGGGAGAGCAGTATACAAAGTGGAAGTGATAACTTTATAGTTTCCACTCAACTGTTCTGCACTGTTACATTGACACACACAAGCACAATACATCAAAGCAGGCTCTATGGGCCGTCGCATCAGCACCCAGCAAACACCCCCCCTCCCCCAGGTTTTATCTTGAATAACAAACACAAAATAAGGCACATCATTCATACCTTTTCTATAAATATATTTTTAAGAAGCACATTTGTTCTCAAACAAAAATATTAATCAGAATCAAATGTCACTTTAATGTTTAGGTTATGTAAATGCAGTTTAATTTCAGTGGAAAATTGTTGATCTTTTCTGCTTCCTGCCATTCCTTCCTCCATGCCTCTACTCAGCTGGGTTACAACTGTATACAGGATGCTCCAGCTTGGAAACTGCTTAGCACTGAGCTTGGATAAGGCTGCTATCTTCTTATATACTTGTTTCAAACCTAGTAAAGAGCAAACTTAAATATCTTTTCTTGTACACTGATGTATAGTTTGGTTAAAATTCAAAAATAAAGAAAAAAGGAATAACCCTTGGGAGAGAGAGTCATGAATATGTCCTGTGTTCCTGTAAACATTTTTCTTTTTGGCTTAGAAGACGCAACTGAAAGCAAATGGTTATGTATTTAACAATCAGCCAAAAGTATAAACAGTGTTGTCACCAAGGCTTTAATGGCACACACCTTTAACCCATTATTAAAACAAAATAGATCAATTAAATGGAAAACATGATTTTACAAATAGTGGCACAGTAATCGCATTCAGATATCCCCAACATTTTTCCCCACTTATTGTATTGTTCTAATTAAGAGCAAGAGGTCTACTTTTATATCCATTCGTAAGTCATTGAAATGTGCAATATTCTTTCAGCGCTGCATGCTTATTCCAGTGGAGCTACTAATGCAGAAAATAATCTGTAAATTACTCCCACCAATTGCTCCTATTGGGAAGATAATACGAGCAATTAAACCAAGCAGCTGAGGAAGAGCCGCAGGACATTATAAAAGGTGAACACGCAGTTCTGCTGCCTTCCAGTCGAGTCACATTGGCTGTGATTTATGACTGCAGTCATTCAGCGGTGCTCAGCTGCTTCACATCAGCATGGGGGACAACATGCAGCGGTGCAGCAAATTCACTCATTAACCTCATATTGTCTGGGTGGACCATTGCCAAGTCAGTAACAGCCACCTGGCCACAGTACCAGGCTTCCATTGCTTGTGCCTCTCATGACAGATAATACCATAATTGACCTGTAAACTGTATAAAACTAATATTTATACATTTCATTAACTGTTTTTTTTTTTTACGACCATACATTCATGACATAATGCAGGTATACCACAACAATGTTAATAAAGATCACAGTTGTTTGCTCAGGCTGTACTGGTTTGTGTGTAAATTAAATCACAAAAAATACAATTAAAGAATAAAATTTTGTTATGTGCCACAACCTCCTATACTGCAAACATAGCTTAAGAATGGACAGAATTAGACTTTCTGTGTTATTGTTGAGAACAGCGTACTGCGAGCAATTATGGCGAGTGCTATTAAATCTACCAACATGATAATGCCATATCACAATGCTGGAAGTGTAACAAAGTGGTTCAAGGACAAATGCTTTGAACATTTAATCACCTGATCAGTCAAGCTTCAATCCCACAGAGCAGTTCTGGGATGCAAAACAGGTGGAATTGGAAATTAAGGTGGAAAGGCAAAATCAGGTAAAGTGACCACCTTCTTTCATTGCACTAAAAAATGGTACAGTCTTCTTATAAAAGTGTTTTAGCAGTAATTAAGGTGAGCCTACACTATACTCAATGTAATGTGAACATCTGTTGTTATTTTGTCTGGCATCACAATATAGAACATATAGAACTATAAAGTGACTCATTAAATAATTGATAATTATTGTCAAGATTTATATTCTTATATGACTCAATCTGCTACACAACCTTCCATTCCATTGTTTTCAGTCTGTCACCAATTTAAGTGGTGTATTTTTATGTATTCGTATTTTAAAGCCATAAAACGGTTCTGTTTTGCATTAGTCCTCAGAATTTCCACCGAGAGCCTTTGAAGCCAACATATTTGATATGAACGAACACAGGGAGTAGCGAGCTCTTAGCTCTTGCTCTTTCCATATCTCAACTAAGCAAGCAGGAAGGCATGCCATAATTTTGGGTGGGCAGGAAATTACTGCAGATCCTGCACTGCAAATCCCCATAGCTGGTTGCTTTGAGACAGTGAAAGGCCGCAGAACAAGGCTGTAGAAGGCTACTACCAATTCTCTCACTCCATGTATAACCGTTTTAGTTACAGCAGAAAGGATTCAAAATTCTACAGAACCATCACAAATGTACAAAATAACTGCAAGGAGATCCAAATTCTTTGATGTGTGTAGCTATCGGAAAATTAGGAAAATATAATTTAAAGCATTGGTTAAGTGGATCTGTGCTCTGTTTCTTCTTTCTGTATTTAGTGGTAAAGCATGCAGCATTCAAATATTCCACTACAGACAGAGAAATACTAAATGTAATATGAACTACATAAATGGCAAATTTGAAATGTATAAAAAGAAATAAGTACTATGAATGCAAGCGAGACCAGAAAAAAACAAAAAAAACAAGGGATAGAAGAATGTAAAAACTACCCACATGGTTAACTCCTGCCTGCAACTCCAGCACTTGTCATTGTGGTCTGGAAGGTTATATCTAATGTCAATCAATTCACTGTACACTTCACAAAAGAGGTTATGGCAAAACCTACAGCAAAACTACTAAAAATATATATGTCACTAACACTACCGTATAGCTCAAAACAAAATTACAACCTGTGTGTAAAAGGCAAACAATGAATGTGGCACTCTTAGCATGGAGGCAAAGAAAAACAATTGTTAAATCATACCAAAAGAGTTCTAATAATACATCTAATTTATTTTTAATAGGCTTCAGCAGGAATAACATTTCTCAGATTATGGAATATTTGCATACACTTTAACACCATGAAATCTGAAATAAATTTCAAGGTGATTTTAATTATATAACACACTGCATAATACAATATTATAACTGCATAACAACTATTAACTGCTACATTAGCATTCACAAAACATTAAACTAAGTTAAATTGTGCAGTGGCTCAGAAAAAGTCTCATTCAGAGTTAATTTCTTTAAGTGTTTGTGGTTTTAAAGAGATATAACAAAATAATTATGTTGCTGAATGATTTAAAATGTAAGGAAATTACTTCTGATTTTGTTTATTATTGCTGTAAGCTGCCATTATTGGCATGGGTAATTTGGGAAGTAACACCTCAATATCGTGTGGAATAGTCCACCTTACTTGGAATAATTTCTGATATTTTGTGGAAACCGGACACAGTATATTGTACTGGGTTCATGCACTTATTCTTATGAAAAATTCGAGGACATTTCAAAGACCATCAAGTAGTGCTATAACAATTTTCAAGACTATAATTCAAGGAGTTTAAAAAGTAATTAAAGGCAATGCAGGCAATGCAATTAAAGGTGTATCTTTGAACAAGGCATTTTATTAACACTTCATTAACTATCAAAATCCATTTTGACTTAGATTGGCTAGAAATCTGATTGACTTTAGCCATACACTTTCTACAATTGCTGTGCTATTTCTTCTATAGTTATTGTATTAACCATGTTCACAATATTAATGCTTTGGAGCTGAAATGATTAATTCTACAAACTGTCCTTTAAAATGAATTTAAAGTATTATATTATTTGCCGTTCAGATGTATACATTTTATTCATACATGTAAATACTGTGGGAACAATATGTTGTTCATGCATATAAAATCATGAAAACGTTTAATCTAGGTTTTATACTGTACCCTGCTTTCAGAGTACCTCAGTTACCAACAAGTTGATATTGTAAACTAGGGTTGTCACAATACAATTTTGAACTTCAATATGATACCAGTTCAATTTCACAATACTCGATACCACGCAAAAAAAAAATCTGCACACACAACATACATTAGCATTCCTTTAATAAAAATACAAAATCTTCATTGCAGAGCAGTAAACACAAGTATTATAGTATTAAGAAAACTTTTTCCAGAATTCAGCAACAATTCAAACATTTTCTTCAGAACAATAGAGTGCAGGTAGGTAATAACACTCATGTATATTTTGGCAATTTCTTTGGCCAACATAACACAGAGCATTCTGTGACTGGTTTAATCTGGTTTGTTGTTGTAGTAACAGTCAATAGGCAACATTCATGTTTTACATTTAACTGCATTATTACTGCATAGATGAATAATATATTGAAAATGTGTTCCATATGGGAATTTAATGTAGTTTTATTTTGATACACAGAACATGCATGTAACACACACCAGTCATTATACATACCAAAAAATAATACAGTAAATAACAGGCAAATATATCATCCTGTGCTGTCTCTTGAGACATAGTTGATCCGTTAAACAATTTTAATACTGGGTAGAGTAAAGGTAAGTTAAGTTTTAATAGATGTCAGTTAAGAATCTTAAAGGCAGATAGCTAAAAAATTAAAAATTAAATCGAGCAGCATTACCTAGGCCTATATTATGAACATGCATTTAGATATAGCTGAATCAATAATATTTGTTTTGTAAATACACGTGTTATTTTTAAATTGTTATGAATCAGTGAATACTAGAACCGCATAGGTGCATATTTTGGGCAGCTTTTGCAATACAAACATACATATCTCTGCGTATGTGAATTTATCCCACTCATCTGTTCTTATATGTTACTAAAAATGTGAATTAAATACCTATACGGCGTTTGGCGTAATAAGTTATAAATACTTTCTTCAGTCGCCGGACCGCAGTTTATGCTGTAGGCTTGAAAACAAAGCCAACAATCTGGGCTTTGTAATGAACTCAGTCATTGTGAAATAATTTGTATCATGTTGAGAGCTGAAACACGTAAATGTCTACACATATACTCATATATTATTATAATTATTTATTTTATTAGCAGATGACACAATACACACAATTGAAGAATCACACCTGATCTAGCTCTCATGATTGATGACTGCTTATAGATGAAAAAGTTTGTATTGATTAAGAAGGGTAGTGGTGTAGATCTATGGGTCTCTAACAAACCACCAGATCCAACTGTTTTCCTGTTTATTTATTGGGCACAGTTTAAAACTAATTTTCAACCTCTCCTGGACATCTCAGCACTCCTGCTTTTATACACTATCTTATTGAAATATTATGCTCTCTTGGTGCTCCTGATTGCTTTAGTATTCTAGCACTTTTAACCATTTTACTGTACCTACTTCAGTGCCTATGCCTAACCAACCCTTGGCACACACCAGGGATGTTACCTATTATGTTTTGCAGTTGTTTTAGTTCATTAATGGGCTGTATGCTTATCATATTTTGCATTTTGTAATGTTTTGAAAAAGTTTGTGAAAACTATGTCATCCAGGGTAAGGGCATCAGCTAATAAATAATACATTAATCAGCCAAATATCGGACAATAGTTTTCAGAATTATCTGATAAGAAATGTACAGCCCAAATGTTTTAAAAGCAAAAATATAAATGCAATTCTGCATGATAAGTCTGTGATCCAGTAAACAGTCAGTAACTATAACTTGATATATTCAAGTTCTTTTAAACACAATTTTTGCTAGCAGTCTACACTCCATTCAGACCCTTTTAACCGGTCATGGCTGATGGCTAGTTGCTGCTGCGCTGCCTGTGCATGTGCATAACATGTTGAGGCATTGCATTCCTGAGCGCACACAGCCTTTATTAAACAGATGGATAAATGCAGTTCTATGGGAGGAGCCACATTGTTGTGCCACGTGAGTGGGGGAAATGTAACGCATGTCACACAGAATGTGGTGAGCACAATTGATTTATAAAAATACTGTGGGTTTGGTGAAAAGCGAACACTGTTAACCAGTTGCCTCTGCATCAAACATAAAATGGTCAAAGAAAGTAATATTGACAAATTTCCCTTGCTCCAGCTCTGGGCAATAACCTGCTTCTCCACTGCTCCTCGCTACAAAGCTCTGGGTGTAACACGTACAACTGAAGCCAAAATATACATCTGCACCAATTAAAGGACCAGGCTTATTAAGAAAATAAGCAACAAAGTAAGCGTGGTGTGATTTCCCACCCCATGATTGCCTAATATGACTTCTGGGTCACATTTGAGGAACTCAAGTCAAGGCACATTTATCCTACCCTGACTATGTCACTGTTGACCGCCCTCTTTTCTAGTCCCACTTTAGCCAACAAAGAACATCTGTAATAGCTTTCTCACCCAGAGCAGTCCATGAGGTTCCCACCATTAGTACTTAGGTGATTCCTGGCCTTCTCTGGAGGGCTGCCAGAGGTAGATGTGGTAGCATCAGAAGACTGGGAGGAGACAGATTCTGTACTGCCCAATGAAGTGTCATCTTTCACAGAGTTTGAACAATCGGCTAGGGGGACAAACAGAAAATGAAAGAGAATGGTAAGATTTTTTAAATCTACGTTTTCACAACAAGGTATAGCAGAATCAGCACCTAGAAAAAAACAGAAGTAACACTGAGGTTGGAAAACGGTCAGAAAATAATGGACATTTCCTTTCTTTTACAGACAGTAGTAATGATTCACATTATGTCCACCGATTAAAGTTTAAAAGAGATGCATCTTGGCTCAGATGTTGACAATCTCTCTTCTAGAGAAGCATACATCAAAGCCAACTAATTATTCTTGTCTTGTAATATGAAGTGAATGATGTTTAAATGGGTCTTTGGATTCTATTCAAAAGCTCTGTGTTTATTTGCCAAGGGGTCTGAATTCCAGTTAAGTCTGAGCTCAGGCTTCAGGGGCACAAACAATCCTATACCACATGACCGGAGACTCCTGGACCTAATCAGCACAGTGTGGATCAATATCACAGCTAGGACTATGATAGCCATGCAGACCATGAGGCAGAAGCTTTTGTGGCACCCTTGGATTTCATAACCCCACAGCCACCTTCAGGAACGCCTCAGTGTTCCCTACATCAAACCCCATTTCAATTTATTTACTCACTCATGCCTGTTTTCTCATTATTTCAAGTTACCATGGTAATGGCTTACACTCCCAAGTAGCTGTTTTAGGCACAGACTCCTCCACAAAAAACACAGCTCTGTGACCTGAGTAGATACGGTATTCAACTATGCATTTTAGAAGGAAAGACTGGACAGCAGATTTGTTTTCTTTCAAGTACAGGGAATACACAGCAACAACTTTTAAAAATATTTCCCCTCATGTTCAAAGACAGACGAAAACATCACATACATTTCTGGATTAGTATATTTGCTACCCCATGGGATTTTTGCTCCATGTTCAAAATCAACAATTTGAAAAAAAAAAAAGAAAAAAAAAAAGTCTTATTTCTGAGTGAAAACAAATAAGGAGGGAAGTGAAGTCAACGTTCTGGATTCAAGAGCTTTCAGTTGTTCCATTTCTATATTCCCATTTTAGTTTTTCAAAAGTTGCAGTTTCCAGATCCTGGTTATGATAATACAAATTAACACATTTCCCTATCTGATAATAAAACATCATCCCTGATAAATAAAGATCCTCCCCTCCCCAATTCATTCAATTACTACTATAATATAAAAGGGACCAAAATAAATAAATGCTCAAAGATGAATGGAACAATTCACCCTTCTTTGCTTCCTTGCACAGGTCCATAGTGCAAAAGTAAGACTAGATTTAGGTGTCTGAAAATAAAACTGTTTTTTTTTTTTTTTTGTAACAAGACAGCACTATCAACTAGATTATTCATATGCCAATTCTCACTAAGGACTGGTGATTCAAAGAGGTGTGGTGATGTAACAGGGCTCAAGGTCTGTGAAATTATCTTTCCCACTAGACTTGGTAGAGCACTCAAACCTCCCACATCAAGGGCACAGTCTTTTGGTGTAGCACAGTAGGGTTTGTTGCTCTGTTGGGGCTGTGTGTTGATTCGCTACAGTGTTACTTCTCTTGTGAGAAAAGTTTTAGACCATGAGTGATTGTGTGGTTTTCTCAATATAAAGATGTTTTACATTACAGTGATTATTGAACATGAATTATCCAAATGATGACATGGTTTATGTGAAATCTGCAAAATTGTAAAATTCAGAAAATACAGTACCCTAAAAAAGTCTTAGTCATTGTTTCCTTCTGAAGACCTCATTTAAAACCCTGCATTTTTCACAAAAACAAGTCATTGTTGACATTGTAGGCTGGATGCAAAACATGGTTTGCAGTGTTGTCAGTTATGTAAAAATATATTATTAAAAAATACCTTTTCTCATTTCCTTCAAATGCAAAATACAGATTTAAAAATAAACTTTGTGAAAGTGACAGATCAGTGTTTTCAGATTAAACTGGGTTCATTCATTTATACCAGTCACTTTTAGTGAATATTAATATGTTTCTGCTGCTGCTGGCAGTCAATGGTCAGTATGTTAACTATTATACCTTATTATATATCCATCTATCTATTTACTTGTCATCAACCTCGTGTAATAAAATATTCCTAATAGTACACAAAATTATAATCTAGTTAAATATCACACATTACCATATATTAGACAATGTGTGTATGCAAACAGGCAATCAGCTTCCAGATCTAGCAGGCATTATAAAACAATAATGCCCACTGGAAAGGTGAAATGCTCCACTGTATATTAAATAGATTTAAGCAAATAAATAAATATGCACATATACTTGCATGTTGTTTTTTTTGCATTCAAATTACATTGGGAACTGTTTTTCTCAGTGGAAGGTTACTGGACAAAATATTACAATATCAAGGTAAATATAGGTTTTTACGTGTTTAAAATAAACACAGAAAATTGTTTTCTAATAGCAATAGCCAATGTGGTCTCTAACATTTGACCTTGACTTTCATTAGCACCCTAGTAAAATTGTAAATTTGTATTACAAATATTCATGTTAAAGCATATAAGCAGCAGCACTATCCTGGAGTATATCTCAAACACATTTGCACACAGCTGAGAAACTCGCCAAAATCCCCTCCTCACTTCTCCTCTCAGTTACTCTGTGATTAAGCTAGGGTGTTCTGTGATTACTCTGTGATTAAGCTAGGGTGGAAACTAGGGTGTTGTCCTTTTATTATTATTATTTATTTATTAGTAGACGCCCTTGTCCAGGGCGACTTACAAAATAAGAGCAATACAAAGTGCAATAATACAGTGCAATTCAAGGCAGAATAAATTTTACAAATTCCAATTTACACAAGTGTATACAGTGAATACTTATTTCCCTCATTAACATGCAAATCAATTTATAACTTTCTTGAAATGCGTTTTTCTGGATTTTTTCTCTCACAGTTAAAATACACATACCATTAAAATTATAGACTGATCATTTCTTTGTCAGTGGGCAAACGTACAAAATCAGCAGGGGATCAAATACTTTTTCCCCTCACTGTATGAGATATACAGTAAACCATATATAAGGTCTTACATCCTGGATTGTAAAAGCTGATAAGTGCAGACAAGATGTTAAGTCACAGTCAAGGGCCAGGGGAAAGGGAGCATAGGGGAAATCAAAATAAACAATACGAGTACTAGTAAAGCAAAGCAAGAAATACGACAAAACGTTGTATAAAGGCTATCTTACAGGACAGTAAATTACTAAATTACAAGTACTGTCTGAAGGGCGTCCTCTCTCTTTTTGACCACAGGTGTGTATCTTCTCCCTCTAGCACTACACCTCTGTCACAGTACATATGGTCGCATAGAAAGTAATAACCCACATTGAAAAACACTAATTCCCACAGAAAAAAAAATATTTTCAGGGCAATGAGCTTGGAGTTAAAAGATCTTTTAAGAGAAATAAAAGGCCTAATAAAGATTTGAAGAGACATGGGTCTATAACATTATTAATAAATGCTAATATAAAATTGAAATAAAAATAGAATAGTTTGACAAAGGAATTATGCATATCCATGATATTTTTCTGAACAGCGGTGGCAGTTCAACCCCCTGTCCCCATCCTACACCTTACAATGCTGCCAGAATTAGGTAAGGATGAAACATTTCCTTCCCATGACATCATCCGTTTCACATACGTATTTTACATTATGGGGAGGTCTGGGTGATATGCATGGAAATATTGCTTATGCCTTCATTTTTCATAGATCCCATGTTTATTTTCTTTTTTTATTGTTTGTAGTATTAGGCTATGTATAACATTTCGCTACCTCACTGATACAAAAACTAGACCATTACACGCATCCACGTGTTCACAGTAAATAAAAGATTCCCTCCTAAGAAAAAATACACTTAAAACAATACAAGTCAAGCACACGAAAACAAGATCACAGCTGGGATTACACCACCTGCGAATAAAGCCTAATACTTTTCAGGACATCTGTATTTTCCTGCCTGCATTGATTAAACAAGATTTCCAGTGACTGCTCTATGATTTTATATTTCTCAGTTATTAAAAACTTTTTGGGAAATATACAACACCCATGCAACTTGTTTGAGGGTAAATTCAATAGCCACAGAATGGAGCCCGGGATACTTGAATATCAGACTTGATTATACAATTTTACCAATTCCACAGCCTAAACAGAACAAAAAATAATATCCATGTTATATTAATGACATAATTAACATAAACATTAAAATCCATTGTCCCAAAAATGAAACCGAAATAGTGCTTTTCTCATTACCAGTATATCTTTTAATGCAGTGCCAACATATTGTTAACAGATTTGCACTGCACTTTTGGTTGGCAAATTCATTAATCTCCATCTTTGAATAATTTTAAGAAATACAATATCTTTATTATTATTTTTAAACACTGAACTCAGTCTTGAATTATCAAGCGTGAAAATCTGATATTTTTGGCAGGCTGAATTACACTGTCCTTGAAATTAATACCTGCTGGAAAAGTGCATATGTAAAATGTGTTAATATACTTCTCTTTCAAGAAACAAAGATCCATAGTTGTAGTGAGTGGCCACACACTTAATGGCAATCTTTTGGATTCTATGAACTGAAGAAACTTATATTAATCATTCTCCTTGGGCAAGTGAAGTTGAAGGAAAAAGAAAGGATTCAAAATATTGTATCCTAAATTTTATATACTAGCTCATAAAAGTCTGGCATAATACAGAGAGAGAAAATCTGGTAAGCAGATTGAGGTTCTTTTAGTATTCCCGAAAACAGGGAACTGACAAATACTTGGCAGAAGGCATTACAGGGCCAAGCTCCAGATTATTCAGCTCACCTGTCACAATGTTAGGGCAGATTCAGTAAAATATAGACAATCATTTCCCCCCCCCCTCACAAAATCAATAGCAAAGGCAAGAATGAACTAAATTATGCAATACGCTTACAAATATCCAAGCAGCTGCAATTTTTCCCCGAAAAGGAAAGTGAAGTTAGTACTTGACAGACTACAAATAAGTTGTGAAATAACGATAACTATAGAAAACTGCTGATGAGTTACAGTGTAATTTTTGTTCCTCCTCCACTTTGTTCCTGACTCCTCAATCACCTTATGAAGGGTTATTTAGGAGACAGATCACATTTTACCTGCTTGAAGCTCCACAACCTGAGGGTTGTATACAGCAAGCGGCCTGTTTTGGCGATTCTGTTTCTTGGATGCCCTGGTTGGGGCATTGGGAGAAACTATGGCTGTGGGTAGAGATGCATCAGGAGGACCTCTGAAAATCTGCAATTAGATATTAAAGAATCAATAGCAGAGAAGAAACTTGTGGTTGAGGCAACAAGCAGAATTGGTTTTGGAATGTGTTTGAGACCCAAGGGGAGCCAAGACCTTCCTGCATGGTGCTATGGGACTAAGCCACAGTGAAATAAATTAATGTTTTCTGTAAACACCAGCAGTGACTACACATGAACCACTCTGTAATATAAAACAACTGTACATTAAGGTGTTTTGTGGTTAGGAAAATGCAATAAAACACACATAGGTACATTTCAATGTCTATACAAATGTATACAAAGAAACATGCCACCACTAGCATGGCAAAGTACCAGGCACATTCAAAGAGTCATGTTTATTCCTTTGCTCTCTGGGAAACTGAAAAAAACGAGTCTGTTAACTCATTTATTTAAAATAATTATATTTAATGTCTTTAGAGGCATAAAAAAAAAGTTACTCAGGCTGTATATGGGATATTAACAGAGTGAGGGGGGAAATACTTAAATAGAATATATCAATATAGGGCGACGTATATATGCAGGCATGTATTTTTGTATTATTGTAAGTGATAAATCATAAGCAAGAATAGCCTTCAGAATGGTGTTACTGTCATATTCTTTGCATGTTATGTTTCAAGCTACTACATTTATGGAGAAACTACGTTATTACATTGATTCCAAATAATGAATGGCTCTATGTAACAATAATCTTGTGAAACTCAGAGATATCCTATTACAATTTTATTCATGCATTTTATTAGTCTAAAGGCATTACACCAGAAATATACAAAACTGTAGAATATTGCTAAGCGGTGTTCACTATAATTTCACAGTTCATTGATCATAAATAATTAAACTCAATTAAGCCAGTAGTCAGTAAGAATAAATTAAGTAAAAATAATTAACAAAAAAAAAAATATATATATTTTTTCCATCACATATCTACTTGTCTAAAGAAACTATAGGGAATTTCTACAAACTATACCTATACCATTTTGTAACAACAATTACATGTATGTGTCTCTATTTTTAATTTGTAATATTCACAGTATTTTCTTAGACTTCCAAGCTTTAAGTCTAATGCAATAATTTTCATGATATAAGCTTGCATTCTTAAATCTGTGTGTCCCCTCAAGTCTGCTGTCTAGCAAATATTACTGGGAAATGTCTCAAAACTGTGATATGAAACAAGCACCTGTAGTTTCTGCAGCTGCAATTAACATCAGTAACACCACTATGTTCTTTATTAGTATTCAGAATTAACTGTCTACCTTGTGTTCATTCTTTCATATTCTATCAAACATAATTTACTGAATATTAGTATAATAAATTGGCGCCCTCTCCTGGACAAGAACATTTTAGATTTAAATCACTGATTTATGTCCCCATTAGAATCACTGTGAATAATGAATTCTAAAAATCCAGTTTTTGTCTCTGAAGGCACACTTCAAAGTTTGGGCAGAAAAGCACATGTGTTAATTGCCTTTCCAGACAAAAAACAGTGATCCTATGTGTGTTTAATGTACATACTAAAGTTAAGAATTAAAAGTATATTGTGTATCAAGATAAAGCACAAGCTAGACTTCTTTTGAGGATTCTTTAAAAAATCCAAGAAGAACTATGAAGAAAATTGAGAAATGAATAGAACATGATGTCACCAAAAAACTTGGAGGGATTCTGCCTCAAAAGCTTTTAGCTTTAAAAGAGAACAAATTGAATTAAAACAGACATATCAAAGCCTTGTTTGTATGTGAAAAAAATCTATTCAGTTATCATTCTTTTTTGAGAGACTTTTCATCATAGTCAGTTTAATGTCCAGTCATTTAAAATTAATGTAAAAAAAAATAGGTTTCATATATCTGTGTGTACAATATTCTGATTATAAACATTTGAATATATTGAATGTACCTTCTCATGTTGTTCTATGAGAATCTCTACCACAATGTTTTGAAACTTGAGGTCCATAATAGCAGCCACCGTCTCCTCCTGAGGTCTCATGAGTGTGGGACCAAACACGACACCCAAGTTTGCCACAGTCATTAGATTCTGTTTGCAGTTATCAGCAACACTGGGAAATAAAAAACAAAACAAAAACATGAAAAGTCTAAGAAAATACAAAAGCACATTCCAGAGAAAATCTTATTAAATTTGAATGTAGATGAATGTAAGGATGTAGTTAAAGCAAACTAACACAATACAGATGCTAGATAGCAAAGAAATACAGTAAAAGTTAAAAACTGATAGCTTGCTAGCTCAGTGATAATCACATTCCCACAATGAGTAGTGTGTGCTTATTGCTGCACTTGGACTGATGTACTGTCTTTGGCTTCTTTGTCATCTGATCTTTGCAAACAATTATGTTGTTGTTGCCTTCTGACACAGGACTTTACTCTTAAAACATTATCCCTGTAATTTTGTTTATTTTTAATTTCCTCTTGTGATCTTGCAGGTCCTGTCCAAACCAAAGTACAGCCTGCGCTTCCAAAATCCCTTAGTCAATGGATGTAAACCACTTAGAATGGGAAAGGGGATTTATTTTAAGAAAATTCCACTTCTGCTCATTCTCCAACTGAAGACATAAATGGCATGTTTTTCAAAAGGGCAAGATTAGAAGTTTATCACAAAGTGATTGTTATAGTATGATTTAACTTACCCAATTACTTCATTTATATTTTTAGAAGGTGCAAAAAGTAAATACGCAAGACATTATATTAATATAATTTGTAATGGGGTTTGTTTGTTAAGTGACACATATAAGGTTTTAGAAATTACTTTATACAAAATGGAAAACCAAATTAATTGTAATTAACCAATTTGTTCTTAAACTACTTAAAACCCTTATCCTGAATATGGTTCCCTAAATCTTGATTCTTCTGAAGTTTGGCAACATTTAGGGAATGTCCCTTCTCAACTTTGTAACTATAATTTTTACAATTTATTTTGCATACACAATAATTTCTTACTTGCAAAAGACATTTCATTACCTGGCCAAATGTTTGTAGATTTCCAACCCAAAGAAAGCCAGTGATTAAATACTATGGATGCATTTATTCAGATATTAGTGCCCAAAAAACAACAGGAAATAAAACCCATACGGGTGTTAGACTCCATTGAGAATCCTGTAAAAATCTCAAACAGCTGTAAAGAGCAAAATGGAGGCACAACAGTACACTATAAAGTACACTTACTTGGCTAAATGTTTCATCAGGATACACAACATCTCACGGTTCTTCTCTGGAAGTTTATAAACCAAATAATGAATTGCATGTGTCCGGGACTCTGGACTTCCACACTCTGTTCAAGAAACATAAATAAAGATGCATAAAATTTCAACAAAAACAAACAAAAGAAATAGAAACACTTTGAGAAAGTAGTGGACCATTTAAAAAGTAATAAGTCATTTGAATTATTTGTATAAAATCTGGGCAACAAACTAGAATTTGTTCCAAAATACAAAGAAGTGATTGGAAATAAGATACATATACTTTTTTTTCCCCTCCACCCAAATCAATTTCATATACATATTTTGTTCCAAAATGTACTAGACTGGGGGGGGGGGTGACTTACTGCTTAACACAATGATACAATTTTCAACAGTTGCAACATTTGATTGATTAAGGAAAGTAACATTACTAATCTATAGATTTGTGATTGATTGTGTGTGTGTATTGGTGCATGGGCATTTACAGTGCATCCGGAAAGTATTCACAGCACTTCACTTTTTCCACATTTTGTTATATTACAGCTTTATTCCAAAATTGATTAAATTCATTATTTTCCCCAAAATTCTACAAACAATACCCCATAATGACAACGTGAAAGAAGTTTGTTTGAAATCTTTGCAAATTTATGAAAAATAAAAAACAAAAAAGCACATGTACATAAGTATTCACAGCCTTTGCCATGACACTCAAAATTTAGCTCAGGTGCATCCTGTTTCCACTGATCATCCTTGAGATGTTTCTACAACTTGATTGGAGTCCACCTGTGGTAAATTCAGTTGATTGGACAGGATCTGGAAAGGCACACACCTGTCTATATAAGGTCCCACAGTTAACAGTGCATGTCAAAGCACAAACCAAGCCATGAAGTCCAAGGAATGTCTGTAGACCTCTGAGACAGGATTGTATCGAGGCACAGATCTGGGGAAGGGTACAGAAACATTTCTGCAGCATTGGAGGTCCCAATGAGCACAGTGGCCTCCATCATCCGTAAATGGAAGATGCTTGGAACCACCAGGACTCTTCCTAGAGCTGGCCGCCCGGCCAAACTGAGCGATCGGGGGAGAAGGGCCTTAGTCAGGGAGGTGACCAAGAACCCGATGGTCACTCTGACAGAGCTCCTGCGCGTCTCTGTGAAGACAGGAGAACCTTCCAGAAGAACAACCATCTCTGCAGCACTCCTCCAATCAGGCCTGTATGGTAGAGTGGCCAGACTGAAGCCACTCCTCAGTAAAAGGCACATGACAGCCCACCTGGAGTTTTTCAAAAGGCACCTGAAGGACTCAGACCATGAGAAACAAAATTCTCTGGTCTGATGAAACAAAGATTGAAACCAGGCACCACTCATCACCTGGCCAATACCATGCCTACACTGAAGCATGGTGGTGGCAGCATCATGCTGTGGGGATGTTTTTCAACGGCAGGAACTGGGAGACTAGTCGGGATCGAAGGAAAGATGAATGCAGCAATGTATAGAGACATCCTCGATGAAAACCTGCTCCAGAGCGCTCTGGACCTCAGACTGGGGCGAAGGTTCATCTTCTAACAGGACAACGACCCTAAGCACACAGCCAAGATAACAAAGGAGTGGCTACAGGACAACTCTGAATGTCCTTGAGTGGCCCAGCCAGAGCCCAGACTTGAACCCGATTGAACATCTCTGGAGAGATCTGAAAATGGCTGTGCACCGACGCTCCCCATCCAACCTGATGGCACTTGAGAGGTCCTGCAAAGAAGAATGGGAGAAACTGCCCAAAAATAGGTGTGCCAAGCTTGTAGCATCATACTCAAAAAGACTTGAGGTTGTAATTGGTGCCAAAGGTGCTTCAACAAAGTATTGAGCAAAGGCTGTGAATACTTATGTACATGTGCTTTTTTTTTTTTTTTAATAAATTTGAAAAGATTTCAAACACACTTCTTTCACGTTGTCATTATGGGGTATTGTTTGTAGAATTTTGAGGAAAATAATGAATTTAATCCATTTTGGAATAAGGCTGTAACATAACAAAATGTGGAAAAAGTGAAGCGCTGTGAATAATTTCCGGATGTTTACTGTGCAGTATGTATGTTAGTGTGACCTGCCATTCCACTCTTTTAGAACATATAGGCTAGGTAACTAACAACATATCAAATAGAATTAATGTCAAAGTGCCCAGTTTTGATTTTCCAGATTTTGAAGGAAATAAAATAAAATTCCCTACAGGGTTTCTAAATGGTTCATGTTACAACTGTCTACAATGAACAGACAGCAGCATTAAAATGTTTAGTTACAACTGCACCAAAAGCTTTATTAAATTTATGCGGAATGACCTTTCCAGCTTCCTCACATACTTCTGTCCCTGATTTACACCCACCCACACACCTTCAGTTCATGAATGATGGGCATGGATTAGCATAGGCACAACAGACATTTTGTGATTGTCAAATACATTTTACTTATTGTGAAATAATTAAAATGTATGATCAATATCCTGTTCATAAATATAATCTGAGTGAATAATAATAGTAGCAATACTGTACACTTCTGGTATCATCTGAAGTTATTGATTATCTAATTAATATTTGCCAACAGTTTCGTTGTGTATTACATTTTTATTATTACCACCCCCAACTTTAAAAACATTTAAATTTCTCAAACTTTCCATTCCAGACTGCACACATTAATTATACATTTTAAACCTAGGCTGTAGAATCGTCTAGATCTCAAAATGATCATTAATGAAGTGCACATAGTGTTGTAAAAGGAATACTTTCAGTGAGCATATGACAGAGAAGTGTGCCAGTTTCAGACTGTACTGCCCTCGGGGTTAGCCTTACGGAGATACAAAAAAAATATATATATATATTATTTAGCTACATGGAAGTGTCCCCGTCTCAGGCTTCAGACAGGACAGAGATCCAGATTTTATAAGTATGATGCAGCATGCAAAGAAGCACGCAGCAGCACCTGCAGCAGTCTTCAAAGACTCTGAATGAGCTCCAGTTCCCAGTTCTTCAATGTTCAGCGATTTTAACTCAGACAAATGCTTAATTTTTAAGATATTTTTAAGAAATGTATATTTCGTTCAATCTTTAACAAGAACACATTCTGTATTCTGTAAAACTCAATGAAATACCTGCCAATTAACCAAGAGTCTTGCTTATTTTGTGTACTACTCCAGGATAACTTCTGCTATTTTCTCAATTTAAAATGCTGCAAACCTAATTTTCTATTCAAAGTTCACTGTTTATGACATGATAAAGACTTGTTTGGCTTTAACTTGTAAAGTACACAAAAAAAAATCTGTTTACAAACTCTGCCGTTTTGAACCTCAGCTATTCACTACAGCCTCTTATTTTGAAAGCTCTTTGTTGATATTATATGCTTTCCTTCAAGAATGACCTGAAATGTACTGTGATTAAATGAAAGGTGAATCTTAAGTCTTAGAAAAATGATTTAAAAATACAGCGGTTTTAAATCAATCCACATTTTGCACAGCTGCAATGTATTCTGTAAAACTCAAGCTGCAATCTGGGTGCATACAGGGTATAAAAATGGGCCTATTTATTGTACAAATATTATTTATAGCAGCATACTTAAAGCAGAAACTGGCCATGAGCTACTTTAATTATATTTTTCCCCTTTGAGCCAAGTCCACAGACCAGTACTGTTACAATTCATTCCAACATGAATGTAGATCAAGGAAACCTTGCAAAGTTCAAAGCAGTTTTCTATTATTGCCAAAGAATGTAAGCCATCTGAGAAATTTCGGATATACACCAAAGAGGGAAAACACATTTAAAAATAATTACTGAAATACTTGTATCATGTTTTTGTTTGTTTTGTTCTGTGTTTTGTTACACAGTTAATATCTTCAATTTACTAAAATAAATCTGGCTGGCTGGTGGCTTTGTCTCTTTTCCAACAGAATGGATCAAATACAAGGGGGGGGGACAGCTCTGCTTATGTAACAGCATTAAACTTTACATTAACTGAACTCTCCTACACTGATGCAAAACTATAATCCAAGGGAAAGGTTATTTATTACCTGCAGGATTTCAGAGCATAATGAATGCACCATTTCACTGAACACACGTGCAACTCTAAAACAATTCTGGCACAGTGCTGGGCAAGAAAAGGCCACCCTAAATGGCACTACATCCCCCAGAAGCTTTGGAGGATGATTCACTTTAGGGAAGCACCTGACTTAAAAAGCTTCCTTTATTGGCCTGGCTCCGGTATATAAGCAGGAACCGGCACTCCTTGTTGGTTGGAGGCAGGGAGGAGTGCCAGAGGAGTTGGAGAGTGAAACAAACAAACAAACAGAAGAACCAAAGAATACTGGTGATTTAAGCTTTGCTTTGGACTTTGGAACTTGGATTGTGATTTGGACTGGTTGCTGTGTGTTTGTCTGTTTTTACTGCATGTTTACAGAGGCCCTTTATTTTTGTACATCTGTTTCTTGTGACTGCACCAGTACTTTAAGAAATAAATCACATCTCTTGCACCATATTCCCTGCCTTTGTGTGACGCTTTACCTAGACCCCACCTATTCACCGAGCCCAGCACGGTGTTCATCCCCCCGTGGTGCCACACAATATGCAATTAATTTGTTCTCTACTGTGACTAGCAGCATTTCAGGCAGTGCATGAAGGAAGAGATGAACACTCACTTGCAGGTACAATGAACTCTTTGTAAAGCCCATAGGTCATCAGTGGCTCAGGAAGGCTCCTTCAAAACACAGTTAAAAAAAGCAGTTGTCATTTTAAGCATCTACACAACACTATTACCAAAGCAACAAAAATATGAAATGATATTGCACATACTGTTAGGATAGGATGGAGGGAGGGTTGTATAGCATTTGATGCGGATCAGAAATGGCAGTGTAAAAGTGCCTATTAACATCTAGCCCACAGAGAACAAGGGTATGCATTGACAAGGTCTCTATGAAAAATTAACCTAAAAGATTTACAGATGAAGCACAAAAAATAAAATGACTCTTATTTGTAATTATATTTGGAAATACAAAATACTTTACAATGAATACTGAAAGATAATATTCTGTGTAGGTTATATATTTTTTGATTTTCTATTATAATTTAATATAAATTAATTTAAATTCTTAAATCGCTTCACAGGGAGAGAAACATTAAATGCTAGTCTGTTAATCTGTGCAGTATCAAGGTGCTATTTTACTGAAGTTGTTAATAATTCTCTAATGTATGGCTCATTAAAATAAATTAGCTTCTTGCTAATCTCTCTAATACATTTTTTAAAGCTTATACAAAACTTTATTCCTGTTAATGCAATATTTTTTAAAACACTGTTGCCTTTATTCATACCCTTAATAAAGGGTAAGTGAAAGTTAATCTAGCAAATTAAAAGAAAGTGTACTTTCAGTATTAGCATGAAGAAATATGACTATGTATCACATTTATCAATAGCATAACTCAAAAACAGACACATAATGTACAAATTTAGTTGCCCCATGGTACTCGATGTTTTGAGAAACTCTGAGAAAGTACTTCCTCTAGCCTCTTACTAGGTGCAGGTACTTCTCAGGAAGGACTATTGATCAATCCTCCATGTAGTACCTCTCCAGCACTTCCAGCAGGTATTGCTTGCACTCAAATGTTCCATTTCAGGTCAGGAAATTGTTATTGTCAATCAATATCATTCATTTTATGCTCCCTTAACTATCTGGATGTGCAGTACAAATAGTATTGCAAGAACGTCCACTTCTGATCAAGTGTGAAGCTCTTGAAAGAGGTTGCCAGGTTCTTGCCTAAAATGTCTTGCTACATGTTGGAATGAATTCTTCCCTAAATTCTAACAAGGGCACTAGCACCAGAAGATGCTAAGAGCCAATGTGGAATGGTAGTGTATTTTCAATAATATTCATCTTTAAACTCTTTATCAAAAAAGGTCTATTGTTGAGTGATACGAGTACACCAACAATAACAAATAAACTGAAAAGGGAAGAACTCTCGTTTTAGTGTATACTTACAAAACAAAAGTAATCCTACAGCTGTGCACTATGAACTGCCATAGAAAGGTTTAATTGCATGTTAGAAAACTATCTATAAATCAAGGCTTACTTCTGTTAAAATTTTTGGATCTCCTGGTCGAATGAACACCAAATGACAAAATTATGAAGCTATAATTATTCTTAAATCAGTCCTAAAGTTGTATTCCAACAATATAAAACTCCCTGCCATATACCACATTCTAGCAAGGGATACCCATTTAAAATTTAAATCTTACTGAATACATGTTCAGGTCGGCCACAAGCAGAAGGAAACAGAGGTATTCTCCAAAGGTCAGAAAACTGAAGAATGGAACATTAACTGGCAGTACAAACACCAAACAACTTGTCAACATAATGTGCTCATATTAAAAGATATGGAAGTCTTAGCAAATATTTAACCTGGTTTTCACTTTCAATAAGAGTATCTGTGAAAAGGTTCCAATTCAATTATGTCAACCAGTAAACAAAATGTTGTATTGTGTTGAATTTCACTTATTTTAACATTGCATGAATGGATAATGTCCAAACAATAGAAGGGGGATAAGGCTGTATAGAAAATGTAATAATTTGTGAGATTTAAGCTTGACCTAAAAAAAAGAATGATCTGAAGTTCATTCAAAAGTTACATTGCCGGTCATTTCAGTGAAAATGTCTGCTGCCTCCATTTATAGGCTAGACATTTTGTTATGTGGTAAAATAATACAATAATGACAAATTAAGTCATAAGGCCAGAAAAACAAACAAACAAAAAACGATGTAAAGCATATGGGACAGCAGACCGATTATAAGCAGATGTCAGTACAGTGATGTCACCACTGGCATCCCCTAGCTCAAATTAAACATGCCTTATGCAGAGAATTCTGTGCTTTGGGTGTGAATGTACCTTCAGCTGAGAGGATTACTTTAAACCCATACTATTATTACTGCAACTATTAAAAATCACACAAAGAAAACACAAATTCCAGTAAACACTAAGTAATGATAACTTTTGGCAAAATAGTGCCTGGAGCAGTACTATAAACCATACCTTTGTTATGTCATACATCACTGATTATAGTGATTCTGATCTATCTTATGTGTTTTAAGATTCAACTGAATTTACTTTTTATATTGTACTACACTACATTTAATCTGTAATCCCGCTGCTACTTCACAGCGTGTTAGAAGTACCCTGGTTCAGAGATGTGCATTTGCATGTTTATAAATAATTAAAAACTGAGGAAATAACATACACAAGAACATGGAATCTTAACTATTCTAAGATAACTAAATGCTAATGATTAGTTGTCATAAAATCTTCTTTATTCATCTTCCACTCCGGGTTAAATTCAAAATGATTGAGAGGACGACTAAAAATATGTACTTACAGTGCATCCGGAAAGTATTCACAGCGCTTCACTTTTTCCACATTTTGTTATGTTACAACCTTATTCCAAAATCTTCTTCTGGAAGGTTCTCCTCTCTCCACAGAGACACGCCGGAGCTCTGTCAGAGTGACCATTGGGTTCTTGGTCATCTCCCTGACTAAGGCCCTTCTCCCCCGATCGCTTAGTTTGGCCGGGCGGCCAGCTCTAGGAAGAGTCTTGGTGGTTCCAAACATCTTCCATTTACGGATGATGGAGGCCACTGTGCTCATTGGGACCTTCAATGCTGCAGACATTTTTCTGTACCCTTCCCCAGATCTGTGCCTCGATACAATCCTGTCTCGGTGGTCTACAGACAATTCCTTGGACTTCATGGCTTGGTTTGTGCTCTGACATGCACTGTTAACTGTGGGACCTTATATAGACAGGTGTGTGCCTTTCCAAATCATGTCCAATCAACTGAATTTACCACAGGTGGACTCCAATCAAGTTGTAGAAACATCTCAAGGATGATCAGTGGAAACAGGATGCACCTGAGCTAAATTTTGAGTGTCATGGCAAAGGCTGTGAATACTTATGTACATGTGCTTTTTTTGTTTTTTATTTTTCATAAATTTGCAAAGATTTCAAACAAAATTCTTTCACGTTGTCATTATGGGGTATTGTTTGTAGAATTTTTAGGAAAATAATTAATTTAATCCGTTTTGGAATAAGGCTGTAACATAACAAAATGTGGAAAAAGTGAAGCGCTGTGAATACTTTCCGGATGCACTGTAAGATCACAGCTTCTGTGGAAGACCTAGTTCTATAGGCCTTTACACTATCTGTTGGCATTTGGAAATCTACAGTAGTCAGGTT
The DNA here is from genome assembly GCF_036373705.1 of Amia ocellicauda. Taxonomy (NCBI): domain Eukaryota; kingdom Metazoa; phylum Chordata; class Actinopteri; order Amiiformes; family Amiidae; genus Amia; species Amia ocellicauda. The sequence continues at coordinate 15,276,259 of NC_089861.1, read as the reverse complement.
GGGATCAATTTTACCATTTGAATCTATTGCACAGTACTCACCATAACATCTCAAGAAACAATTATGGAACATTTTGAAATTTCTGCACCCTAAAAATTACTTCATTTCTGGAAAGTAGCCACCCTCCAGTCTGGCAGGCAGTAAGTCAAGGTTTTATGTGTATAGTTGGCACTCACATTTTCAACTGTTACTTCAAAATTAATTAATTGTCAAGAACCCAAAAATTAGAGAGCCATGAAATTTGCATTTGTTGGCAAAAGTTTCATGGTACCAACATGGTATGAGATCCTCAGTAAAGAATAAAGATTATTCAATCAATAAATCTTTAATCTAAATCCACAATGTTTTTTTTAAAGGGCACCACAGACTATTCCATAATCGGAATGTCGCTGGACAAAGTCCTTCGTCTTTGACCTTGACAAGTCTGTTCACCTGCAGAGGAGGTTACCATTAGGTTTTGGATGCCTTAAGATTTATTTTCTATCCTAGGGGTTTTCATTTGTCTCTCCACTGTGCTAAATGGTCCACACATCAGCTGCACTTCAAGCATACATCGAGTTGTACTTCATGTATATTGTTATGTACTTCATGTACATGTGCATACATTGTTTCTGTAAAACACTAATGCAGCTCCTTTTGCAAAGGGGTATTAAATAAAGAATTATTGATATTAATATTCCAGTGGCAAGAATTATATTTAGTTATTTTTCTAGCCAGCATAAGTACTAGAAACATTTATTTGTTTGGTATATATTCCAAGCACAAGCCTTTTCACCAGTTTATGACATAGTTCCTGAGACAACAAGCTGCACCAACAAGTAGTACCAGTTAGAAAATATTGCTGCAAAGAAAGAGCCAGACAATACAAGGCCACACCACCAGCAGTTAAAGTGTGTTTTCTGTGACTTTTTTTCCCCCCTAATTGTATTAAATTGCTATGCCCTAAATGTCCCTGCAGTTTATAGTAACTGAATTCAATATTTATAAAATTAAGAATTTGCACTTTGACTAATTACAACAAATAAAAATAAATATGATTAGTATAAATGGTAGAAGGGAACATATACCCTAAATTGCTGGAGATGAAAATTGTACAACTGGTAAAGATGTCTGCCAGTGTACCTGTAGTTACTGATGATGTTCAAAGGTTCTCCAGAGACTACTGAATACCTCTAAAGTGAAAGTAATATGATCTGCAATCTTTTATACCAGGCATTGATTTCGTAGTTTAAGTTATTTATCTTCAGTACTTCATAATATTGAAAATATTACACAAACTACAAGGCACTAACAATTGCAGGACGTTGTATAACATTACAAACATGATCAGAAATGCCTAAATGCAGCCAACATTCAGCTACATCAGTATTTCCACACAGGTGCCCGCTCCATGTAAGGACATGTATAGTTATTATTATTTGTAATATATATATTACAGATTTGATGTTATAAATTCAATATTATATATAACTTACTCCAGGAATCAGTGCTGTATACCCTTTTGTTGACAGATTATATATATGTTTCTACTGTAAATAACAATATTTAAATTTTTAAAGGTCCATTTAAATACATTTTCATAGCTGCTGCAACTTAGCTCAACTAATTTAGATGATTCAAGTAATTGTAAAATGATTAAGCAATTATATGGCCACCTTGCACGGGGAGGAATGAAGTGCACTTAGAAAGCCGGTTGCATAAAACCCAAGGGTGCTATGTTACAGGTATCTGAAAAAAAGAATATTCTTCACTGGTATCCTTCCTCCACATTCTGAAGCTCAGTTGTGAATTATGTATAAAGCTGCAAAACCTATTATTAAAATTGTTAATTATATGAATAAAATATAGAAAGCACTTAGATTTAAATTACCTTAAATACAGCTTAAGTGCACTTGTTATGGTTTTAATGTCCCAGTCCTCAGAGGCAGAAAGATCCACTTCAGTGCAAGTCTTCAGATCTAAATAAAATAAAGTAAAATAATAAACTGTAGTGAGGAGGCATACAAGTCTTTGCAATAATCCTTTGTAGTTAACGACAAATAAGCAAAATACGTCATGCATATAACACAGTCGAGATTATTGCAATGCTGTGACTGAAATAAGACTGCATGTATGAAACATAATAGTGCTGTATTATACAAATCTTATACAAGATTTCTGCATTTCTGCAAAGAATAAAAGGAGTCGGTGAAAGGCAGTGTCATAATTTAAAGTTCAGAAATCAATGTTAAGTGGTTTCGTAATTTGTTCCAGAGCTGTATATATACATATACACACACGCACGCACGCACGTGCCGCTATCATTATGAGGACTCTCCATAGACATAATGACTTTTATACTGTAGAAACTATAGATTCTATCCCCTAACCCTAAACCTAACCCCCATTAAAAAACTTTCTGCATTTTTACATTTTCAAAAAAACATCATTTAGTATGTTTTTTTAAGCGTTTTGAATTATGGGGACTTAAGGGCAATGTCCTCATAAACCACCGTTTTTGCATAATAACCTTGTAATTACCAGTTTGTAAACCAACCCACACACACACACACACACACACACACACACACACACTTCATGAAAGGTTTGAAGGTATTTTTTTTAATTGTAAACTGTGAGGTTCCACTGCATTAATTGCCCAGTATCTGCTAGCTTTTTAACTAAACATTAAAACCTATTCATAGCTCTGCTGACACGGGTCCCTTGTGTGTGGCTTCTATAATAGCCTGTATCCCAGGGCTGTTTTTGCTAGTGAAATCTCAGAGAACCCGTGCACACCCACTTTGCAGAACTACTTAACTGAAATTAGTAACAAATGAAAAAAATATTTGGACTCCATAGAAGGGTATAAGCCATGTTACATCATTGCAACTTTAGATGTTCTGAGGCATGTTTACTCAAAGCAAATTGCTGTGCCTGTCGGGGCACGGTTGCAGTATTACTTTCAATGTAAAGGAGAAATGCTGGCAACATGCAGACCCTGAGCCACCTCACTAAAGCAGTATTTTTCTCAGCCTACACTGCACTATTACCAACCTTTTCACATTTCATTGTAGAAATCAACTGTCCTTTCATAGTGCAATGCATTTTACAAGCATTCTTGCATATTTTATTTCAGAATGATCATCAGCACCATACTTTTATTATTATTATTATTATTTGTTTCTTAGAATTTGTTTTATTTTTTCCCCAACTCCATGTCACTTTACTTAAATTGCCTATTATTTATGTTAATCTGTTTGTATCCATTCATTGCTATACTACTACCAAAATATTACTGAACAATTACAGAAATGTTTTAAGAAAAGAATATCTTCATTCTGTATAAATGGAGATATGCCACCATAAGAACAAGAAAATGGCATCCCATACATTATCTGTGTTAATCTGTGCAACATCCATACTGGACACGAGCGATACAAGAGATGGCAAAATGTCAATCCACACCAGAGGCGGCAAGAAGATTGGAATAAATACATAACCCTGCCCATGCATTCCTATTCCTATTTTAGAACATGTTTATAATATTTATGATTATTAACAGTGGTAGTGTTGTCATCTTAATATGAATCCACACTGTTAGAATGTTGAAAAGGTTATTTGTAGGACCTCAATTATATACGTTTGTTTTGTTCCCATTCAAATCACTACAAAACCTCATTTTATGCAAATGTAAAGACAAGAAAACTCAACATATTACAGCATCTGTTCCTCGAAATGTTTAGTCAACCTCTGTTTACCCAACTGGTGGATAATTGGACAATTTACTATAACTCCAAACACCACATGCAGCTGCTTATAGTATTACTTCAATATTAATGAGACATGGAAAATTACATCTCATTCAGCAAACTATAAGTACTTCTCAGATAATTGGCTTTAAACCTCTAGTTATTCTGGATGGTGAAAACAAGACTATGCTTAGCACTGCTATTCTGGTAGGGGTCCTCGTTAGCAGGACTAGAATTTGTGCTTGCAAGACAAACATTTTAAGGTTTGATTTCTATAAGACACTGCAATTTGTAATCCTGGCCAACTGGGATAGTTTATTACAGTTTTGCACCCTGGGTTAAATACTATGCAAGCTCATTAGATAATCTTTATAAAGTAGCTCGTTAAGGTACTGTAATAGTGAAAGCTCTTACTTATAGAAGTATATAATGTGTAGAAGTCAATGTACTATTAAGAGGCCCTCCAGCAAGGAATACAAAAACATGTATATAATTATATTATAATTATCTTTTATCAACTAAAAAAAACAAAATCAGTACACCACAAAGAACTGTATATCCATTATTATTTGTATTACACATCACTTCGCATTTTAATGGGCATTAGTTATAAAACAAACACACCAAATAAAACAGACTAATTTCCGCACATACAGATAATTATACTAATGACACACAGCTAACACTATATTCAATACTGTTACAAAATCCTGCAAGCAGTTTTTAAAACGACCATATTTGTTATTCAATGCACATTGTGGATGGTGCGGTTTTGTCGGCTAGAGTTTGGGAAGGAGGAGTATTGCAATGTGATTTCCTACACTCGGCTAGCAAGCCAAGTGTCACCCACAAGGACGGGACCTGGCCAGACCTTTCAAACAGAGGAGAGTGACAGGTGGGAGCCTAGCAGAATACCAATTCATTTGTTAGATGCAGACACCTGTTGTCTCGGGCAGTATTCAGACCTGCAAGAGGCCAGTGAGGACTGCTTTGTATTACCTAAACATGTGTATGCTCACATCTTCCAGGGTACACTTAATGCTCTGCAGGTTTCTGCTGCCAAAAAACCCAAATGGATGTAGAAATGGCAACAACAACAAACAAATAGGAAAATCTGAGCGATGAGGTACATGGAGATATGTCTAGCACCAACTGTTTGTGAATAACTACTAATATGTGGTACTAGGAGGGATCCAACAAAATGTATTAGCTGTATAATACTGTTGTCTCTAGATTTAAGAGAAAAAATTAGGCACACTTATAAATTCAATGTATCAAGCTCTAATAATGCTTCAAAGCTATACTAATGGGATGGGTATCACAATTATTTTTAAAGGAAATGGCCAATTATCTTACCTTCATAAGAGACAAAATGTTTTGTTTTTTTTAATCCTTTGATTGTTTAACTTTCTTATTTGTCAATCTCAAATCTCAATCTTATTATTTTCTTCCTGACAAACACAATGCACTGGTAACTAAATATGACTGGCTCTTCATACCTCAATTTAAAATAACTCTTCAGTAAGTGGTATGTACTTTACAAAAATATAAATAAAATGTAGATTACCGAGAATATATATTATTGTATATATTATTCAGAATATTGCATACATACATATATACATATGTTTGATATATATATACACACACACACACACACACTACACACTACACACTACAAGGGCTGTACAGTGTGAGCGGTTTACTCGCATTTGTGAGTAAAAATAATGTTGTTGCAAATGTGAAATACAATTTGGGTGCCCAGTGCGAATACAATATTTGAACTCTATAAGGAAATACTACATTGACATGATTATGATAATAACGATATTTTACATGAATCGTTATTATGGTCAAAAATGTGGGAAATGTACTTCGGTTGTGGACTATCGCAATTAACCGAGAAGGAAACGAAAACTACAAGTCCTGTGAATTATGTTCATGACCCAGTGTTGCAGCGGCTCATTAGGCATGATTTCCAATCACCTACTAGCTGGCATTAGCCGCCTCGTCATTAAAACACACTTACAGATACAATACAGTACTCAGCGACAGCAGGGCAGCAAAGACTTAGCGATAACGTTGGTTATTAAAATCTACTAGAATCTTAAAATGAATGAATGAATCGTCGATTAGTTGGGTCTACCTGGGGCGCAGATACTAAAACAAAACCTTGAGAGATGGCGGAGGCCATTTCTCCCCCCGAAGTGCCCTATATGACCTGATTGCCTTCCGGACTGCATTTCGCTAGAATTGCCCCTTTTGTGGTTTGAGCCACTGCCCCCTGCGAGGCTCCACTGTACAGCACTGTATTTAAATGTCTTGCACATTGTTACATTTTTTTTTCATTGTAGCATTAAATATGAAGCATTTATGATGATGTGCCACTAATTGTTTTTTTATTTAGTTTGTTTTTTCAGTGTGCCCCTAAATTTTGGACTGTGCCCCTATTTTTTGTTCAATTCAGGGGCACAGTGCTCCTAAGGAAAAAATTAAGCGTAGAGCCCTGACTACTGTTCAAAAGCTTGGGGTCACTTAGAAATGTCCTTGTTTTCAAAAGAAAAGCAATTTTTTGGTCCATTAAAATAACATGAAATTGACCAGAAATACAGTGTAGACATTGTTAATGTTGTAAATGACATTTTAAAAGGCTAACTGATCATTAGAAAACCCTTTTGCAATTATGTTAGCACGGCTGAAAACTGTTGTGCTGATTAAAGTAGCAATAAAACTGGCCTTCTTTAGACTAGTATCTGGAGTATCTGGAGCATCAGCAATTGTAGAATTACGATTACAGGCTCAAAATGGCCAGAAACAGATAACTTTCTTCTGAAACTTGTCAGTCTATTCTTGTTCTGAGAAATGAAGGCTATTCCATGTGAGAAATTGTCAAGAAACTGAAGATCTCATACAATGCTGTGTACTACTCCCTTCACAGAACAGCACAAACTGACTCTAACCAGAATAGAAAGAGGAGTTGGATGCCCCGGTGCACAACTGAGCAAGAAAAAAAAAATAGATTACAGTGATAGTTTGAGAAACAAACACCTCACAGGTCCTCAACTGGCAGCTTAATTAAATAGTACCCGCAAAACACCTCAACGTCTCAACGTCAACAGTGAAGAGGTGACTCCGGGATGCTGGCCTTCTAGGCAGAGTTGCAAAGAAAAAGCCATATCTCAGACTGGCCAATAAAAAGTGTCTGAGAAAATCTGCAGGTTGTTGGAATTATGGAGGGGATGGAGGAGGGGGTAATAGAGAGATTTGCTCCTTGGCTGCAGGACCACGAAAGGATAAGGCTTTTAATTTTGAGGGAGCAACAATTTCAGTGTAAAGAGTGGCTTCTGCAATTGTCGAGGGAGAAAGGTCAGCTCACTTTCTGAGGACAGCATCTTTATTTTCCCTGACTTTAGTGCCAAGCTGGTTAAGTGCAAAGTTGCTTTTAATAGTATTGCAATCCAGCTTATCTTAAGATATCTGTAAATGACATCTTAAATTGTATTTCGAGATATCTCTGATTGACAATTTGGCTGGTCATATTAATAGTGCCTATTTTTTGTAACTATATATGTTTTACATATTTTATACTATTTCATTCATCTTTCTGTTTTGTTGATTTTGGACGCCCTCTGTCAATGCCACCTGGCCAAACAAATGTTCTCACTCCGCCCTACGCTCTTGTTCAACACCCCCTGAAAATCACCAAATGTCTACAGTCCTTGTGTAAATAAATACTCGCATACTCATTTATATTGCCACTAGATATCATTGATTCAATTTGGCACAATTTCTATACCTTTGGCTACTTCAGCGTATACATAGGCAAGTGTTCTGCAGATTACCTGATTGTCTGAATGCAGGTAGAATGTGACTAATATATTAATCATGTTGATTCTGAATTATTTAAAGAAAAAGACAGAGACCCTCACAGTTGTGGAGTCTGCTAGACTCTCTCTGGAAACAGCAATAACAGTGAAACGGCAAGTGGTAGAGGAATATGATAAAATCACTTCACAAACCGTAGACTAACCTACTATGGGTCGTATTTATTTTGTACGTGTGCTTCATAATGTTTTATTGTGTGGTGCTAATTATTTGGGTTTATGTTATAGGCTACTGCTTTTAGTATTCTTCAAATCCTGATATAAATGTCTGGACTCACCGTGGCTGCATATAAGCAAGGTTAGCTGGTGTGGAATTAGGCCTTGGTACTTAGCATCCATCAGCACTGCACAATTTTATTTTATTTTGCGCATACAGTATCTAGTTTCAAGGGTTGTTCACATTTAAACGGTCTTGTTCTGGAGCTGGTGCTGTAAAGTACAGCAGTGAAAATACATTGGTAAGGTTTAAGGCCAAATTGGGGAACCAAACTGGGGCAATTCTCTCTCATTTCCCATCCATTATTATTTATATATTTCTGTTTTCTTTTGTGTTATTCTAATTTCAGGGAGGGCATCTGGGGTTAGGATGCCACAAGAGGAGTTTTACATTTCTGGTATCTCAAATGACATCCCTTAATCTTTATGGCTGTAACAGCTGGCACTAACACTGTACTGCTGGGTGCCAGGTTAATTTTAAAAGCTGGAATGTCAAGGGGTTTAATCACTCAACTTAAAATGGCCATTGCTTTACTACAAGAAACACATCTTCGATATTCAGATCACTTTCACTTTAATGCTAGGTGGGGCAGCAGCTTCATTTCAAATTTCATGGCAAGGCTTAGGGTAGCAGCGATTTTAGTGCACACACACCACCTTTTACTTCAGGAGGGCATGAACTGCACTCTTGAATCTTGGATCTTAAGTCTAGCACCCACTTCAAAATCATCTTTGATTATTCATTACTTTCTGGACACGTATGAGGCTTCTGACCTAACTGCCTGGCATTACTTTTTTTTCCTCTTCTGTCCATCAAACTTTACTTTCTTGTACATATCACAAGTAACAGTACAGTCATATCAGATCATGCATTTCTTCGTTTTGGAGCTTGTTTTCCCCAAGCAGATGTCTTGGATATACAACTCCCTATTACTATCTGATGAAGTCTTTGTTCAGTTTATTTCCTGCCAAATGGACCTCTTTCTGGATAGCTAATAAACTCCTGGGATGTCCTCAAATACTCTATGGGAAACCTAAAGGCATATTTACACAGAAAAGTCATTTCTTAAAGTGCTCAGCTCAACAGACTCCGAGCAGGGTGGCTCTCAGAATTAACTGAACTTATTTTGCAGTTATATCAGCAACATGCTAATACACCCAATCCAGAACTCTATGAAAATGATTGTCCCTGCAAACTGAACTCGACCTGCCCTCAACTAAACACGCAGAGCAATTATTGATTAGATCACGGCATGCAATATATGAACACTGAGACAAGACTAGCAAATGCTTGCTCATCAACAGCATCAGATGTATTCTATACTCACACTTGTGTACTCTCTTAAATTGGATTAAAAGAAGTTAAAATTGAGGGGATCCAATGCAAAAATTTTATAAACCATAGCAACCCTTCCTCTCCTGTGTTGACAAGCTCAGTTTGACATCCCTTCCATAATTTTCCTTTATTTAAAAATGAATTATACAAATAAATTTAAAAGCAAAAAGTCTGACTCTTCCCCTCTCTCTAGTGTGCCTTGTCTCCTCTTTTTTAAACTTTTTCAATATGATTTTAAATCAGTTTTGTTGTATTAGGTTTTATTGTTTCGATTCTATAAAAAACAATAAACATTGTATTTTTAAATGTGCTTTGTGTGTGTCACAATATTGCCAAAAAAAGTTTTACATTTCTTAGTTTGTTCATTTGTCGGTTTGTTTGTTTTAACCTTGGAACCTCGAAATGCCTGGAAGTATTTTTCTATGTTTCCAACTTTTTTGAAAAATATTTTAATAATTCATACATTCATGTATTTACAATAGTACTTGAAAAGTAAATAATGGGTTTCATGTAAATAATTTGAACTTTATGATGACAAAGAAGACAAAGACAACCAGGAACAAGGTTGGAAGACCTGGAGTCTGACTAATATCAAGTAACGGAAGTTTTGAATGTTTCCGATCCTCTTACTGGCATCTGTTTCTTAAGGTTCTCTCCCTGAGTGAATAGATACGAAACTGAGTTAAGGACTAATCTAGTTAAGGCTAATTACATTCTCAGATTAAATTACATTAAACTGCTTTCTGTAATTATGCAGTATTGCGAATATAGTCTAAAAGAAAGTACGTTTAATATGATAAAGTATTATATTTTATGCAAGACTCATTACCTCTCCTACATGCCTTCTACCTCTCCCTCTTCTGCCCTTTCTTGCTCAGTTCCCCTGGTTCCCACCACTCTTACCACATCCTCCTCCACCAAAAACCTTAGTGTGACCCCCCTTGAACCCTCACTTTCCTACTCTCCGCTGATAAACTGTTGCAATTTCTTTTAGCTCTGGCACTTATCAAAACTGGGCTATCACCACTCTTCTCTGGTTGGCATGTGCCATTACTTCCATTCACCACCTTCATCTTCTTCAGTATTCGGCTGCTTGCCTAAAACTCTCTCTGCCATAATTCCCTCATGCTGTTCCTCCATTTCATACTCTACAATGGCTGCCAAACAATGCCTATATTAAAATCCAGCCCCTAATCCTTACACGCCACTTTCTTCAACAAAATGTTTCTTCCTACCTCCAGTCATTCATCTCTCCCTATAGCCCTTCTCAGCTTACTGCAATAAGTTAGTTATTAAGAAAGGGAATAAAAAAGCTTACCCATCATAAGACTCAAAAGTTTCTGCACTTTGGAGCTGACTCCCACCACTCTGTACAAACCCTGGTCTTTTATCCCTGTTAAAAGGAAGAGTGTCAGTCTGGATTTATCTAAAAGGTTATTTAAATCTTAGACATAATTATTGATCAAATAGGATACATAACAACAGGCATCTTAAGACATTTTCTGTCACATTTTCTTGATAATTGAATCATTGTACTTGTTACAATATGAGCAACAATGTAATTTTGTCATGTAATCAAATTATGTGACAGAGAAGGATACCTGTGAGATAAGAACTTGCATGCTTTATCTATCCTAAAAGGATAAAACTTGGACACAAAATACAGGCATTTGTTTCCCCAGAGCATTGTTTATCCTAAATGAGAACACCATTACAGATTAATGCTGTGTAATCTAATATAATGAGTGAAAAGAAATTAGTTGTAAATGTGATTAAAATACATTTCTTTAAAATATGAAGTACCAAAAAGCATAGATCTTACTGCATATATATCTTACTGAACCAGTGAAACAAGTTTCCCTGCAATTAATTTTAAGCACCTTCTGCCCTCTTATGGTGAAAAAGCAACAGTGCAGTTCTTGTTAATTTTGCCAGTATCTTTAATTTTTTCCCTTATTCAAAGCAATATTGATGTTTGAATATTTAAGCAGGTGGATCTTCTTTGTTTACATTGTTTTACATGCCCTATATATGCCTTCAGTATAGCTTTTAGCATACCAGGAGATACAATTTTAGGAGGGAGAACCCAAACAAGTTATTCACATTGCATAAGTATGTGCTGGGGATATGATAAGCAAATGCTCTACTATCCAAAGATCCAAACATGTGCGCAAAGAATGGCAATAGAGATACTTAATAACTGATTTACAATTGAGCTGATGTATAAAATCACGAAAGGCTCTGTGTGTCTGATTGAGAATACACTCAAGCAAACTGAACCTTTGTTTTATACCTGTTAAAACAGGTCACTTGAGTTATTAAGGGACAGTGAGGCAAAACAAAGGTATGAATTGGGAGTTTCCTGGTAGCAATGACCTTTTTTGTTTAAATCAATGAAGCTGCCATTAGATAAAAAAGTATTTACTCCCAGTTTTACAGTTAACTAGGAAGAATATTACATCTAAAAGTATGTCTTTATAGGTGTATGTTCATAAGCATACCATACTGAAAAAAACATTTTGATAGTCACCTCTACTCTCAATTGCATTGATGGAATTCTGTATGAAGGAGAATCCAATGTCATCAAGTTGTGCTTCAACTGTAAAAGAATGCATTTGACACAATATTCATACAAAAAATAGTACTTTTAATAACACCTTTCTCTGTAGAATAAGCATAAGAATTGCAGTAGCAGAATTAAGATTATAAATTATTAGTCATACTGGGATTCAGCAGGCACAGAGAATCCTTCTCTAGACATTTCACACATTTGGATTTGACAAAAGGCAAACTGTCAAAAGTCCAAACACATTTTCATATCTGAAGGTGTGAACTGGGCACAGAACAGAGGCCTGGAACTACAATGTGGCAACAGGCAAAGACTCGAGAATCAGGACATTGCTTTATATATACGGGATGATCTTCTACTTAAAAAAGTCCCTGTAATGTGTTTATGTTAATGTTTAATTGGGTCTACATTATGTAACTCATGGTGAACATTGCAGGGATATGTGCCTGCTGGCAGGGGGGTTGGACCTGCACCATAATCATGTGATAGTTAGGGAAAGGGATTTAAGGGGGAGAGGAGGCAAACAATGACTGAATGCAACCATGTGGAGCTAGCTCCCCTGTAACTGCTCTTTGTGTACCATGCTGGTCTTATGTTGGTTGGCGACTAATATAAAAAGTAGTAAAAATAAAAATGACAGTATTGTAATTAAGGAAATAGTCTTGTTATTCAAGAACTGGATAGTCACAATAGTTGATAGTATTATATAAGCATTAATGAAAGTATTTTGCATTGAAAATATAGTAGCCTGTGCAAAATGTTGTTGACTGCTCTCAGCTATTATTCTTCCTAAAATATATTTAACAATGTTTAAGAATTTAAAGATTTTCAAAAAATTCAGAATACATGAAATACATCAACATTGAATATAAACTATACTTTACCTTCTTCTCTTTTTGAAGAAATTTTGTCCAAGAATGGCACCTATAAATATGGAAAAAGTAAGTACATAAGGATTGTATCATAATAATAATAATAATAATAATTATTATTATTATTATTATTAATAAAAATACATTATATGGTAATTAACATTAAATACATGACAATTATTAATTATGAAGTTCTGCAACAGCAATGACTACAAGCAGAATTTCACAGATTAGCAAGACAAATAAGTGAGCATTTTATCTTGGCATGTTGCTGGTGTGAAGTACTCATCGCCAAGATCAAAGAGTTTGCAAATGTTTCAGTGAATGTGGCTATGAAGACAAAAGACTTTGGACATGGGGGAAAAACACATCATAGTATATGCACAGTTTACTCACCCGTTCTTTCCCACCCATTGCCTGCATCCAGAGTTTACGGTCATCCTCTGATAAGGCCTGAACAACGATGGCAACACCTGGTCTGAGAAACAACACAACATGAATTTAAAAAAGCATCAATAAAAAAAGTAAAAAATAAATAAAAAATCCTGGCATACTGCAGATTATCTTACATTCAGATTTGTCTTTATTCATCCAAATGCAATAAAACATTATCAATGAACCAGATACATTTTATTTGGTACCACCAGTGCAGCATAAATTATGCATTATTTTTTTTGTTGTGTTTGGCCACTCCACCATAACATTATCCATAACTTCATTTCCAAAAAGCTCAACAGAAAATCCACACTGAGATATAAATCATAATGAAATTAATTACATGTTAATTAAATGTAAAATAAGTAATGCACATTTGGAAAAAAATCATTAAATAATGAAATAGCATCTTACCGGTCTGCTACTTCAATTTCTAAGCAAAATCGCCTGTCGATCATATCTGTGGTTTTCCTTGTGCAGGACTTGAGGGTGACAGACTCTGGTTCTCCCTGTGGAAACAATTCTGGTAATCTTTAAAAGGAAACTTTATATAACTGCCTCATTCTGAATGGTGACAGAAAGATTATAATACAATAGTACTGAATCGCCAAATTTATAACAAAAATTGTTGTGTCATGTAGTCCTTTCTACCATTTTATCCTTTAAGCAATCTCTTCTCTCAATGTCAAATGTGTGGTACCAATGCAATTCAATCTATTTTCAGTTTTATAATTTGGCATAAATGATAACATCTCAATAAATCACAGTGGTTTACATCCTGATTGTGTTACCATTCATTGTCTTCTGAGTAGTACAAGGAAGTGGCAATTGTAAGATAAGCCGTTACTAGTATCCTGTTAAACACAGAACAACTATACAATCCAGTTGTAATTGCAAACACAAGTGAGTTCCCCCTTCCCTAATCCCTAAATAAACACTTTGCCTATTGCTGAAGGCTGGACCCCTTCAAGCTAATGTATCCACAAAATGGCAGTAACTGATCAAATATTAAACCACTTATAGCATATGTAAGTGTTGCTTAATGAAGTAAAAGGTCTTATGGTTACTTTTCCAAGAAATGTTTAATCTGATTACTCTGAAATCTAATAGAAAATGTAGGTTATCCATGTTCCTATGCACTTTTGTACATTATGAACAAAGTGTATGATGAGTTATAAATGTGCATTCCCATGTCGCAAAGTGGTTTCTTCCAGTACTAGCCAGATTACATCACTGATATTTCTGGCTCGCACAAATAACCGCTATTAGAAATACTAAGGCTAGTCCTCCCTTGATAATAAACTGAAACTAAAACAGATGCATAGTAATTGAACTCATGCAGTAGATGTCAATAACACACATTGCTATGTAGCAGCAGAAATCCTAAATCCTAAACTGCATTTACTTGTTAGCTTCTTGTAAGTGACATTATCCAACAGCAGAAAGGGAAACATGCATTTACATACAGTGAGGGAAAAAAGTATTTGATCCCCTGCTGATTTTGTACGTTTGCCCACTGATAAAGAAATTATCAGTCTATAGTTTTAATGGTAGGTATATTTTAACAGTGAGAGACAGAATAACAACAACAAAATCCAGAAAAACGCATTTCAAAAAAGTTATAAATTGATTTGCATGTTAATGAGGGAAATAAGTATTTGATCCCCTATCAATCAGCAAGATTTCTGGCTCCCAGGTGTCTTTTATGCAGGTAACGAGCTGAGATTAGGAGCACTCGAGCACAAGACCATCGCCAAGCAGCTTGGTGAGAAGGTGACAACAGTTGGTGCGATTATTCGCAAATGGAAGAAACACAAAATAACTGTCAGTCTCCCTCGGTCTGGGGCTCCATGCAAGATCTCACCTCGTGGAGTTTCAATGATCATGAGAACGGTGAGGAATCAGCCCAGAACTACACGGGAGGATCTTGTTAATGATCTCAAGGCAGCTGGGACCATAGTCACCAAGAAAACTACGCCATGAAGGACTGAAATCCTGCAGCGCCCGCAAGGTCCCCCTGCTCAAGAAAGCACATGTACAGGCCCGTCTGAAGTTTGCCAATGAACATCTGAATGATTCAGAGGAGAACTGGGTGAAAGTGTTGTGCTCAGATGAGACCAAAATCGAGCTCTTTGGCATCAACTCAACTCGCCGTGTTTGGAGGAGGAGGAATGACCCCAAGAACACCATCCCCACCGTCAAACATGGAGGTGGAAACAATATGCTTTGGGGGTGTTTTTCTGCTAAGGGGACAGGACAACTGCACCGCATCAAAGGGACGATGGACGGGGCCATGTACCGTCAAATCTTGGGTGAGAACCTCCTTCCCTCAGCCAGGGCATTGAAAATGGGTCGTGGATGGGTATTCCAGCATGACAATGACCCAAAACACACAGCCAAGGCAACAAAGGAGTGGCTCAAGAAGAAGCACATTAAGGTCCTGGAGTGGCCTAGCCAGTCTCCAGACCTTAATCCCATAGAAAATCTGTGGAGGGAGCTGAAGGTTCGAGTTGCCAAACGTCAGCCTCGAAACCTTAATGACTTGGAGAGGATCTGCAAAGAGGAGTGGGACAAAATCCCTCCTGAGATGTGTGCAAACCTGGTGGCCAAATACAAGAAACGTCTGACCTCTGTGATTGCCAACAAGGATCTTGCCACCAAGTACTAAGTTGAAGGGGTCAAATACTTATTTCCCTCATTAACATGCAAATCAATTTATAACTTTTTTTAAATGCGTTTTTCTGGATTTTTATGAAACTGATCATTTCTTTGTCAGTAGGCAAACGTACAAAATCAGCAGGGGATCAAATACTTTTTTCCCTCACTGTATAAACCCTCTAAATGTGACCTGGAACTACAATGGTAAAAAGTAAAAGGGAACACATCCTTGATCTTTGACAATGGATAGATACATCAGTGACCATGCCCTTCATGTGACAATGTCTGCTGTTTTTAATCCTCATAGCTCCAAGAAATTTTCACTTTATTGAACAAACTACACAGCTATTGAAACATTGTCTTAACTTTTATATATAACTTAACTTTTTATATATAATGCTATATTGTTCAGAATGTTAGTTGGAACAATTAATTGCTATTCGTACTTACTGAAGTAGCCTTATAGCGGTACAGTGGATTGCATAAGTATTCACCACAGTATTCAAGCACTATTTAAATTTTCTTTTATATTGAATGAAAATGGATTTAATTGGGATTAATTATCTCTTTGATTAACACCACATGCACAACACCCTGAAGGTGCAAAACAAAAGTTAATTAAACAAAAAAAATACTTTACTAAAATTGCTTTGACAGCAATTACAGCTATGAGTCTTTTTGGGTAAGTCTGCAGCTTCCTGATCCCTGTAATTTTGGCCCATTCGTCTTGGCAAAAACGCTCAAGCTCTCTCAAGTTGGATGGACAATGTTGGTTAACACTCAAATATTTCCACAGATTCTCAATTGCACTGAGGTCTGGGCTTTGACTGTACCATTCTAGGACACTGAGCTTTTTGTTTGAATCCACTCCAGTGTAGCCTTGGCTGTGTGGAGACTGAAACAGGTTTTTCTTTAGGATTTTCCTATATTTGTGCTCCATCCATCTTGACCTCAATCCTATGAAATTTCCCAGTCCCCACCACTGAAAAGCATCTCCATAACATGATGCTGCCACCACCATGCTTTATAATGGGGATGGTGTTCTCAGGAGATGAGCAGTGTTTGTTGGCTTTGTTTCACACAATTAGACCAAAAAGTTAAATTTTGGTCTCATCTGACCAGAGATGTTTTCTTGTGTCTTCCACATGCCTTATGGCAAAATGCAAACTGAATTTGATGCGACAGATTTTCAGTAATCTCAGTGGCTTTCTCCACACCATTCTGCACCCGGGTAATAGATGAGATATGGACAGTTTCTCCCACCCTGGCCATGGAACTCTGTAGCTCCTTCAGTTACAACTGGCCTCTAGGTGGCTTCTCTGACCACCAACCTCCTTGCCTGGTTGCTCAGTTTCAGTTGGTGTTGGTGTTGTTCCATATTCTTTAAAGAAGTGTATACTGGATTTAACTGTGTTCCGGGGGATGTTCAAAGTTTGGGATATTTTTTTTTAGTCCAACCCTGACTGGTGCTTTTCCATAACTTTCTCTCTGACTCTGACTGTTCTAAAAGCTCTGACATACTCCAGGTGTATTTAACGTGAGATCATGAGACACTTTAATTACACACAGGCAATGGACTGCACCACAGCTTATTTAAGTGTCATAGCAAAGTGGCAAGACTTTTCAGTTATTTTATTAGTAGTTAATTAAAAAAGGTAATAGACGTTCTTTCCAACATTATGTAATACTTTATGTAGGTCAGTGACAGAACATCCCAATTAAATCCATTTAATTCCAGATTGTAACACTACAAAACGTCTGTATTGAAGTCTTTGAGGGGTGAATACTTATGCAATCCACTGTACATTTGACTAGTTTGCCATTACATTTTCAGGCAACTGTGAAATTAATATTTTATTTAAAGGAGTGACCACCAGAATCTCTTAATGTATGATGGACTGAGAATTCCTGTTTTTACCTATTTAATTCAATGAGTCTTTAAAGGAACTGTGGAAATAGTACATAAAAAAATATGAATAAATAAATAAAAATAAATAAATAAATAAAAAGCAAAAGCATGTACACTAGCATGTCTAATTACTGTTTCTTAAAAAAAAAAGACTTACAGTTCTCCCTCCAGATCTGTGATCAAATGTAATCATGTTAAATAGCTTCTGCTCTTTCATGTAAGTACAATATCTCTTCACCCAGCTGTAGCCAAAGGGAGGCGGCCCTAAAAAAATTTAAAAATAAAATTACCTCATAGTGGGTATTAAGCCATCTGTTATAAAGTAGTTAATTTCAAGCAATGTACATTTTGTTTACATCTATATTGTTAAAATGATCATCCAGACAATGCAAACACATCTTCCATTTTAAGACATTGAATTTTGCTAACAAATCAAACAAGGAAATGCAATAGTGGCAAAAAAACATTTGAATTATCTGAAACCTAAATTAAAATACCACCATTTCACCTATTGCAGATGTTTAATGTTTAAGTACAACACAACTTACTTTTCTCCTGGGCATACAGGTAGCCCTCAATGCTAAGTTGACTCATCTGTCTGTGTTCCTCTGGATTTAGTTTTATTTTGTTCATCAAGTCCAGCACCTCTGACCTGGTACCTTCAAAACGATTTCTAGTCTATAAGACAAAATAGTGCAAAAGGGAGAAAATTGCCTTAGAGCTTCGAAACCTTATGTCAAATTTAAATGCACCTGAAATAAATAACTTTAGGATTTTTTTGCATTATTAATCAGACTAACATTTTTTTCTTAATGTAACTTAAGAAAATGCTTTAAAGTGGAAAACAAGTGTTCTTTCTTTGTCTTTGACATTATAATCTTCATGGCTGAAAAAAAAAATTGAAATTCAAGGTAGCAGAATATATTTTTGAGATAATATTGTGTCTAACAAATTAACCAATAGATCACACATTGTAGAGTGAAAACAAAACAAAACAAAAAAAAATGCTAAATTAAATTAATGTATGAACATGGAAAAACAGTTGATTTGAAAACTATAGAATTAAAGCAAGAACAAATGAACACTGAAGACAGCAAATTGGATATTTGCAGTCAAAGCTAAAAGGCTGTAGCTTACCAATAAATAAAATCTGTAATGATCCTAAGAACTAGCTCTCACATGCTTGTCATGTGAGTAACCTAGAGCTACTGCGGATTGCTGTCACGCTTGAACAACTGAGATGACACGATGCCAAAGTGATGACAGGTGACACAGAAGTTCTTGATCTTTTATTATTTGCAATTATACTTACTTGGCAATCAATAGAACACCCAGCAAACCTCACGAATCAAGACAAATAAATTACAAGATATTACAGAGAAATATAGATTCCTTAATTAACTTAGTTATAGTGATAAGATAAGGAAATTATATATAAAATTATATATATTTAAGACTTGTTACTTGTTGTAATGTTTTGTACAAAATTTTCCCCAGGTTGTGAAACTCCGCTTTAACCCACATGTGACTGAAAGAACTGATGAGCCATAATACTTGTACTGTCATCACTAAGCCACTCACAGAATCTTATTGTGGGATGATGCTAAGCAACAGAGACCGAGAGGAAATGGCTCAGACTGCCTGGTCTCTGCCTAACCTCGTATAACACACCTGCTCCGCTGAGGTGAGCTCAACCTTCCTTTCTTGGCTATTTGGAAGACAGATGGAAAAGTGGGCTACCCCTTTGGGAACCTCAAGCCAAACTTAGCTATATGAAGAGCACTTGAATCTCAGTCAGTTGGTTTTCCCCCCGTGTGCCATGCAAGCTGCAGTTTTAGGAAAGACAGCTACTGAGGACTCACACAACAAAATACTGGTATGAATATTATGGGGATGTTTAGATATGTAATGTGGAGGAAAACAGAAATCATTTGGTGCTTCTGTGCTTTGTGTGCTCTGACCCTGGAGGTTTCTGGCAAGTAACTATTAATTTGCCTGCATTCTTTCCAATGAATTATGAGAACCTGTTATTTTCTAACTTCTCAGTTACTCCTTTTTAGTTTATCAGCAACTTGCATTCTCTACTTGTTTCTTATTAAAGCTTAATTGTTTCAAACCTAATCTTTGTTATCGGCAAATGACCTTCTAGATGTAGCTGGCAATTTAGAGGATAATTATTATCATTCATGAGTAATAATTGTAATAATATTGATGAGATGGGTAGGCTTATTTTAGAATGCCAATGAAATTACTATCATAGTTATTTAGATGACCAATCAGACACTGCTTGTAAAATGTCAAACCCCTTGAAGGTATGCCCCAACATGGTAATAAAAGCTATGCACTTCCTTGAACTCTTTGGAAAAAGAGCATTATACTTGTTTAATACTTTCTGTTGCTGTGTTCTGCTGTTTTTCCCCGTGCACGTAATAAATTCTGATTAGAACTTCCAACTCCAAATCTTATTTCCATAACAGTAACTATAACTGTTAAATTGTTTAAAGGGTTCATTTTCATGTTCTCATATTACTTATATTAATGGAGATTTAATTAAATACAGGATGTCAGAAAATAAAATAACATTGAAGGTTAATGTATTGGATTCATACAGCACTCAGTTTCAGGGAGTGGGTTATATAGAGTTTTACATACACACTTATGTTGTAAGTCGCCCTGGATAAGGGCGTCTGCCAAGAAATAAAAATAATAATAATAATAATAGATTTTAGTGTAAGATAACTTGGATGCATTGCATTGTAGTTGGGGTCGACTGAAGGAATATGTAAGCTCTCTGTCAAATACAAATGTCAATTAGCCTTGCTAACCAAGTTCTTCAGACATTTTAGAACCGTATAAATACATAACTGTGTATAATAATCATTTATGACAAAGGAACAGTAGATGGCACTGCAAAAGTCTTATCATCACAAACAGCTTAACTAAATGAAAATGTACCCACAGTTGCATAGATGCAGTCGTCTCTCTCATCTTAATTTACTAACATCCTTCTAATACTATTATGGAGGTACGCTTAGATACATGGATCTCAAAGTAGTGGAAGAAGAAACTGAGATGAGAGAATGCGGCACAACAAGGGTGGAGTGCACAACTGTTAGATGGATTATTTCTTGTTTGGATTGGTTTTCACAATAGTGGACTTAAATCTGGGATGAGACATGCATAAAAGGGAAAAAAGAGGAAGTGTATAAAATAAAATACAAACATATTCAAAAGTTTTGCCAGTTTGTAATCTAAGACTGGTATGTAAATACTACTTCAAATTTGAATAATAACTTTTGGCATTAAAAATATTATCAAACCTGACAACATAATTTGTGTGCTCTCGATAGGAAGAATGTTAGTATATTACAAGTATGCATTACTAATAAATAAAATGGATGCACAGTAATTCAAATTGAAATATTTCTGATACCATCACTCCACTGGTTCTGTTTTATTTGTCTAGAATGTATTCTTTCATTACATTTATAAGGCTCTGAAAAGGGATCGTATAATGAAAGTAAATAAATGAATGAATAAGAGTAACTGACAGAAAAGACAAAGATTTAGTCACAAGAAGTGAACTTTAGATGTAATTCATTAAAGAAAATTACAAAATTGACAACAAAAATACATCCAGCGTCTCGCATTGTGTATTTAGGTGTGATGATGGTGCATTTCAGCTAGACACAGTAATTATGTTAATGTGGGAATGCATGAGCACTGCCAAATGTAGTGACTCACAAAGTAGTTTGTGCCTACGTGTCTGTAAATGTGTAAGTAATTTCAATTTCAAAATAACATTCATCATCTTGCATCTTCAAATGTATTTAGAAAGTCCAATAGCTATATAAATAACTACGAATATCAATATAAAAAAAAGGAAGCCCAGAAGGAAAAATGCCAATTTAGTCAAATCATTCAGAAAATACAATTAATCTCTGTATACTTTAACTGACAATAAAATCATGTCCGAAAATGTAAATGCAAGGTAAAGCATAAAAACAAAAATTGTGGAATGCACTTTAAATAGCTCACATTCTGAATATTAATCTGCAGTTCAGTTTTGTAATGGTTGAAGTCCTTTGCCAGCTCATATCCCTGATGATAGAATGTGAAAACTGTCTGGAAGAAAGCCAGCATCTAGAGAAGAGAACATATACATCAAGACTTGATTTAAAGAAATATTATTTTTGTCGCTTACAAATGGTTAAACAAATATAACTGTACAAACATGTTGTATGGTTTACTGCTAGTAATTACTACTTTTCATTTTGTATAAATGAGTGATTTTAATTGCTCTATATACAGAAAAAATATTCCAGGAAAAGTTCATAAATCATGGTTTTAGAACCTTGCTCCACAGCAACTTGTAAACTTGTATCTTTATCTAACTACTTGTTCTAATTAACAGCCTTGCACTTACAGGTTCCACACATTCAAATTTCTTTCTCTCCTGGATCTCTTGCAGTTTGTAAACATACTGCAGTGACTCTTCATGAAAATGTAGTCTCATCTGCTCCACTTGCAGGTCTGCCTGGAAAATACATCACTTTAAGAAAACATAAATGCAGCTAAAAATATAGTTTACCTCACTCAAGTTAGTTTTTCGTATTGTAAATGTTGATGTGAAGGTTTTCCCAGTACAAAAAAACAAAACAAACAAAGTTATACCGGTATCAAACGGGCACATTTTCACTTGAAAATCAGCAATGTTGAAATCTTTCTCTGGGAAAGTAAGGGGATTTATTTCACATTGCTTAACTAAGGGCCAGATTAAATCAAAACTACAAAGCTGTACAGCATAGCAGTTACATTTCTAATTAGCAGAAAGTGACATCTTACAAAAAATTATTGCGCTAATTTCTATTAGCGGGTCGGTCAAAGTTTTGATTTAATCCCAGCCTAAATCAACTAAACTTCAGCAATAATAAAAATCACAAGTCTTTTGCAAATTATAAAAAGAGAAGCTGTTTAAATAGATTAATAATTAATGATAAAACAATAAAAACCTCATGACCATCCTGATTATATCACCGGTATTGTTGTTATTGTTGTAGTAGTAATTTAGGCATATGTGCTCACAGCTCATCTGCCAAGCACTTGTTCAGTGTAAAAACACAACAGAAATGGTCAAAATTCTTGACGATCTGTTGGCCCCAAGTTGTTTTAGGTCACAGTGTTACTGTTTGTGTAAACACCGACTGTAAAATGGAGGATGTCCCAGGCCTTAGCGGCACAGCTACAGAAGGTTCTACAGCCAACAATGCTTTGGCTTTTAAATCATAATGCAAAACTTCAAAGGGTGCAAATACACAGATGTTGGTAAAATAAGTGCTTGTCTAAGGATTATCCAACTGAAAAAGTCTTAATTTGAATTTCAAACAAGGTTAGGTTTTAAAAATAAATGTATTAATGTTCAAGATTTATTTCCCTTTTAAGTTAAAATGTCATAGCTGAAGAGAAACATCAGAGGCAAGAGCATCTAGATTTGCTAGTTTGACCTTTGCTGAGGTACGAAAACATTCTCATGCCTTTCCTTTTCTGACTAGCTGCTTTAGCAGGAAACCTCCATCAGGGAACTATATTCCCCAAGAAAGCTAGAACGTGGGAAGCTGTAATACATCTGTGTGCCAAGATTAACAGACGAGTATTCCCATTCTTATGTAAAGAACTTTTTCACAGTTCAATAGATAAACTTGTCAACAGAGATTCAAAACACTTCATGTTAATTGTCCGGCTATTATATTTCTACATAAAAAAACTAGTGTAATAGTATCACTACTTTCTAGATCTTATGCTATATCTACAATTTTCTGGAAATGTCTTTAATACTCTGCATTTATTTACTTCACCGCTCTAAAACGGGCACTCTAGGGAAATGCATAGACTAAAACATGCCTTGTAATTTTTTTTATATAAACACATATTTGTAGTAGGGAAAAGTACCTCTTGTAACTGTTGATCTTTCTTCTTTGCAGACAATGTTAAAAGTTTTTCTAGAGAGCTGTAGTATTTCTCTGTGTCTTTCTCGTACCTTTTTCTTTCCTCCTTGAAATTAGAAGAAATAAGGAGAAATACGGTGTTCAGTAATTTAGCCTAGTGTGAATAAAAAGAGAATACAGCTCTTTACAATACAACAATCTAGCAGGTTTAGAAGAAGTGCCTGTGGTATTTTTATTTTCCATTTCTAAGAAATGAGCAGAGTTTGAAATGATCAGGTTACTGTATTTCAATTACATACTAATTTTCATTTGGTATTAAAGACAAAAAACACTTGGTATTAAAAAAAAATACCAAACACATTTGTAGCTAAATGAATTAATTGTATTTAATTTAAATTTAAAGTAATTGCAATAAAGTACATTTCAATCTATTTTATGCCATGTATTACAAACTGAATGACATTTGCAAGCAAAGCAGTGATCTTGACTAACAACTCAAAGCTCTTGAATAGAAAATAAAAATATTGTTAAACACTGTTACCTTTGCTGAACCCAGCTGTTCTTTACGGAACTTCTCCAAAGGTTTCAGCAGTGTCTCAGTGATGTTCCGCATCTAGCAAAGGGAAACATTGCTACTACACACACAAGCATGGATCTTGACATCAGAAACACACAGAAGCCAAGATATGACCCAGAATAATTTTGGGCTGTCTTCGAAGTTGTATTTATATCCAAACTAAAAAAAAAAAAAAAGAATCTGCTGTTTGGGATGGTTTTTGCTAAGTGCACAGAAGACCCCAGAAAACTTGAATGTAAGCTGTGCAAGAGAAAATTGGTAGATCATGGAGGAACAACCGATCTCCCCAAGATCATTTGACCAATGTAAGATTAAATTATTATGCATGATTTATTAGGCATATTATAATTATTATTGAACAACATAGATTATTATTATTTACAGAAAAATACATAATATCTCAATCTTTAATGTAACTTATGTTGATAATCATTGCATCCTTTTATAGTGTTCTATCATTAGGGGATTTGAAGTGAAACTTCTCTGGCAATTACATTTTTCACATGGAATCTATAAATATGGCAACTTTAATGATTTAACAATATTGAAATACATATATGTTTGATTACCTAAATATTGTAAATATTAAATATTAAAATACTGATCAGGATAAAGGATATTTTATGTTGAAAAGCCCAGAGATTTTGTTTTTCCTCACCTATAGCAAGCAAGTATAATCTTACACATGAATTATTACCCAAACATATAGCACTGTTCATGATATTAATGATGAATGACAAATCTTATTTAAATGTACAACAAAGCATCAATCTTAATTTCTTTGTATACAATTCTGTGATAAATTACTACATTAACTCAGTTACCCTTCAAACTACACTACAATGTTTAAGTTATCAAATAAAGGTATAACATATCTCCCAGGAACTTCTTTAAGTCACTTGTTAAGCTGTATGAAAACATGACAGGACATGCCTTAGTATTACACATCTCCTCTTGCTGGCCATGACATGATATATATAGGACTGACCTACTGAGTGAGCAACTTGGGCAGGGCTGTCTCTCTTCCAAGGAAAATAACAAAGAAGGTGTCTGTTGTTTTAAGTGTTTATAGTAATATGTATTATGATCAAAATGAGTTCTGTTCAAACCAAAACAGTATGTAATGTATATATGTAATCCACTTACCAGTTTTAAAAGGTACTATTGTTCATCTGTAAACAATAAACAAGTCAAAGCACCTCTGTACTAAAGAACCACACAGAATCCATGCAATGTCAATTAAATCTCTTCAGCCCAGACTAGATCAATGTTTTGAAATGCCCAAAAATTACTAACTACAAACTAAACAGTGTATGGTGCCAATGGCTTCTTGCTCCGTATGTCATGTTTACCTAAGTAATGACACAAAAACTACAATTCACAAATAGTCAACAGCACAGTACATATTGCAGATAACATAACTAGTCCCTGATGCACCCTTATCACTAACCAGCACTGCTGATTCTCAGTGGATGGTGAGAAATGTGCAGTCATCATGTAACACTAACATCATGGCAGAAGCTAGTCCCAACTGCTTCCCTGCATAAACTTCACTTTCTTATCTTTCATCTGCTTGCTTTGGTGACATTAACACCTTTTTTTCCAAGCTTGAAGTCTAGGAAAACTGAAGAAAGTATACACTGATCAGCCATAACATTATAACCACCATAATATTGTGTAGTCCCCCTTTTTCCCCCTTTGTCCCCCTTTTGCCACCAAAGCAGCCCTGACCCGTCATGGCATGGACTCCACTTGAGATCTGGGGAATTTGGAGGCCAAGTCAACACCTTGAACTAATGATTTATCAGACCAGGCCACTTTCTTCCATTGCTCCGTGGTCCAGTTCTGATGCTTACGTGCCCATTGTAGGCGCTTTCGGCAGTGGACAGGGGTCAGCATGGGCACCCTGACTGGTCTGTGGCTACGCAGCCCCATACGCAACAAACTGCGATGCGCTGTGTGTTCTGACACCTTTCTATCAGAACCAGCATTAACTTTTTCAGCAATTTGAGCTACAGTAGCTCGACTGTTGGATCGGACCACACGGGCCAGCCTTCGCTCCCCACGTGCATCAGTGAGCCTTGGCCGCCCATGACCCTGTCGCCGGTTCACCGCTTTTCCTTACTTGGAGCACTTTTGATAGGTACTGACCACTGCAGACCGGGAACACCCCACATGAGCTGCAGTTTTGGAGATGCTCTGACCCAGTCGTCTAGCCATCACAATTTGGCCCTTGTCAAAGTCGCTCAGATCCATTTTTCCTGCTTCTAACACATCAAACTTTGAGGACAAAATGTTCACTTGCTGCCTAATATATCCCACCCACTGACAGGTGCCATGATAATGAGATTATCAGTGTTATTCACTTCACCTGTCAGTGGTCATAATGTTATGGCTGATCGGTGTATAATACTATGTATTCCTTGTAACATGTTATAAAATGTATGCAAACATCACTGCAGATATTCAATCTCAGTGACAGTTTATATAAGGGTTAGGATAGGTCTTATAGGATTACGATCTTTGTTTGTTAAAATATGCACGTTTTTACTGAAAAAATACAATATAAAATGGGAAAGAATATCAGATGAAGATGAAGGCTTCAGAGTGTCAGAAGCCCAGATCTGGATATTTAAGAGATTAAGAGAATAAAAAACTGAAATGACTCAGGGACACAACAGTCAAATCTAATTGTTTATTAAAAAAATAGAGTAGTGCTTTTAATTGTGGAATGTAAAATCAATACATACATACTCTACCATTCACACAGGCCTTTACTGTTCTGTTTAGCTCCTGGAAAATGAGTTTACATTTTCATCAGCTGGGCAGTTCATGTCTTTACTCACCATCAGTTCTCTCTGGTCCTCCAAGTTCTTAAGGAAAGCAGAGAACTCCTGTAGTGATTCATCTGAAATATAATGAGACTATTAGAATGAAAACAACCCAAAACTTTAACTTCCACACTAAGGCATTAAACATTGGAGCTAATGATTTGTTAGATTACATGCTATACTGTTTTCTAACTAAAATATTCACATTCAGGCTCTAAAAAGACAACAAATATTTACACCAATATTTGTAGATAATGAAAAACCATCACTAAACCGTAAAGGCTTCCAGTTAATTGTTTAAATGTAGATGGAATTGAAAAATAAAATGGTTTAGGAACAAAATTACCCGGGGGGAGTGGGAGAAGAGATGTTTCTGGGTGGTGTGCACCCTGCATGTGACGTAAAACAATCAGGCAGTGAGAAGTTTTCAGACACACCTGACAGCGCTAAAGAGCTCCAGAATTTGATCAATCACACAAATGCTACATAACCTGCATACTACTAAGGATTTATCGTTTCATATATTTTTTTTATTGTTCTATTGACGTCGGGTAGCCTGAAGAGAAGTATTTAAAATGTATCCAGTTGTCAGGTAGTAAACCAATGAGTGACTGAAACCAACACCAGAAAACAATGCAGCCCTCAAGGAGTTTGAGATTTCTGTATTATAACAATATTTATGTATTGTTGGCACTTCTTTAGTTTTACTGCAACTCCTTCTATTCCTATCCCTCCATTTAGCACATATCATGTCTGCACTTGTTAGCTAGAATGTATGCTTATTAGGGATGCACCAAAATATAATTGGACAGCTATCGGTATCGGACGATACTGGCAAATATGTACACCATTGCGCGATTCCTTTAAAATTGCTGATATTGCTGGCTGATATTTCTGACTGATGGTGCTGCGTCTAAATAAGCATCCATTTTGCTCTACTTGTGGGCCTTCAACAAAATATAAATGACATGCACAAACTGTGATGTGGTTATTAAGTGCCATGCTGCTTTGCTCTTTATATGTGCACTGAATGTGCCTGGTTATGTGAAAATATCAGCAGAATGGCCATTTGTAAAGCACTTGTGAAGTATCAAGAGGAGAAAGCTTGGGAAAGTAATTCAACACATCAATTTCAGTAGCAAAAATTCATTTGTTTTTTCTTATATTATGCATCAATGGTATTAGTATAATTATTGCTCAGTTGTTTCAGTCATGCAATGCACTCGTATGTTTATATATAAAGTATGTTGGAATTTAGTCGTCGGGTGATGTATGCATGAGATGGCTTTTTTTTCTTTTTTTAACATATTTAAGATATTGGACCATTTGACTTGGTAACCTAACTTGAAATGTCGGAGCTTCTAATGTTGAACCCATCCCTGAACCCGACACCCTCAGCAGCCCAAGTATTTGAGAATGGCAGAAAATGAAGTCGGAACAGGGCCAGAGCTAAAGGCATCAATGAGAAAGTAATTTAATTAATTGCTCTAGATAACCAGTCTTCCTCTGTTGTGGAGGACATTGGCTTTCAGAGGCCGACTGAGCATATTGAGCCCTATTACAAACTGCCTAGTCTGGGCTATTTCTCAGATGTGTGTAATGTTTGTTATTATAAAATATAGTTGTATTATTATTATGATTTATTCCCAGTCACAGTTCTGTTAATAAAACACAATTTATATCCAGGGATTGCACAAAGAGATGTTTATTTATCTTAACAATTATCATACATTTTTCTATTCACTGTTTTTGTGATGAAGTCTTTTGATATTCAAAAACATGGAAAAACAAAATGTTTGATATGGAAAAATATTACAGAAATTAACTACTTTGTGGTTGTATAATTAAATGTTTATTAGAAAAGAATAATCAAAAGCAAAATAATAATAATTTTATGCCAGGGTACAAATAGGTAAATACATAAAATAATCGCCATCAGTATCGGCCGATTGTGTCATACGAATATCGACTAAGGGTTTCGGACCAGAATTGTCATATCCTTGCATCCCTAATGCTTATTTAATTTTGTACACATTGTATTACTGCACTTTGTAATTCTTTGAAATGAATCAATATGTAAAGTGTAAGTCACCCTGGATAAGGGCTCTGCAAATAATTAAATGTAAGGGCATTAATGGTCTGTAAAGTCAGAAGTGACACCCCAAAACCACACAGTCTTACCGATGCATTTCTCGTCGTCCGTCTTTGCATCCCCAATATACTCAAATTTAAAATCCCCAAGAGACTGTGCAAACTTGCGCTGGGCCATCCCTAGTTCTGAAACAGAGAATATAAACAAATCAATACATTACAGAAGTGCAAAGTTATACTTCAAGGCCAAATAAAACAGATTATTTTAAATAAATAAATAATACCCAGCAGTAACTATTCAGATACACTATTTGTGTATCACACACACACATATAAACAATGTACTTTTTTCATGTATTTGAGACACAGAACAGAAAAAAAAAATCTGTTTCTCGAAACATTCAGTAGGTAGCAGCACTAAGAAGAAACCATATGAATTGGAAAAAATGAACATGTATCTACAAGGCATATATAATGAATGCATGTAGCCTAAACAGTGATTCAATTGTTATGATTCATAATAATCATAATAGTACTATACATTTCCTTTCATTAAGCTTTTGACGATGATCAGATCTGATGATACATCACTTAGCGATTCGGTTTCATTTTTAGTTTCAGAAAATGTGTATATCTGTTTTGTTGTGTATTGTTTTCAGTTTCATAATCTAAATCAGACTCCATGTAAGCAACAGAAATTATAGCACCATTATTTTAGCAAACGAGCATAATAAAAATGGGGGGGGTGTTCAAGTTGGGGAGAGGTTAGCAGTGGATGCAGGTGGTGGAAGGGTGGGTGAGATTTATCTGTCCAGATGGTTTTTGATTATTTTGTATCAGGGATTGCTGTTTGTTTGGTTGGCATGTAGGACCTGTATAAATGTTTGCATCCCTAATGTATCATTGGCACCCTTTGCACTTTGCGATGCAAGCATACCAGACTTTGGGCACATCAGCAAAAAAAAGGTTCACCATCCCTGATATAGCCTGTGATTTTAAATGTTCCTTTTCATTTTCATTTATTAGTTTATATATATATATATATATATATATATATATATATATATATTTACTAAAGCTAACCCATAGTCTTGTTGTATTTTCACTAAGCACAAACTTCCCTAATGGGAAGTGTCAATGTATAACAGATACTACTGCTGTGCAAAACCACACAAACAGGAAAACAACGGTGTTGATTCTTGCTATATTTTGTCTTTCAAATCCTGCATTCCTTTTTCACCTTGAACTTGTCTTGTCTTGTTTTTGTCATGGTTAATGTTGCGAGAGTATTGGAAAACTATGGAAACATACTAAGCAATCATAGTGCCTCTTACCATAATTTTGCTATATGTCCAACTTATACAATATTTTAAATGTTTAAACTATTTTCTTTAGAAGAAAAGATGATATTAAAAAATATTTTTAAAGTAGTGAGAATAAGTAGTAAAAAGGAAAAAAAAAAACTTTTTTTTAAACACTGCAGCTACAATGAAAGAAATCATACCATCTAATGAGACATTTAGCTTCAAACAACT
Source organism: Amia ocellicauda (assembly GCF_036373705.1). NCBI lineage: Eukaryota > Metazoa > Chordata > Actinopteri > Amiiformes > Amiidae > Amia > Amia ocellicauda. The sequence goes on along the minus strand of NC_089861.1, from coordinate 15,245,670 downwards.
TGGCTCAAGCCACAATTTAACGAGTTCTGCAAACATCCTGTTCCATATACCTTATTAAGCTGATGCATCCTGTCTTAAATTCACTGCGCTGTGTGAAATAGATTTCTGTTAATGTATATACAGTACAGTTTATGTAAAATCAGTAGTTCATCAGTAAATCAGCAATTCATTTTAATTTGTGATTTCCTGCTTTATTGCTTAATATTATGAACATGAAAATGTGTATTTTACACATGCTCAGCTTGGTTATCCACTGTTATTTGATATGCTAACTGTCCCTGTAACAAACATCTTCATAAAATGATTAAATGTATCCGTTATATTTGAGGATGCATGTGGTAACAGCTATATACATCAGCCTTTGCCTTGGATAACCCTTTAAAGAAGAATAGTAATCTAGTAAGACATATGGAAATGTAAGTTAAAAAACTAAAACATGTGAAAAGCGAAATGTGAGTCAAAGACAAATTATATAAACTAATCCTTAAATGTTGTATTTAGAAATATGAACTTGCCAAGTGAACTTTGTATATTCACAGTGTATTTTAAAATGCTGGGCAAGTGATTCAATTTAATTTGGGTACAGCACAATGTGAACTACTGTCCAGTTTTTGTCTGAGGCCAAATATGTGCTTAAAATAAAAACAGTGAAGTTCAGATTTTTGTATGGTCAATTGCTGAAGAAACCAATTCACGTCAGCAAAATATGTTATAAAATAGTGTACAGGGGCTAAGCAAAATTCACTGTAAAACTGGTGGAAGCCAAGTTCTCTACCAGTAAAAGAGTTAGGCCTACCCGTCAGTTGAAATGTCTAAATGGCTTTTTTTATGTTTTAAACAAGGTAATGTGTTACAGCAAATACAACCCTACTGACAGACAATCCATGTATGAATTCTGAATACTACTAATATTATTAGGTCAGATTTTAGAATGTGAAAATTGCAATATAAAGCTCAACCAAGTAACAAAAGAAACCTGCAAACGTGAATAATGCAAATTATACAGTATGGTGACTTGCAACAGTGTTATAAGGAAAGCCAGAATTTATCAAGTTAAAGTAGCATGACACTAGGTGCAAAGTTTTCCTAAAACATATGGTTTCTGTGGTCAACCAGCCAGTGCATTCTCTGTGACAAACAGATGTGGGCTGAAAGATAAAAATGTTTATGATGAGCCATTCACATTAATGACCTGCTGCAAACATGCAACTGAAGTGCAATCTTGGTTGCAGCATGTGACAAGCAAAGAACAGCTGAACAGTAAAAGACTATCTGTGATATAACTGGCATGCTAAATACATGACATGCTCTGAATGCTGGGGAATGAAGTCAATACAGTGAAGACCTTTCCGTGGACAAACAGTGCTACAGTGTCTCAACAGCCTATAGTTAAACTGTGACTAGATTATTATTAATAACAGTTTAGAGCTCCATTTGTTAGAATAAATAAGATGTGTTTTTAGGTGTCGGTTTTTACAGATTGCATTATTATAATACAAATACAAAATGTACATGTATTGAAATGGTTATTGGATAATTAAATTAACAGTTAATGATAAGTCATAGTGTAAATGAGAATTAAATGTGGAACTGAACACAGATATTTTCACACTCACAACAGGAAGAATGGGCAGAATATGGTTTTAAGACCTAGATTTTCAACAGAAGCAGGCATAACAGGCCTAATTAATGCTCAGGAAGCAAATTACCATGAATTTCAATTTTTTCTGGTTTATTGTCCAACTGTGAGAGTCATATTCAATACCATTAAAGGGGAACTTTAATGACAGAGCTAGCATGTATGGTCTTCCAGGGTTTCAAGATTGTATCATAACTTCATGAATAGAGGGAACACAGAATGCATGTGCAGGTGTGTCACCCCATGGGGAGTAGTATGCAAAGGGCGTTATTTAGTGAAGAAGTGTCTCCCCCTTCTCCCATTCTCAGACCCAGCCGCTATGGAAATACATTGTTCCAGTCACCAGTCGTCCAACCATACCAGCACACCTAAAGGAAGCCACACAGAAACTCAACACACAAAGTGCACAGTACCTTAAGGGAAGTGCAGGAGGGAGTTAGGAGTGCTGTATAGCAATAGCCACTGGAGAAAAAGAGAAACCTGACAACACCCCTACTTTGCACAAGAACCCTGGACTGGATAACAACCGCATTTATAGACAATGACACCCTTTATGACCAAAGACGACGGTCTGACTGAGGAGTGTGTTTATTGCTTCATTGAATAGTGGCCCCAACACAGACTGGGGAAAAGAAGGCAAGTCTAGTCAGAGCTCTACACATGGGACAGGACAACTGTTGTAAAGTCTCTAACTCTGTTCGTATTAGTGATTGGAGACAGTACAAATACTCACCTGGGTCTCTTGACTGATACGTCCCACACCCCTTATCTAAGGTAAATAGTAACTTTTTACTCATGAATGAGCACAAAGTAATTTGTTTTGTATAAAGGGGTTGTTTAAAATTAAATGTCATCCCAACAAAAATATATGTTGTATGACCATAATGATCATGATTATTGTGTGTCAAGTTAAATAATTAAATAATTCCCCTCTAAAGCTACCCAAACAGAAGAATAGCACAGAATAAAAGCTGACCTAGGTACTAATTTTTGGAGAGCACAATCAGCAGCTAAGGAGCACTATCTAAAGCGGTTGTTACACACAGATTTATTTTTATTTGAGAAAAAAATAACACCTTTAATTGTATGTGGACACACACACAAACAAACATCCACACTAAGGTTTATTCTCAATTTGGTATATTTTAGATTGCACTGCATTACATTTGCTCTATAAATAAAAAAAAGTGCCTGACTCTAAGCACAAACAGTCAAGGAAGACCTGAAATACTCAGTAGTCATATTGAAATATAAAAGTGTGGTTATACAAAAATTCTCAGAAGCATCAACTTTATATATGTAAGTTTATATATTTTTATTTTATTGGAGTCAATTGATAAACACTTAAATCTAATATTGACCACCATATGCTTTAGATAAAGTTACTAAAAAGCATTTAATAATCATAACAGATTAAGCCTACATAGACTCTGTGTTCCAGGCACTATAAGTGACTTTGGATGATGGAGCACTGAACCTTTAGCCCATGCCAGCATCCACTTTTGACAAACAAGTAAAAGAGGAGGTAGAAAGAAAGACAAAACATACATTTTGGTATGTAAAATGATCAGGGACATGTCAAGACAAATGTGACTCATATGACCGCTTAGGAAACGGTATGAATAATAAGAAAAGTCTGAGTGATGACAATCATCTCAATTATAAATCATATAAATACATTACAATTAATATTATAACTGAACGGATTGTTTTCATGACCTAAACAGGTTTTTTTTTTTTTTTTTTTTTTTTTTTTTACACAGGGCTGAATTTGGGTGATTGTACATTTTGAAGGGAAATTAAAAATCACAATATTATGATTAGCACTGGTGCTTTGTAGTTTTTCCATTGTGTTTCTGATATCCAGGAAGTTTTGACAAAACATCCTGAAACAGCATGCCAGAGTTTGATATCTGCCAAGTTTTCAATTATAAAAACTTTTAAAAGTCATTTAAATTATGACATTATTAAGTAACTCAATTATGAATTATTTAATTGTCTAATAATGACATGCATCTCTAGTGGAATTAGGAGAAATGCAGTTTCTCTTCAGTTTACTTAAACTGAAGATCACACCATGAAACCATCATATCATTTTACTTTGTACAGTTAGGCCTAAATTGTTTTTAGTTTCTTTCTAATAAAAGCCCCTAAATTTTCTTCATGCCTGGGATTTCCCTGGACAATAAAACTATGACTAAACCGCTCCTGAGTGGAATGTATCTTTAGGGCTATATTGTTTTCCACTGATGTTAGGAATTGCTTCAGGAAAATTAATTAGATTCATTAGAGATTGATCAAGTGAAATGGACATATTTTGTAGGAAAGAAACACATTACGTACATAGGAATTTATTACTTAAAAAGCATTTTACTACTTGTGTGTTTTACACATTTATATTTTACGTACAATGCACAATACTGATTTTTGATGCACAGGATTTGTCTTCCATTCAGCAGTGTCTATGAGTGTATGGCTCCATGTTCACTGGACACTTTGAGACAGGATTTACATTTTTACTCAGGAATGAATAATATCGTTGCCAAACTGAGTCCCACTGCATTTCAATAACTACATTGAATTAAGGCTCATAACTTATTAGTCTTATTTATTTGTTCCTGTTTATCTCCCATTAATAAAATTATAATAAATGATAAAATTAATAACAACAAAAATACATTTGAATGCCCTCCACTCTCATTTGCTACAGCTAAACCCCCGCTCTAAACAATTTGGTAACAGATCGCCTTGCCTAAATGCAAATTTATGTGGGAAACCATGATTGCTGTACATTTATGATAAAATGAGATATAAACCAATAATTTTGGAGAGTGCACTAGTTCTTAAATTTCATGACAGACATGGATCCCAGTCTGACATAAGACAGTGCATAATAATATTAGATTTTACACAATGGTGGGAACAGCTTTAAATCTGTAAGGTGTTTTTGGAAAGGGAAATATTGCTTTCAGTTTTGTAGTCACCCAGCTGTGCCAAGATTTAATATCTCCCTGCCAGAATTTGATCTCCTACTCAACAGCTTCATCTGTGATATTTGAGACCCATGCAATACTCGGTGCATAGCAAGCACACTGGACACTACAGGCTTGCCTCGTGAATAAGTCCGTCTTTAAATAGTGCCTGAGGGGAATCTTAGCTTTTGATTTAAGCCCTAAGACATCAATTGATGTTGTGACATGACTGTACACAAGGCATGACTCGCCAAAACAAAGTTAATACATGTGAATGCCTATGAACCCCAATTATAATTACATGAAATTCTTTAGTAAATATTTTCTTGCACAGCATTACATACTGTAAGGACTCACCGAAAATAAGCGACCTGGCAAGGAGGTTGGTGGTCAGAGAAGCCACCAATAGGCCAATGGTAAGTCTGAAGGAGCTACAGAGTACAGAGCTGCATTGCCAGGATGGGAGAAACTGTCCATATGTCAACCATTATCTGGGTACTACACTAAGCTGGGATATATGGAAGAGTAGCACAGAGAAAACCATTGCTTAAGATGAGGCATAAGGTTCTCTGGTCGGAGAAGACAAATTTTACTTTTTGGCAAAATCAACACTGCTCATCTCCCTAAGAACACTATCCCCACAGTAAAGCATGTTGGGGACAGCATCATGTTATGGGGATGCTTTTCATCTGCAGGGACTGGGAAACATGTCAGGAATGAGGACAAGATGGATGAAGCCAAATATAGGAAAATCCTAGAGGAAAACGTGCTTCAGTCTGCAAGAGACCTTGGACTGGGGCTGAGGTTCACCTTTCAGCAAGACAATGATCCTAAACACAGACAAGACTACACTGGAGGGGTTTAAAACAAGAAGCCGAATGTACTAGAATGGCCAAGTCAAAACCCAGACCTCAATCGAATTGAGAATCTGTGGAAAGATTTGAAAGTTGCCGTTATCAAATTTGAGAGAGCTTGAGTGATTTTGCCAGAAGAATAGGCAAAAATTACAAGAACCAGATGTGGTGGAGACTTTCCCAAAAATACTTGGAGCTGTAATTGCTGCAAAAGTGGTTCTACCAAGTACAACTACCCCATTTCGGTTTTTAATGTTTCATTAACTTTTGTTTCATTAAAATTAAATTAAATTAAATTAAAAATTAATTAATTAAAAATATGTTGTACAGTCAAGTTGTTGTATATAAATACATTTTAATTCCAGATTGTAAAAATAAGAAAATGTGGGGGATAAATAGGCTACTTATGCATCCACTGTATATACAGCTATGAAAAAAATTAAGAGACTACTGCAAAATGATCAGTTTCTCTGGTTTTACTATTTATAGGTATGTGTTTGGGTAAAATTTACATTTTTGTTTTATTCTATAAACTACTGACAACAGTTCTCCCAAATTCCAAATAAAAATATTGTCATTTAGAGCATTTATTTGCAGAAAACGACAACTTGTCAAAATAACAAAAAAGATGCAGTGTTATCAGACCTCGAATAATGCAAAGACAATAAGTTCATATTCATTTTTAAACAACACAATACTAATGTTTTAAGAAGAGTTCAGAAATCAATATTTGGTGGAATAACCCTGATTTTCAATCACAGCTTTCATGCGTCTTGGCATGCACTCCACCAGTATTTCACACTGATGTTGGGTGACTTTATGCCACTCCTGGCACAAAAATTCAAGCAGCTCAGCTTTGTTTGATGGCTTGTGACCATCCATCCTCCTCTTTATCACATTCCAGAGGTTTTCAATGGGGTTCAGGTCTGGAGATTCGTCTGGCCAAGACAGGGTCTTGATCTGGTGTTCCTACATCTACACCTTCATTGACCTTGCTGTGTGTCATGGAGCATTGTGCTGCTGGAAAAACCAATCCTCAGAGTTGGGGAACATTGTCAGAGCAGAAGGAAGCAAGTTTTCTTCCAGGACAACCTTGTACGTGGCTTGATTCATGCATCCTTCACAAAGATAAAACTGCCCGATTCCAGCCTTACTGAAGCACCGATCATCACCGATCCTCCACCAAATTTCACAGTGGGTGCGAGACACTGTGGCTTGTAGGCCTCTCCAGGTCTCTGTCTAACCATTAGACGACCAGGTGTTGGGCAAAGCTGAAAATGTGTCTCATCAGAGAAGATGACCTTACTCCAGTCCTCTATGGTCCAATCCTCATGGTCTTTTGCAAACCTCAGCCTGGCTCTTTGCACGACTTCAGCCCTGCCCATAGGAGCCTGTTTCGAACAGTCCTCACCGTGCACTTCACCCTAGCTGCCGTTTGCCATTCTTTTTGTAGGTCACTTGATGTCATCCTACGGTTGTTGAGTGACATTCGAATGAGTTGGCAGTCATCCCGGTCAGTGGAGAGTCGTTTTCGCTGAAAACTTTCCTTTTCAACTCTTTTGGCAAGGTCAATAGTTATTTTTTGATTCCAATTACTATCGAGGTACTACTAGCACTGTTTTTGCCATCCAGCTGGTCCTACTGCAAGAGGATAGTGATGACTACAGCAGTGGTTTATATACCTTTCCTCGTTAAATAAGATTTGGTTCAGGTGATCACCTAATCAGTACGTGGTAAAAGCCGATATGGGCATTGACCACATCAAACCAGAGGAGCTTTTACAGATCAGCAGGGACACATGCACCCGGGGACACAAATGGAAATTGGGCTACAAGGTATTCAAAACGGAAAACAGGAGACACTTCTTTACACAGAGAGTAGTCACAATCTGAACAAACTCCCCTGCAATGTTGTAGATGCTGAAAATTTGGAACATTAAAAAATAGACTGGTTAGGATCCTTGGATCACTTATTAATGGACACCAAATGATGGGTCGAATGGCCTCCTCTCGTTTGTAAACTTTCTTATGTTCTTATATAGAAATTTTTGCCATATTGGCCTGATTATTGACTATCAATTGGTGCATCCCTAACAAAGTTAAATTGCACATTTATTTGCTGCATACTGACTATGCATATTTCTATGCACTGCTCCAAACCATTACAGATTTACAGAAGTACAAGTTTGTTTTATTCAATATAAAAGGTACATTTCTCCCAACTGTTAAATTATTAGTATTAGCATCATCATCATTTTATAAATAAGTGCTAGTTAACTGCAATGAAATGTAGAATTTCAAATATTCCTCCAGGGTGAAAAGTGGAATTATACTGTATCATAATACATCCGTCACTATCTTAGACTTTGACAAAACCAAGTGAAATAAAAAACGGGATTTATTAGAACACCTATCTTAATTTAGATAAAAAATATGGCAGTTTTCAGTGCTCAGGCTTTAGACTTGCAATACACTGTTTATTAAATGGGGAAACAGTGTATTTCTTAGAAGAACATGTCTGAAATCCCATTTATTGATACTGGAATATTCACCAAGTATTATCCACATCTCAAATACAGCCCATGAATGCCATTATTTACATCTCTACCTGAACCTCCCACCTAGGGCTGGGCGATATGACTTAAAAATAATATCTCGATATTTCTTGTTTTTATCCAATCAAGCCACAAAAAAAGACGAAAGACATTCAAACTACAAATATTTCGTTAATCCTCCAATAAGCAAAACTAACAAATACTACATGCGGGCTGTCATGGTAAATATATGCAGAATGCAACACATTACAGGGCAAGTGTTGTGTGATTACTATTACGTGTGTTGTATGTTGTTATGGGATAAAATAAATTATATATGTATATATATGTGTATATGTATATATATATATATATATATATATATATATGTGTATATGTATATGTATATATATATAAGTTTAAAAATAGCTGGCGTTACAATAGTTTTAATACATCTGAAATGCGGGGTGCCTTATCCCAGGGATTTTATATAGAACAATTATCCGGTCAAGGAAGGAAGGACAGCAGCTCCCATCTAAAAACAGTCCATATTCACCGATGTCTCAAAAATTATTTATTAGAGAAAAAGTGAACATCATAATGCTTACGCGTTTCGACTTATCTTCCTCAGAGCACATATATAAATATACACAGTATGATTTACTGTCACATAACAACAATAACACAAGTCATGTGATCACGCAGCACATGCGCTGTAAAGGTACAGATTCAGTTATATTTACCACAGCCGGGTCTATAGCGGCGCATTAACATCTGCTGGACAGACATTTCTCCTGTGACTGTCGCGTCTCGATTCTACTTACAAATACAGCATGTTGTTAATACAAAATAGTTATAATATTAATAATAATAATAATAATAATAATAATAATAATAATAATAATAATAATAATTGAACTGTTGAACCACTTCACCATCTTAATAAAAATAAAATTATACTTTCTGCATGAGTTTGCATTGCTTTCCAATTCATTAAAATGCAAACAAAGGTTATTATGAATTTTATACAAATGATATCAGTCTAAATTAGCGGGGGTGGGGGTGCTTGCAGATCGAGTTCAGCCGGCGAGGAGAGCGGGCGGACCGTGTGCGCTTGCGCATTACAGTATCTCTGGTTGTGTTGGTTATTGTGTGTCAGGTCTCTCTCCTCCTGTCTGTCTGTGTTTCTGATGCTCATTTCTTGCCGCATCCGACACGTGTGGAAGAACCAGGAAGAACGGAAAGCGTCCTAATGACGAAACATACTGCCGTAAAGATTGCGATTTGCGACAACACGATATAAACGATATAGCATAATATGAAACGATAGACGTTTTTCTATCGTCATACGATATATATCGTCATATAGCACAGACCTACTCCCACCCTAATGCAGACTGAACAATCACTTTCAGTTTGTTTAGGCCACTCTGAATTTCCAGATACAAAAGTTCCATTATTAGGACATTACTCAATATTCATCACTGTGACACTAGTAATCTCTCAGAATTACAATCTGCACCCTGATTATCTTACTTACTGTCCATGTGAATGGACACCACTACTCTTCAGTTCCCAACACCATCTTTTTTCTAGTGGCATTAACTTCAGGTAGTGGCAACCACAATTAAAGGGCAATTGCTAAGACATACAATAATTTATCTTCCCTGTCTAAACTTTAGGCTACATTTTGAATGTACCAGCATTCAAGTAAAAGTGGAAACTACAACAAAAACTAAATAAATTCACTAACACTTTCCCGGCTATGCTCTTTTCAAAGACATTCTGTAGGATTGTAACTGGCCAAGATGCACACATACATATACATATATTATTTGCAGAACATCTGTACAACATCATATACAACCTGATCATGTAGAAATCTGGAAAAAGGTTTAAAATAATTCACAGAACAAAGAGACACCTAACAATAGATCAGAAACAAGGCAGGCATTCAGTTTTGTACAGTATGTGTAATGAATACCATAGGTCATGGACATATTTAGTAATTTCAACACTTATAAAACTACAAGATATACAACTGTATTACAATTGTAATCCCTGCCTCCCCATTTAGTCTTGTAACTGGTAGACCTTTGATTGTAGGAACGTCTAGTAAGAACATGAGCAACAAACCACACAGGAATAACCACAAACATTTAGGAAGTTACAATTTAACATTCTGCACTTCCAATATGTTTTTACAAATAAGCACAAATGCAGATGAGGTTAAATACTTAAATATCAGGTTGCAACGATGATAAACTAGAGCCTGACCGATTTTTTTGGGTACGATACCACTAATAGGGAAGGTATGCAGTGACCGATGGTGTAAATAAAATATGAGAGTGAACGGATTGCAATTCACTTCCCTTTAATCTCAGAACCAGTTCACTGGCAGCACTTTCCTTCCACAGCATGCTAAATTTCCCCAATTACCAATATAATATCTGCCAATACTTAATTTTTTGTGGTTAGCATGCAAAACAGACATTTTCTAGCATGGATCCCTAAAATCTCTCCCTGTCAGAGAGAAATTGTGTCAAATATGCACTGAAGGCAGCGTTTTTTACTAGGGTTTTAACGGTACACCTATCCATACCGTTTGGTACAGGATGTTGGGTTCGGTACGCGTTCGGTACCGAATGAACACAGTCTAGTTTTAACCATGCACGTTACTCATTTGAGACTGCATCATCCACATGTGAATATCACTGGTACAAGGAAAAAACAGAGTGCAGTGCAAACCCTGCCTGGTCGGAATTTTACACATACATGTAAGTACACTTGAAAATTGGACTATAACATGTATTGTAGCTAATTTAGACCTATCTTGCACAGAAATAGAAATGGCCACTTATGAACAACTGAAAGGGGCACCAAAGTTCTAGTGTAGTTCTAATTTTATTAAGTGTATAATATTTGACAATTAATTTAGCCCAACACATAGGCCTACATGCAGGAACCAAGTTTATGGATATCAAGGTAAAATGTATACAAGCAGTGTGTATGTATGTAAGAAAGTCATTAAAATAAATAAAGATACCCAGTGCTTAAGATTAGCATCAAACAACTACACAAAACTATGACAAATTATTTGTATTGCAATGTCTAGACTACCATTAACTATACTGAAATATAGTAAGTAGAAAGTACAATAAATTATGACAATCTTCATAGAAAAAAAAAAAGGCAGCAGCTGCATTACAGCATAATACAGCATATCACCCAGAAACTAAGCAGATGTGAATGAGTTCATTTAAAGCTGTATTCACCATGAACATATCAAGCTTTTGTCTAGAAAGCACTGGATTATTTATTCAGTGTTAGGAAGAAAACCAGCATTTGACCACATGGGAAATTTGACCACTATTTCTTAAAAAGTTAGGGGAAATCCTTTTTCAAGTCTACAGGCTGTGGTCTGAGGAAAATATATTCTCAATTGTCTATCAGTGTCTATATTAAAGAGAGGTTCTCACAGGTTGTGTTTGGGCCAACTTTTATAATGGTTGCTCACATTTGCTATAGGAAAAATGAAAAGGAAAGAGTAAGATCACATTGAATTTTGCATTTCATTCTTTACCTTATCTAGTTTGTCACATATGTTGTAGTGTTTTTACTTCAAGAAGTTAAATTAACGCAGTAAATGAAAAAACAAAACCAAAACAGTCCCTTGTCTAGAGCTTTCCTGTTTCAGGCACGCTGACCTTTCCATTTTAATTCCCCGCATTTCTTCCCACCTCTTCCTCTCCAGGGGCCCTCTCCATTATGTTCCAAGTAAACTTTTTCCAGTTTTAAGCAATACTAATCCATCATGACAGAATCCCTGTTACATCATATTTATCCATAGAGCCTTGTCCTTCTCATGAATAAACCTATGTGATTCCCATCCCTCTTGAAATTGATGCAAAGTCAAACCCGTACAATGGAAAAACCCAAAATACTGAAATATGGAAACATTTAGCATCCAAAAAAAAAAAAAAAAGGTTACAGCCAGAATAACCAAATCAGCTTTCCATAAACACACCATTAGGAAATGGACAAGACATTGAACTACTTTATAATTGATTATACTTAAGCATTTTTAAATTTTAGAAAATGTAATGGTGTATATTTTTTCTTTTGATCCAGCTTTTCCAGAAAGGTTAATACTTACATCATACAATCCTATCAACATAGAACATTACAAGGGTGTAACTGCAAGAAATATTCATAGATTAGTTAAATAAATAAACGTCAATCTTAGGCTGGTATTCAATACAGAAAACTCAGAGGCTATAGGCTACAGAGAAACAAAGACTGAAATTTCATATCCGTGTTTTTTTCCACCAAATTAACCTGGTTTAAATCGGAATAATGGTGCTCGTAGGAGACCGTAAATACATTCCCAACTGAAATACTGATCCTATTCTACTAGCTGAAACCCACATCTCAAAACATCCCTTTTCAAACACAAAAATATAATCTAAATTTTAATATCACAAATTATTTTTAATTTCTGGAAACAAACACAAGTTCACATTGTTTGCATTACTTCAGGTCTCCCAAGAGTTTGACAATCTTTTTGGCAGAAAAGCCTAAATTACCTAATTACAGTGAGTTTGCCAGTACACTAACATTTTCCTAAACAATTCCAAAGCTTTTATATATATTTTATTAGTATTACTGTGGGTGTAAACATGCAATTTAAGACCAAGATGCCTCTGCACACTGCTATAATGAAACCAAACCTAAAAATGCAGAGACGTATAGTCACCAAAAGAGATTTACAATCCAGAAAATTACAGTATAAAAACTGCCAATTAACTTAATGTGGGCACAGCATATATGACAGGACTATAATGCAGTGTTCATATTTAAATACAAATAGCACTGATATGCGACAGCCTTTATTTGTTTATCTAGATTTAGCAAACCTGCAAAACAGAAAATTGCATAAACTGTCAGTCCTTCAGCACAATACAGAGATGGTTAATGTAAATATATAATACGCAAACCCATGCTATTTTAGGGTTTGCTTCATGCATTTACTGTCATATACATTATATTGTAATCCTACATATCTTCTTAGAAATATAAAGACTATAGCCTAATTCATATAGATAGTTAAAGGGGGAAAAAGTTAGTTTCCCCAGTTCATATATATTTTGGTCTTAGACATTATAGTTTTGCTTATTGTGTACATAAAATTAATCATGGTTGGATCGTCTCCCAGTAGTACAGCCGGTACTCCTAGGAGTTCACAATACAATAACCTCTACAATTAGATATCGTGGTGCACTGCTGGTACCAGTACTACCGCCCATCACTAGACTCGTATAATTTTTAGATTTCTTTGCAGTTAGATTAAAGAGGTTTGAGAAAAAACAATGCATCTTTCATGATTTAGCTAACATTAAAGTTAGCTCAGCTCACAAGCTGAGAATCCTGAATACCTAGGAAGACTGGGTGTGTTTTTCAGTCAAGGTGCTGTGTAGAGTATGCTCAGATAATTATGTACAAATAATTCTCAGTGACAAAAACCTTGGTGTGTGATAGACAAATCACATGTTCTGCGCAGAATCTGCTCATCGACTGGATTTAAGAACTCACCCATTGAATCTACCCCAAGATGGGGCGTGAGGAGAGGTGTGGAAAGCTTAAGGTGGACTTGTGTCATTGAAGTTAGTTCAGCGTGAAATAGAATACGAACAACGCAACTCAATCAAGCACTGCAATACAACGAAGTCACAGGGGGATAAAAAACTGTTTGTTGTTGTTCTTACTGACAAAATTCCAGGTGGTCTAGTCATTCATATTTGTCACCCTGCCTTCAAAATACTCGCCAGGGGCGATTGAACAATCTTAATTTCCAGTCCTGCATTTATGCTTTTAAGATTCTCTCACTTATCTCTCAATTTGTTGATGATTAGTTTTGCTGGGCAGAACCAACTTCCAAGATACAGCTATGGTCTAAGGGGTGGTAGGTGGCAAATGAGCAAGTTGTTATGTTTGTATCTTCATGGGCAACAGCCTTCTTCAGACAAGACCAGCAGTGTTTATTACTATGTGGAAGGAAGTGTTTTGGTAAAGAAATATGCCCGATGTTGATTTTCATTGACTTGTTGTCCGACCACCAGCAGTATGTTGCTAAAATTATTCACAGCCCTATATGGGTGACATTAATAGCTGGTGAAAAAATACAAATTACCACTCACTACTTGATTGCATAAATATGCACTTAGAGAGACACACTAGCAGTATATGTCTGGAGATTTTTGGATAGCTCCTGCTTGATTTACAAAGGGGGGACACCAAATTTTCCAGTGACTTTAAAAGACAGCCCCTGGAATAAATGGTATCTCTGTGTTTATTGAGTGACAAAAGTGGCCGAGTATGATGCCATTCAGATGGTAAATAAATAGCCATTATAATCTGCAAGCTCAACGTTTATGTTATTGATTCACCTGTGTGTGTGTGTGTGTGTGTGTGTGTGTGGGGGGGGGGGGGGGGGGGGGAGTATGCATTGTTCAGAAATTAATTTAAATGTGGGAAGACTCTTCAAATTAACTTTCCAATTCTGTTTTATTGTATAGTTATAAAAAAAAGATTACAATAAATTATGTCCAAAAAAGCATCCCATCCTATCATAATACTAAAACAAAACTAGAATAGACTACAACGATTAAAATAAGGTGAATATAATTGGAAGAAATGCCCAAATGTATTTTCCTCTTTAGTAGGCGTTACACTAAGGAGCTACACTAAGGATGGCCCTTTACATGTGGTATATTATTTGTGTAGTAATAATACAATTCATATAAATGAGTGTTTTGACAAGGGAAATCATGTAAGTTACAGGACACCACAATGAGCTCAATTCGCAGCTACTGGACAGCAAATCCACAGGAAAGAGCAACTGGTCCGCAATTTTAACAGCTAACCCACTCCCTGAATGATGCTCTGCCTCCAGCAACAAGTTCCATAGGAATACTACAGGGACTGTTCAGACTGTCATGTTACCAGATGTTCAGATCAACTATAAGAAAGACTAACCACACAATCACAATGCAAGCCCTATATACATATCATTAGACGTTTCAACAACTAAGAGAAATCTCAACTAAATACACAAATCAATCAAACAATAAAGACGAACTGAGGGAATGGAAAATCTCGCCTGTTATCCCCAAATTCAGAGGGCACCAACAGAGAGCCTCACATTGAAGAAGGACAGATGGAAGGGCAATGGCTCCTGCTTCCTTACACCCTGGAGGGCAACGTGGAGGCGCTGGAAGATGAGCAGGAAATCAGATACGCCTAAGAACCACCGTGAACAGGTAGGTGACAGCAGTTAGAGGCAAGAAAAGATTCCATACAGGCAATTTTGTTTAGACGAGGAAAATGTCAGAGTTTTCAGTTTCATTTTCTTAAGTATCCAAACAATTAACAATGATTTTACACCGGCAGAACTGTGGCTCTCAGGGAGCAGGGTTGGGCTCACTGACTAAATGCACTGAACAGCACATCTGCAAAAAAGGGCAGTTACTAAAGTTCAGTATAGTCTGTGAAAGAAAACTTCCTTAACAGTATTCAAAGACATTAATTTTATTGTTCTTTTTTCTGTTGTTGTTGTTGAAGGAAAACAGAGGAGGCATTGAAAATTAGTCAACAGCATACAGACAAAATCAGCCAGTGACTTCACTGTCCAAGACTAAAGGGCAGTCAAGTCCACTCAAAGCTTAATTTTACCAATGGGGTCGGTAGGATTGAGCTAAAGCACATTAAAACTGCCATCACACAAGGATATAGGCCCTGGGGCGGCCTAATGCTCAAGTGTGAACGGGGTCTATGTTTCTCAGTGGAAGGATACTGGACAAAATATCAGAAATAGATGATCTTGACTTCAGCTTGGGATGTATAAGTCCTGTCGCGGTCATCTATCAAACGTTAGAGCCCGCATGGACCAGCTCAATTGCTTAATAAAAAGGTATTGTTTCAACTATATAGTATCAAAGATAATTAAGTTTGTTTAGCTTAATTATCGATTTAATTTTAATTTCCAATTACATAAAGCAGATTGTGTGCTTGAATACTAATATAAAAACAAGAACAAGACCTTAACGAAGCTGAAACTAGAGAACATGGTAATTCACAAAACGTATAGGCCCATATAATGGAATGCAATGTTCTACTAGCTAGGTATGCCCACTAAAACACTACCTTATCAAGAATGGACAAACCTATACGAAATATCATTTTCAGATTACTTAACATTGAGGTTTTAAAGCCCCTGGGACTAGCACCAGCATCTGGTTTTTTTGTTTCAATTTTTGTTTTTAAAAAAAGTGCAGTGCAGCACTGAAATAGTAAGATCCTCTCAGAGATATTAATCATCAGATAAAACACAAACCAAATAATGTGCACACCCAAGGTCAATCTCTAAGCCAGTTTAAAAAGAGGAAGATACAGTATTTCTGCAAACAGGTCAAACAAAGGGCTTAGGATTTAATTAAAATACCCACTAATTGTGAATTACAAAGATTTCATAAATGCAAGATTTTGTTTTCATCAGAGGTTTCTTCCACAAACAAAAACATGTAATTAACTACTGGGTTACAATGTTGATTTAATCCAAGATTAAATGTAAAATCGGAAAAATTACACACTACAGCCACCCAAATCAAGTCTGTGAGAAGAGATTGTGTCTTATTGAAAGTACAGTGATGATCAATTTTAAGGATTTTTAATAGAAAGACACCTCTACAGCAATTTCTTCAATTTGTATTTTATTATTTAAATTGAAAAACAATATAGATTTTTCCATAACAAATCCACAAAAAAGTAAAAAGCTGGTGGTTTTTATGTTTGTTTTTCTTTTGGGGAAAGGTGGTATTTCTATTCTGTATTTCAGTAACAAAACAAAATAACATTTAGAAATGCTGTAATCAGTTTACAGACTTTTACATTTGGCCTATGAACAGATCTAAAATAGGCCAAGCTTTACAAGTTTTGTAATGGTGAGGAAAATGAAAATGTTTATCCAAAAACAGTAATGGGCTACCATAGATTTTCTCATGGCAGCCCATCGGAGTAGCACATATAGTAGCAATTAGTCCACCCCGTATGTACTGTGCTAGAGCAGAGCTAATGATCCATTCCTGTGGAGGTCATATTTCACAAAACCTTAAGGTGTGGCTCCAGCTCAGAGTGTGATGGCATAGAGACCACAGTGTTTAGTTTCAACATGAACAGAGATATCCCTCTGCAATGTGTAAGCTATTATTACTGACACACTGCATTTGGTTCTTACTCAGATCTGAGACATTGTGAGCAAAACTCCTCACTAGCTGAAATTCAGCTGCAGTGAGAAAGAACTTTGTCCTCTTTATCTCCTTGCTAGAACTTGGGATCCATTAGGTGGTAGATTTTACTTTAGCCTCGACATATTATATAGGGCTCCTGTTTCTGTCAGCTTGAGGGATTCCATGAAAAAAAAACACATAAAATCTCTTCATCATCTTGCATGCACTTTCTAACCCGATAACATTCTACAGCAGTATCTAAACCACTCATCTTGTCTGATTAAATTAATTGTTGCATTATCATTATAAGATTATTTTTATTATCAATACAGAATATTATGAGTCATTAATAATAACAGTAATAATGTACTGCCTGTAAGCTTGTTTTTAAAGAACTACAATTTTGTATCATTTATTTATTGGAATTTTTTGTAATATTCAAAAGTTGCAGTACTAATGCAAATTATGTTTAGATAATTCATAATTATCTAAACTGTAAAAAAGTGTTAGAGAAATCTCTGAAAAATGCCTCAGCTCTCTTTAAATATTGTTTCCTGCACTTGCTCAAATTACTACCAAAATAATGCATTGAATTAACTCAAATTACATAATTTTGCTAAGTAAGGTTAAAAAACCAGGAAGCAAGCACGTTATGAAATTCGGTTGCTAACATCCACAAATCCAATTACAAACCTTAACTCTGTGATCCTGGCCGCAATCATGGAAAATCAGGAGCCGTATGTCCCGTTTCAAAGTGTCCATAATGTTACTAGACGCCTAGAACTCTACCCTTGGTACCTGAGAGACACCAGGAATTGGTTTCACCGAACCACCATTCCTCATTCCTCAGTTCTCCTTTGGGGGATTTACAGTAGCCATGATTGTGATGAAAGTTATACTTCTCAATTTTAAATCTTACTAAAATGTATAAAGTATAGCACACTAGGGCAAAATTATTAATATTAATGAGTCAATAAATAAGTCTTTCCAAAAGCATTCTTGGTATTGCTTTGCTGCAGGGCCCTGGTCAGTCTGAAGTCAGTCTCCTTGCCAGGGTATAAGATCATGAAATAAAGGTTATAGTATTGAATCCCTGTTTCCTAGTAATATAAAAGTGAAAAACAGTGGTTAAATTAAACCCTATCTAACTATTTAGATTACATTTGAATTCCTGGCACACTGATTAGCCTACAGTATATTTATGGATTAGCCTTGAGAATTCACTATGTATTATTATTAATTGGTGGAAGAAAGGGGTTCTCCCATTATGAATTAAGTGCAGAGATGGGTGAGTGTTTGCAGGACATTTTCCAAAAAGGAAAACTTGGCATTTTGAGGAAACTGTCTTTAGAAGCCCTGTGTGTTCCTTTTGCTCAAAATTAGCACATCGTGACAAAACATCTGATGAACGTTATGACTGGAGGGCTTTCCAGCTCAATCAGAAACAGTTGTGTTCTTCACTTGATATTTTCCTTCATAGTGCAGACTATAATTGATTTGAAAAATAAACTGCATGCACTGCATACACAACACAAAACATACAAATACATATTGAAAATAATATATTTTATTGGTTCATAAAACACGCTCCTTTTTTACTTTTTATAAACTGTGCAATAGGCATGTATGTTCTTTTTAGCTGCATAGAACTACACCCATATTACACTGTGACTGAAGAGAGCACTCCAATGTCTCTTTTTGGCCCAAGATCAATTACTAAATTATAAGATGACCCAGTACTGACCTAAAAAAGCAATAAGGAAAATAAGATAAAACTGTCTTTTCACTACCACAAATGAGTTTTGCAAAACATTGTATACTAGTTCCTATTTGTGGTTATCAGTAAAGAGAATGTTTTTTGTATTTTCTTTAATCTTTGTGTCAAACACATCAAACAAGAAAAAAAATCTTCAGATACATTTACATTTAAAATCCTGTATACCGAATAAGAGCTACAGTATTTCTGCAGGGATGTCTCAGAGCACAGCACCACCTCTGAGCAAATCCTGGCCAACCCTGGAAACCTCTGAAAAATGACAGGGTGTTCAGAGAGGTAATCTGTATAACAACCTGTATAATGTGTTCATAGCCCTTGTTAGCACCAAATCTGTATATGTCAATATAACTGGGGTCCACTATCTGAAGCATACATACAGTGGGGGAAACAAGTATTTGATCCCCTGCTGATTTTGTACGTTTGCCCACTGACAAAGAAATGATCAGTCTATAATTTTAATGGTAGGTGTATTTTAACAGTGAGAGACAGAATAACAACAAAAAAATCCAGAAAAACGCATTTCAAAAAAGTTATAAATTGATTTGCATGTTAATGAGTGAAATAAGTATTTGACCCCTTCGACTTAGTACTTGGTGGCAAAACCCTTGTTGGCAATCACAGAGGTCATACTTTTCTCGTA
Organism: Amia ocellicauda; assembly: GCF_036373705.1. Lineage (NCBI taxonomy): Eukaryota > Metazoa > Chordata > Actinopteri > Amiiformes > Amiidae > Amia > Amia ocellicauda. The sequence goes on along the minus strand of NC_089861.1, from coordinate 15,225,971 downwards.
GTTGGCCACCAGGTTTGCACACATCTCAGGAGGGATTTTGTCCCACTCCTCTTTGCAGATCCTCTCCAAGTCATTAAGGTTTCGAGGCCGACGTTTGGCAACTCGAACCTTCAGCTCCCTCCACAGATTTTCTATGGGATTAAGGTCTGGAGACTGGCTAGGCCAATCCAGGACCTTAATGTGCTTCTTCTTGAGCCACTCCTTTGTTGCCTTGGCTGTGTGTCTTGGGTCATTGTCATGCTGGATTACCCATCCACGACCCATTTTCAATGCCCTGGCTGAGGGAAGGAGGTTCTCACCCAAGATTTGACGGTACATGGCCCCGTCCATCGTCCCTTTGATGCGGTGCAGTTGTCCTGTCCCCTTAGCAGAAAAACACCCCCAATGCATAATGTTTCCACCTCCATGTTTGACGGTGGGGATTGTGTTCTTGGGGTCATTCCTCCTCCTCCAAACACGGCGAGTTGAGTTGATGCCAAAGAGCTTGATTTTGGTCTCATCTGAGACCACTTTCACCCAGTTCTCCTCTGAATCATTCAGATGTTCATTGGCAACTTCAGACGGGCCTGTACATGTGCTTTCTTGAGCAGGGGGACCTTGCGGGCGCTGCAGGATTTCAGTCCTTCACGGCGTAGTGTGTTACCAATTGTTTTCTTGGTGACTATGGTCCCAGCTGCCTTGAGATCATTAACAAGATCCTCCCGTGTAGTTCTGGGCTGATTCCTCACCGTTCTCATGATCATTGAAACTCCACGAGGTGAGATCTTGCATGGAGCCCCAGACCGAGGGAGACTGACAGTTATTTTGTGTTTCTTCCATTTGCGAATAATCGCACCAACTGTTGTCACCTTCTCACCAAGCTGCTTGGCGATGGTCTTGTAGCCCATTCCAGCCTTGTGTAGGTCTACAATCTTGTCCCTGACATCCTTGGACAGCTCTTTGGTCTTGGCCATGGTGGAGAGTTTGGAATCTGATTGATTGATTGCTTCTGTGGACAGGTGTCTTTTATACAGGTAACGAGCTGAGATTAGGAGAGTCCCTTTAAGAGAGTGCTCCTAATCTCAGCTCGTTACCTGTATAAAAGACACCTGGGAGCCAGAAATCTTGCTGATTGATAGGGGATCAAATACTTATTTCCCTCATTAACATGCAAATCAATTTATAACTTTTTTGAAATGCATTTTTCTGGATTTTTTTGCTGTTATTCTGTCTCTCACTGTTAAAATACACCTACCATTAAAATTATAGACTGATAATTTCTTTGTCAGTGGGCAAACGTACAAAATCAGCAGGGGATCAAATACTTTTTTCCCTCACTGTACAGCGTTAACTGATGGTGCTAGGTAAATGTTGATAGGCTTTGCTGCCCTTGGCGCCATGCCTATCTAAAGGAATACAGAGGGTCCAGACCATGAAACTCTCTCTGTCTTTCACTGTAGGGACTGCTGCTGTGTACATGTAATACTAGCTGCTGAGGATAAGTGCACAGTGTTCAATAAACCAGGCATTTGAGAATTGCAAACAATGGCAACTTCTCATCATTATGACGAAACAAACACTACAGTATTGGAGTTTGCTTTCAAACTAACCAAGACCACTCCTTTCTATTGGTCTTGGTCTGTTTGGTTTGATCCGTAAGAAGTTTAATATATAGGCTTAGATCCAAACAGACAAAACTGCACTTCAATACGCATCAAATTGTAGGTGAGAAACGCCCCTTAAGCTACAGCATTTAAGAAATAATAACCATATAACCATCTCACAAAATGTTTTGTCTTGTTTATATTTTAAGCCTAGTATCTGATTTGTTTCCATGAGTTTTGTGCAACTTAGTCTGTAGGTCCTGAAATACAGTGTAGGAAGCATAATTCAAAAAAGGCATTCCTAATATACCTCAAACACTATGTCAGTACCTTAACTACAGGGTAGGCTACTTTAAAACTTTTGGACAAATATTCTTCCTAGCCTACATTCCACATGCCTAAAGCATTTAAATGTTCCCCAGGCCTTCAGAAATGCAGCATGTTACATAAATGTGCTTAAGGTAGCCTAATTCTTAAACATTAGCCCTGGACCTATTCGTCGTTTGAGTGCACTGTGCACATCTCATGCAAATCCTAATTACACATTCTGTTTTTTCCTTCATTGACAATTTAAATGGCAACCATTCTAACAAACAGCTAGTTCATAATGACAATGTATCATGTGTATGACAATAAGAGGACTAGCCTATATGAGCTGAAACTGCATCTGTCTGGAAGCTACATTTCTAGAGCCCAACAAAGATTAATGCCATGATCGCAAATTTTACAATTCAGTTCCGAGACACCCAAATGCTTCACAAAGCCACACCTATGTCAAGCTTGCCTATCTGGTGTTTTCTGTATTTGTATAACTTTTGGGGGGTTTATTTACTATGCAAACAAATACGACAAACATTACATTTACATTATCAAACATTACCAATTGCAGAAAAATAACTCCTTTAAGAATCCAAAGCTCAGATATTTGTCACACGTATCACTATTGTTCCGTAATTCTTAAACAGTTATTACAGTAGGTGTAGATTTTCCTATTATTCCAAACTAAACTCGTTTTACTTTCAGACTGCTCCTCCACTATACAATTTAAACATGCTGCTGTAAATCTTTTTTCTGTCTAAGCAGCTGTTTGAATATTGTTTTTGAAATCAAATGTGCATTCATTAAAATACAAAGACTTAAAATGCCTAATTGTACAGTATTGTTCAAGAATGTCTTTTTGCACCTATGTAAGTGAAAATACATGATGCATGATACATGCAGACTAATGTTTGAATTAATGCTTAGCTCTTCCTTAAGAGTCTTATTTGAGTTTTTCCTCCCCCAATCTAAAGTGCTGAACACACATCTTGAGGATAGCCCATACAAGTCACATGTTCACATTTTTAGCTATTTTTGTTTTCTACTGCTGTTCACAACTTTCAAACTTTGGCTTGTATCTTTATAACACAGTGTAAACCCTGCAAATATGTGAGGAAGTCAGCATAGAGGGAGTTCCAACAATTAACACAATCTAATGTCTAGGCTGTTTAAAGTATTTCAGTGACATCACACCTTTGCTATTTCACTTGTGCACATTCCACAGTCCATGCATTTAGAAGTACAAGAGTCCACTATTTACACATCACAGGAAACTTTAAAGTAGAGCATTAAAAAAGTATGGGATGTTTGTTTCAGGAGCTACGGTATACAAAGGCACAAGCGGGGAAAAAATAAGTGACATAAGCTTGTTAGCAAATTGCACATACACCCAATTGCTCATACAACTTATCTAACATTCAGATGTGGAACCAAATATTGCCTAATACATATTCAGCTGACTAATAGCTTATAGCTTTTTGTAACCTGGTTCTGGATTTATCTGGGCAGTAGGTATTTTAGGCATGTTCTTGCCATTTAATATCTTCCTGCCGTTAATCTATTTCTGTATCAGTGTCAGTGCACATTGCAGTTTGCCACAGTGAAGTGTTTGTATTGCTCAAGCGTGCAACTGTTCTGGTTTTAGAGACAGAAAGCTATTGCATCGTCAATGTAACCTACATCTGTGTTTTTATTATTATTATTATTATTATTATTATTACATGCTATGATGTGGTGTGTCATCCCGGGAGTACCCTTTTTTTGTAACCCTGCACTGAATAATGTTGTTGTTCAATAAAATGATTATTTCAGAGAAAAATAATTGTTTAATTATAATTAAACTACTACAGAAACTAATCATTTTATATTGTAGGTTTGTAAGTCACATTACAAACACATTGATGATCTCCAGTTGGGAGAGCCGTACTTCAGAAAACTAATACGAGGGCAAAGTTCAGCAATAATTGACATGTTTTATTTGCAATACAAACACTATACTCCACTGTCAAGAGATACACAAAGTGCTCACAAGTCAAAGTACACAGGATCACCTTGGGAAAAGCCATACGTGTGGACAACCCATGACAGTACGGTTTTAATCATTAGACAATGCAGGTAGTCATCAATTAAACCTCGCAACGTTAAACTGAAGTAATAAGAGCCCTTCTTCCCCAAGGCTAGCGATGATGCACAACTCAGACATTAAACAAACATATTTCATAATGTACTGTAACTTAGTTGACACAACACACAACAGTTATGGGCGTCACTTCTGTATCTCCTTGAACAGCGACTGTAACGCCGCAGGAAACATCGCCTTCCTGTGACATTTCTTAAAACCAGATCACATTTTGACATAACAGATCTGCAAAAGACCTATCCGTGTCGGTGGGGTTTACTAATATGTATTTATTTGGCTGACGCCTTTATCCATTGCTCAAGTTCAACAAGACAAGTGCATATATGGTATGGCAGTACTTGCAGTGGCTGAATACACGAAACACAAGACTGCATTTTCCCCTTATTAATCTAGTCAATTCTGGCAACATCGGAGATATATAAATCTGAAAACATGCCCAGTCAGCAGCAAGTACCTCGGTTAGCTGCTATAAATATAATTAGATATAAACGTTTGTGCGAAAGAGTCAGTTAACGAGGACTGTTGAAACAATGTACAGCACCCATCTATACAATAACCCCATTAACCCATTAAATAACCAGCAGTAACTTACGTTTAGTGGCATTGATCAGGTTTTTCCCATCCTTGTGCAGTTCTTTGATGAATTTGTTAGTTTTATCCAACTCGGCTTCGTGGGCTTTTATCCTCTCTCTGAAGGAGGGACTGTCCAGATAGCACTCGCTGAACTCCAGCGGCTGCAGTCCCATGGCTGTGCGGATCACAGGACCCAAACCTGAGCAAAAGCGCGCTTAATCAGCCCAGGCACAGGGGACTCTGGTGGAAAAGTTACCAGGATTAAACAGCATCCGTGAGATGTCTAGAAACTAGTTCACCGTCGACGAAACCTATGAATGTGTATTTTTAAATCCACTGCACCCACCTTACGGAGATGCAAACACACTGGCCGCGACTGTGACACCCCGCTTAACTATTTTCATGCACTTATTGCATGCGGAGGATTGAATTGAACTGCAGATTGAAGTCCCGCCTACGCCTAGGCTTGGCGTTTCTGATTGGACAGAGCATCAGGCCCTGTATCTGTTATTGGTTAATCACCTGCCAATCATGTCATTTGCTCCGCCTTGCTACTACTTGGTAAAAAGTTGGAATTCTTTTTTTGGGATGCCTCATTGTCATTTATTATTTGGGGAAATTCCTTCGGTAATCTTGATTAATTCAAGATATCTCTCTATATATAACATTACTATTGCGACCTTAATTAACTCATTAAATCTACTTGAACAATAATAGCTATCTCTGAATATTAGTGGCTTGCACTTTGTGAGGTTTTTAAGACCCATGGAAATATATCGCACACCCTCTATATGTGGTATAAATCAATTAAAATAAACAATGTATATCAACAGTTGTATTATAGATAGCCTATAACTTATATAGCTGCCCGCTGACACTTCGAATTACGTCACACATTTGTGTATGTTCGTCTATTTGTTATTCCAATTCCATTTGCTATTTCTATTATCTTACATGCAATTGCTTTACCAAATCATGCGTATATATAAAATACGTACACATATACATATTCATCATATACACAGTACCTATGCTACAGGCAGCATTCACCCTCCTTGGATGTATTCACATTTTGATGTTACATTACAACATTTGTATGCATTTAAATTTGATTTTTTTTTCTTTTGATTTACAATTAAATTATATCACCCATGTTTAATTACAGGATGTCTTTGTGGTATCCGGTACACACCTGTGACACCTAGCAGCTTTAGAGTAATACAAATTGCTATTCCTCATAAGACCCTGTCAATTGCACAGCGGATCAGCGGACACGGAACGATGATAGAAAGTCTTGTTTCCACCCGGACTTATTTATACGACGGCGTCTCCCGTATGTGTAGGTCGAGCGAAATGTGCATAATTTGTTTAATGTAATGAGGGTGTGTTATTGACTTTTGTGTATCAACTATCATGATTGCATGATTTTGTACAAAGAGCGAGAAATAACAAAATGCGACGTGCAGCAACCAGGGTGGCATAATCATCGTGCATCCACATCTGCTATCAGTGAGTGAAATCGACAGCGTGTTTATAATCTATTTATACTAGTGTTCAATGGGATTCAATTGTAATATGGGATGTTAATAGATTATGTTCAAAGTCAACGGGTGGGTAAACGTTTTGGGGAACTGTTTTCTAAATATTGTATTGTGTATTAATTTAATTACATTAAAACATCTGGCAGTTTTGACACAATACTGTGTACATCGTGTGTATGTATTTTATAAGTTTAATACAAATCTTTGCCACATCAACAAAATCCCAACCTTTGCAATCAGATTTATAACCGAAATGCTATTGGTTGATAGGGAAACCACAATGCATGATCATTTTTACATTAGTAATACATCCTGTTTTGCATAACTATATTATCTCGTAGCAGCTCTCATTAAGACAACATTAAGTGCTGTCTAAAAGGAAATATAATATACAACAATATAAATGTTAATGTTAAATGTGTACATCTGAATGAATGCAAATGTAATCCTTGAATGGTCAGACAAATAGGCAAGAGGTTTCACACATTATTTCATGAAACATATCCAAATGCCATCTTCTCTTAAATGTGGTTCTCAGTGCTACCCAATAGTTCTAATGCTTTTAAATTAAATTATTTTCATTATTTTGTGATTGCAGCAATGCCCAATCCTAGCACTCGTCCCAAGCCTGTGAGACGCAGTTGCCGGCTGTCAAGGGGAAATGGAGCTAGGAATGAGCTGGTGTCTAGGTCTCTGGAGAGCGCACAGCAGTGCCTAGTGAATCAAGATTATGGAACTGCTTTTGTCCATTATCTCTTAGTGATTAACCTGGCCCCTGCACTGAAGGATTTTGCCAGGGTGAGTTTTACACATCTGAGGGAATTTGTCAGAAATTGAATCTGCCATCTCAAGAATTTAACCTTTAAGAATTAATCTTCTAAGGGACAAGAAATAAATCTGGAGGGGGACATTTTTTTTTTCTCTTTTTATATACTTTTCACATGTCTCTAATCCTGGGACGGGAGACCTGAAGATCCTCTTGTCCACTAGAGACCACTGATTTAAATGATCTTAAATCACACAGTGTAAGGTTCTTCCTGTTCGTCAAACTAAAACATGATTTAGAACATATTCTTATGTCCTCAATCTGCATGTCTATGCTAGTGGAGTTTGAAGGGTAATATTGTTGATTGTCAGTAGATACATGTATATGTATGTATCTCAAAATCACAATTTCATACATATATGCTTTTATTTTCCTATTATGATATTTCTTGTGTAGGAATCCTTCAGATTTACTCTTTTCAAATGGGCAGAGGAGCTGGATTCCCTAGGCCGCATCCAGGATTTGTTCAACAGTTATGAGCAGGCACTGGAGCTATACCCAGATGATGAAGTCATTGTGAACAGTATGGGAGAGCACCTTTTCAGGTATCTCTGTCTGCATTCTGCAGCTTATATTGAATAGCAGGATTTTCTGCACCTGTAGACCTATTGATAAATCTCTCAGTTGTGCAGCTTGAACAAGGATATCAACACTATAGCACTCCACTACTTTATACTGCCTATGGATTTTGAAGATATTTCACTGTTATCCCTGTGTTTGTTCCTATTATACTGAAGTGATTTCCTGTTCCTAGATTCTGAGGTTTAGCTACTGAACAATGTTGAAAGCAATACACTTTCAGGTGTCTAGAAGTGTAAAGCTCTTTCTGCAAAGTGAGTGAAGTAATCCATTTTCCTTCCACAGGACCTTATCTTGCTTTATTTGGAAATACATATCTTATGTAAACATTTTGTACTGTATCTTTTCATTTGACCATTCAAGTTCTTTTAGAGTTCTGTCACTTTTTAGGGTGTCTTTTTCTTTTTGTCTATATTGTTATAAATCCAGTTATTTCCTGGTTTTATTTTATTTTTTATTCTATTTTTTTCTTACTTCTGTACATTTCATCCTGGATTGAACAGACTTCGTACAGGTATTTTTTTGTTTGTTTTGTTTTGAGCAAATCTTGCATTTTTGTTAACACAGCTAGTATAATTGAAATGTATTAGGATGGAGTGAAGCAATAAACATGCATCTTAAAACTATAATGAATGAATTAAGTATTCAGATTCATTGATCAGTTTTCCACCTTTCCCCAGAATGGGGTTTCGAGATGAAGCTGCTGGCCACTTCCACAAAGCTTTAAAGCTGAAGCCCGACTTTGCTGATGCAAAAGAGAATTTCTACAGAGTTGCCAACTGGCTAGTGGAACGCTGGCATTTCCTCATGCTTAATGACAGCAGGAGGAACACTAAGTATCAGCAAGCCATCCAGAAAGCTGTGAAATCTGGGTACAATGTTGTGCTCGATATTGGCACTGGCACAGGTATTCTTGGGTAAGTACAGTTCATTGCAAAGTAATCACATGAACATGTTCACATTTGTATTACCCAAGGGTGTACAGTGAGGGGAAAAAAGTTTTTGATCCCCTCCTGATTTTGTACGTTTGCCCACTAACAAAGAAATGATCAGTCTATAATTTTAATGGTAGGTGTATTTTAACAACGAGCGACAGAATAACAACAAAAAAATCCAGAAAAATGCATTTCAAAAAAGTTATACATTGATTTGCATGTTAATGAGGGAAATAAGTATTTGACCCCTTCGACTTAGTACTTGGTGGCAAAACCCTTGTTGGCAATCACAGAGGTCAGACGTTTCTTGTAGTTGGCCACCAGGTTTGCACACATCTCAGGAGGGATTTTGTCCCACTCCTCTTTGCAGATCCTCTCCAAGTCATTAAGGTTTCGAGGCTGACGTTTGGCAACTCGAACCTTCAGCTCCCCTTTCTATGGGATTAAGGTCTGGAGACTGGCTAGGCCACTCCAGGACCTTAATGTGCTTCTTCTTGAGCCACTCCTTTGTTGCCTTGGCTGTGTGTTTTGGGTCATTGTCATGCTGGAATACCCATCCACGACCCATTTTCAATGCCCTGGCTGAGGGAAGGAGGTTCTCACCCAAGATTTGACGGTACATGGCCTCGTCCATCGTCCCTTTGATGCGGTGCAGTTGTCCTGTCCCCTTAGCAGAAAAACACCCCCAAAGCATAATGTTTCCACCTCCATGTTTGACGGTGGGGATGGTGTTCTTGGGGTCATGGGCAGCATTCCTCCTCCTCCAAACACGGCGATGGTCTTGTAGCCCATTCCAGCCTTGTGTAGGTCTACAATCTTGTCCCTGACATCCTTGGACAGCTCTTTGGTCTTGGCCATGGTGGAGAGTTTGGAATCTGATTGATTGATTTGCTTTAAGAGAGTGCTCCTACTCTCAGCTCGTTACCTGTATAAAAGACACCTGGGATCCAGAAATCTTGCTGATTGATAGGGGATCAAATACTTATTTCCCTCATTAACATGCAAATCAATGTATAACTTTTTTGAAATGCATTTTTCTGGATTTTGTTGTTGTTATTCTGTCTCTCACTGTTAAAATACACCTACCATTAAAATTATAGACTGATCGTTTCGTTGTCAGTGGGCAAACGTACAAAATCAGCAGGGGATCAAATATTTTTTTTCCCTCACTGTAGCTTTAATGGAAAACTCATTGTTGTTGTGATAACCCTTTGCCATAAACACTGAAATGTTATACCTTTGAAAAAGAGGAAGTAAAAATGTTGGAAAATGTAAGAATGACAAGGGCCCCAACTAACAAGAAAAGCATGGCGCTGCTATAAGTTGTGCCATACTTACTTTCAGGCCTTCATTATTAAAGGAAAATACAATTCTTTATACATATGAATGTCATTTGATATACTATGCTAAAAATTTGTATTTAAAATCAATAGCAGTTTTTAAAGACCCATTCTCTCTTGACCTGCAGTTCTATGAGCAGAGAATGAGCTGCCTATGAACAATACAATAGCAGCATCTCTTACAATTGTTTTTTTATTCATAATGTATATATTAATGACTTACTTTTACACTGATGTGTAGATTATTTTATATAGTAATGTGTTTTTCTTTGTAAATAGTATATACAGAAGATTGTATCTTACTGATTGTCACCTTGAATAAATGACATGACAATGAGCTGTACATTCTTAGTAAAACATTTCCTCATTTAAAGTTTACAAAATAGCCACCCACATTGCCAACCATAATGGTGATGAAATGCTGCAGTTTAAATGTGAATATGAAAATTTTTCTTGTTGAAAGTGTAGATGCAAATAGTTTTTTGTGATAGGAATTTACAAAATATTTAACTAGGCACAATTGTTTCAGATGTCAGCTTTCCGTTATAGTGATGATGTTCTATACAACATATAACCATTATATTATCTTTTGTTGTTGTTGTGAAATGCAGTTATTCAAAGTGAATCCAATAACATAAAATTAGTTCAAATTGAAAGTGCAAACCAGTGCTCCAAAAGTAATCCAGAGATTGTTTTCTGCCAGTATGTGTGCTAAGACTGCAGGGGCTGCTGAAGTTTATGCCTGTGAGCTTTCTAAGACCATGTATGAGCTTGCCTGTGAAGTAGTTTCTGCCAATGGAATGAATGGAGAGATTAAGATTCTGCACATGAAATCTCTGGAAATGGAAATCCCTAAAGACATCCCTAATAGGTGAGATGCAGTGAAATGAAGTATATATCTGCAACCATATTTGTGTATGTATACATTGCCTTGTAAAGATGTATAATGTATAATATAAACAGTTTTAACAATATATCATGTACTTGCATTGCCGTAAAGATATGAAGCTGGCAAATGTACAGAATTTAGGCCTACTGATGGGTGAAATGTTTGATATGTCCTAACATTGCACTCCAAGGTAATCAATGTGCCTCATAATGTTCAGGACCATTGCACTTGAAATATTGAGGTTGTCAGGTGTAATGGCTGCTTCAGTGTCTACGTTTGAATCTGAACTATTGCCTCTGATCCATTGCTCTTACAATAAACCTCATACATAATATTATTGCGTAATGATCAAAGGAATAATCTGTAAATGTTAGGCTTTCCACTAGGATTTAAAAGAGCATTGACGTACCCTGTCATTTAGTGTCAGCTGTTTTCACCATACAGTTTTTTAAAGCACTAAATTCATGTAGTTATTTTTTCTCTTCTGTAAACATGAATCCAGTGTTACACATTTTAAAGCATCTCAAGCACAGTGTGATAAATAACTGTACCTTTTCAGTTTTACAGTGCCATTTTTTTCCGTCTGGACAGAAATGTATATTCATTATTAATGATCTCTTTGCATATGTTAATGTGTGACAGTAAGTGTGTGACATATTGATTTATGTTATTTTTCTTTACAGGGTTTCACTTGTGGTAACTGAAACTGTGGATGCAGGATTGTTTGGTGAAGGTATTATAGAAAGCTTGATTCATGCTTGGAACCATTTACTCCTGCCCCCTCAGGTAAGAAAAGCACAAAATAACTTTTGCGTATCAGGCGCTGGCATGTTTTTAAACTGCATATCTATCGCTCAACTGTTCAACTTTGTACAACCTCACAGAACAACCTATTTTAAAAGAAAGACAGAAAACAAGAGCTAATACTTTTCATTTTTACTTTAATGGTTAAATGAAAAATAATGAATTTTAGTCCATATATATAAATCAGATGTTTGCCTGTTGCCACCCAAAAGTATACTCTTCTCAATGTTGAGCATTATGCTAAACGTAATGATCATATAATTAGTATTACTTGTGTGTGTATGTGTGTGTGTATATATATATATATATATATATATATATAATAATACTTGTTACATTTACTAGCATAATAAAGCAATTTAAAATAAAAAGAGGAATAACAAGTAAAATAATAATTACACATTTTAAGATTTGTAATTAAAGTTATATAAATAATCCTCTTAATAATTAAAAGATAAACTGGAGATTTTCATTTCTTTAGTTATTTTAAGTTTAGCTGTAATATTTGCCCAGAAGTGACATCTAGTGTTACAGGTAGTCATTGCAATTCTGATCGAAGTCTGAATATTTTGCATTGATAATGAGAGAGGAATCAAACAAATCATTGGATCTGATATATTTTAAACTGTGAAAATACTTAATAATAAAAACTAGCCTCTTTCCTACTACTAGCCCTGCCCCTTTTAGTGCACCCCACACATATTCTGAAGTGAGTATTTCTAAATATACCACACATCTCAGAATAATTTTGAGATTTGCATGTATTATTGTTTTATTCCCATTAGATTAAAACTCTGAACATAGTTTCAGCCTAAACCTAACCCTTACACTGTCCTTAATCTTAATCTTAACCTGAAAGCTAAACTTAACTCTAACCATACCATGTGGTTCCACTGTTACCCTAGCCTTAACTTTTCCATGTACCTTAACCATGACCGTAATCATAAAAATAAACCATTGACTCTTACCCTAGCAAGATTATGCCAAACCCTGTTCCAGATCAGCCCAGACTTGATTTTAATATTAACCTTAACCTCAACCCTAATGTGTATTCCTAAATTTAAGCCCAAATTGAGTCCATGAAGCATTTAATTTTTAGATTTTCTTTACTAAACTAATATTTATCAGCATTGCTACAGGATTACCAAAGTTGAATTGACCAGTTGCACTCCTGACCCTCTTTTATAGTGCTTTGCTTCACTTTTTTTTTTTTCTATGTTTGTGTGCTCAGATTTCCGCCAAGCCGTCAAGCAACCCTGCGAAAACAGGACGAGTCATCCCTGCCGGTGCCACCGTGTTTGGCATGGCAGTGCAGTGTCCAGAGATACGGCGCCATCACAGGTAACACTCGCCCATCATTCTAGTGCAGCAGACCACTTATCAGACCCACAGCTCTTTGTTTTAGGACTTCTTAGAAACTTTGCAAATGTAAACAAAGTGTGATGGCATCTTTGCATTTTTCTTGGTGTGTATCCACCGTGTGTTGGTGAGGTGAGCTTTGAGATGTCTGTTCTGTTCCTGTGTGCAGGGTGTGTGTGACTGCAGTTGGGGGCCTGTGTTTATCAGGAGTTGGGGAACTCCATAGCCCTGTGAGCTACTCCAAGGATGCCGATGACTCTACAGAGCCCTACACCACTGAGCGGCTGAGCCAGATCCAGGGAGGATATACTCCTCTGACTGAACCCTTCCAGGCTCTCGCTATTGATTTCAACAACCCACAGGTGCTGAAATTGTATTGTACAGAGCCTGTTTTTTGTATTCTTTAAACAAATCTATTTACCACACTAATTGGAGTAACTAATTATACATAAAAAGTGAATGATCTAACTGATTCAACACATTTTAATTGATTAATAACAATCTGACTTCACTTCCAACCGACTGCTTTAGAAATAGACCTAATGATGTTGATGTCTCTTTCCTGCCGAGCCCAGTAGCCTAGTTCAGACAACAGCAGCAGCAGTGTCAGTGCAGTTTGTTCTGCCGTCGTGGGTATTTGAATGTTGTGGTATGTGTCTGGCAGGAGCTGGAGGGCCTGTGCTCTCGGAAGGCCTCTCAGATCAGCTTGCCGATTACCCAGGAAGGTGTCTTGGATGCCATTGCTGTCTGGTTTGTGCTCCATCTCGATGAGGAAAATAGCCTTTCCACAGGGCCCCAGGAAGAGACCTGTTGGGAGCAGGCCATCTATCCTGTCCAGAATCTCTTCAGTAAGTACTCAAATCAGCGTCCTTTCACTTTTTATAGATGCCTTTTTTAAACAAAATGCTAGGCAAGACATTTGTTGGGATTAGGGGACAGAATGGGCTTTTAGTAACAATGATTAAATCACTTGTATTAAATATTCTTACAATTACAATAACTGTCTGCACCCTACTTTACTTCTGCTGAAGTGTAAGCCTTGTGTACATAATGACAGTACACCAGTACTTTTGATATAGTGAGATACTGGTAGTTAAGTACTGAATAATTTATGTTGGGCAATTTACAGAAATAACTTAATTATCACTTTCTCATTCACTTAAAGAACTTGCTGATTTCCTTAGGTTAAGCATACGTGTACTATTGAATCCACAAATCAATACAGAGCATGGAAATTCCCACCTTTCTATATAGAATTGCTTGTTCTGTGGAGATGAATTACAGCTCAGTTTTCAGTTACTGAAAGGAGCACTAGAAAGATTCACTGCAGACAGGGCTGAGGGGCAGGCTAGCAGCAAGGGAGCAGACACCTTTGATATTGATCACTGACATCCATTTCACACCACAAGAACATCTGCACTGTGATCATCTGTGACACGCTTTTGTGTTATAAGTTATAAATATGTATTTTCCTGAAAGCTTTTGACGGCAATCTCTGATGCAAGGGCATAAACAGATGTTACTTGTAAACAAAATGTTCTTTATGGTGCTGAATTTGATTTGCAATGCACTTTCCTTTTGTTAATGGTTAAGCTACTGTTCTGTGTTGGGTTATGCTGCTGCTAGGGTAACTTGAGGTATGTGATCCCCTTACTAAGTGTTTTCTTTACATATGGAGAACTTAATCTAAGTTGAATGGAATAATATATTGCAAATATAACCATTAAAATCTTTGAAATCTTAGATTACAAGCATTGATTTAAATATTTGTCATACAGATTGCACGGTTAAGCCTGGTGATAGCCTATTGCTGGAAGTTTCATGTCAGGATGCATACTTGAGGATCTGCAGTTTGGACTTGGTTACAACTGAGAAAATGGCTGTCGTAGAAGAGGCATCTCAAAGATTGGAGACCAACTCTACCTCCAGTGCTGAAGCTGAGCTCTGCACTGCTTTAGCCTGCCTTCAAACAAGCCAGGGAAGTGGTCAGCGGAAGTTTATGTTGGAATGCTCTGAAATAGCCCTGCTGAACAATTCCCAATATCATGACAGTTTTAAAAGAGCCTTTTGCAAACTTCTGTCAGCTTTAAAAACAGGCAATAAATCTGAAGCTGTTGAGGATCCTGTGTGCATCACTGACTGTGGGAAAATATGTACTCGAGAACATGCACACTCTGCCCCCGACCCCTTGTACGTACTAGATGTCTCTGAGGGCTTCTCAGTCTTGTCGCTGATCGCAGCCAAGCTCGGCTCGGTAAAGGCCTTTAGCTCTGTGGAAAAGGAACAGCACCAAGCGGTGTTAAAACGTTTGGCAGAGGTTAACGGGGTTTGTGAGCAGGCTCTGGAGTTTTGGCTCAATCATGTGGAGGATGACTCCTCTGTTCTGCAGAGGCCATCGACAGAAAAGCTTTGGAGTGCCATTGTCCTGGACTGCGTGGAGACCTGTGGGCTTGTGCGGCAGGAGCTGATGGAGAAAGCTAATCTTGCCAGGTTTGATGGAATGGATGGGATGTTTTTTTTTTTTTGTAGCAATAACTTTCTGGCAGTTAAAAGTATTTAACCAATGCAGACTCTATAGAACTGTCCAACAAATTGACTCTGCAAAACATGTCAGTGCCCACATCCCTATTTATCCTCTAGTTACCAATTGAATCTGATACCCTGATACCCTACTGTCCTAGTTTGCACTGTAAATATATATATATATTTTTTTTTAATTACTTCACTACATTCCTGGTTAATGACTTTAACGACTTTTGATGACTTTTAATTACTTTTTTCTACTTCAATCTTTTAATATCCTTTTCCAGCAGTCAGTGTACATTACGAAATATTCAGCACATTTATTATTATAGTTTGGTGCCTTAGACTAGGTTGTATTACAGGCTTATTTATCTGTATTGATGCATATTTGTACATTCTTAAGATTAGTTGTTTTGATTTCAATAAGTTAACTTATTAAATGTGTGTGTTGTTTAGGTGCCTTCTGGAGGACAGGGGGCGAATATTTCCTGAGCGTATTGTGATGTACGGGATGCTGGTTGAATCTGACACATTGCTTTTGGAGAGTGCTGTCCAGGGCACAGAGCCAACTCTTGGATTCAATATTGCACCATTTATCAACCAGTTTACAGTATGAGCAACACTTCCTAGTATTTTTTCCTTAAACTGCTTTCTTAGGCCTTTATGGATCTGCACTACCATGGTAAAATGGTTTAGCAATACTGTTAAGATGTTGTGAAAGGGAGACAAGGTTTTGGAATCTCCTGAATATAAATAGTTTGATCTAGTAATTTTTTGTAGATGTCTACCGATCTGACAAGCCGAGTCCTTTTTTACTCGGGTTTTCAACCCAGTTCTGCCTTTTAGTTCTGCCCGGCAGTTGTTTTAACAGATGTTGTCTTTGAAGTTACTGCTCAATTTGAGGTCATTTTATAGCACAACTGTCAACTGAGAAAGCAAAGCTTGACACAGGACATATTTTGTTAATACATTCCAGTATATATTCTATCAATAACTTCAAACCCTCAGCCATAAACCCAGGCCCTCCAGGATAATGTGATTATGTGATGCATATTTTTGTATTATACAAACTGGAACAGCATTTTTTTAAACAGTTTAGGGTTGGCAACATTTTCCATTGATGTTTGGTTCATTTTTTTATATAGGAACAGTGTACATTGCACAGAAATGGTATGAAAACAATTTCAGTCAATAAATAAAGCTGACATCCTCACTTCAGTGGAAGGGAACAAGATTTCATAACAAGAATAATAAAATTAACAATTTGAATATGTGGGTTTGTGATTTGCTTCAGTTTTGATCCCATTTCAATATACACTTTTAATATGTGCAGACGTTGGATTCACACGCTTAGAAAATCAGAATAAAAGCAAGTCAAGCAAATTTAAAAAATAATAATTTGGAAGTAAGACCAGATTCTCGTTATTTCGCATGAATATAAGGCATGTATCATTGAGAAGAGGTTGTTACTTTTCCAGGTGCCTGTCCATGTGTTTCTGGATCTCTCTACCCTTCCTTGCAAACACCTGAGCCAGCCAGTCGAACTCTTCACACTAGACCTCATGAACTCCAGGGCAAATTACACAAGCCGAGAGGTTAAGGTGAGGTTTAAGAGCAGTATTGTGCTGAAGGAATATATTTTATAGTACACCATCTCTGTGATTAAATGTTACCCAATGGAGAAAACAGCTTGTGGCGAACACAGTGCAGGATTATATGAAAACAAGATGTGTTATTGTGTTTTTGGGAATGTTTTTTCTACAAGTCGACAAGTTGAAAATCAACTGGATCTTATAAATAAATGAATAAATAGAAAGGTACAGGAATCCTGTATGTTTGTGTCCGTTACCTTCTTATTTGCCTCTTCCTCAGGTGGAGGCCTGCGCTACAGGCAGAGTGACAGCAGTGCCGTTCTGGTACCAGGTCCACCTGGATGATGAGATCAGCCTGAGCACCTTCAGTAAGGACTCCCACTGGAAACAGGCTGCTGTGGTTCTCCATCAGCCCATAGAGGTTTGTACAGGGGACCAGCTTGTACTCCGCATTCAGCAGCACAAGAGCAGCATCTCCATCACTGCGCGCCGAGAGGACCCACAAGCAGCCACCGCCTCTGCCAACTGACAACACTGACTCTTTTCTAGGATTTTTAGTAGTTAAGAAAATGTTGGGTACTACCCTGTCATAAGTGTTCTGAAGTTATGTATCATTTTTAGGTTCACAAATCATAAAAAATATAATGTGCAGTGATTTACTTTGCATTCAATTGTTGTAAAGGCAAGTGGTCAATGTATCGTAATGTTTGGCAGGACAGTGCCATGCATATAAAGATTTACTACATCCCTACAAGGCACAGATGTGATTTGTAACAATGCATGGGGTCATGAGGAGTGAGCAGACTAAAGATCACCAGTTCTCAGGCGGGTTTAGGACACATAGATGTCATGATTAAGGTAGGAAACTATTTTCAACATTTAAGAATAGTATAAACCCTTCTTGGATTGTATTTTATTTAATTGATCCTCTCTTGATGTAATGGAATTGTGTGATTTTACCAATTGCCTAGTCTCATATAGGCAGCTCTTGGCAGCCTTTTATGGATGTGTCATTGGATGTCTCTTAATCAAAGCCAAACCTTCTAAAGGAAGGGTATGAAGAGACAAACAAGGATTAAGGATTACAGGGTGGAAAGTGTGAGATCTTGAATAGAAGTGATCCAGCTGCTTCATATTATTGGCTGAGAGCACAAAGTATCACAATCGTAAACTGAATGGTTTAGATTGTGTACTTGAAGGTCATGACACAAATTTGAAAATAAATGTTCTCCTGGGTATCCCGTTCCGCTTTCCACCCCCACTAAAAACTAACAAAAACTGAGTGTTTGAATTGGATTTGTTTATTCAATAAAATATTTTGTAGAATATTTACACCAAAGGCCATTAGATAATTATGCTATTATCCAGACATGTTACAAACAATATCTGAGTTTGTGCTACAGTCACAACACTGTACACTGAAAGACATCTCTCCACGTAGCATTTTTTTATTTCCATTCTGCAGCTTAATGAATCATGGTGTACAGTATGTAAGGCAAAACAGTACAGTTGCACAGACACAGCTGAAGTTCTTGTACTCTTCTTATTCTGGACATTAATAGAGCATGTTAAATACATAGTTGTATATTTAACTATGTTGAAGTCTCTATTCATTTAAAAACTTCCAATAAAAACTGCAGGAATTGGACCTGCTATGGCATTTAGCAACAATTTCAATAGGGTTTGCACCTGCAAATTAGTCAGTGTCAATTAAAATAGTATTTAAATATTCATTGTTTATTTAGATTATCCCCTTTACATCCCCATGCTGTTTTCCATGCATTTCTAATAGTGCAAGTGTTTTATGCAAACCCTAATCTCAACATTTGGCTGATTATTTTTTATTCTTTCATTCATACTGATATTGACAAAGCATCAGCTGGCTGCCACTAGCGTAGCACTGCACTCCTGGACCAGCAGGAAAGTCTGTCATTTCACAAAAATCTGACAAACTCAGAAACTGGTCAGGTTATGTCTGATACTTAAAAATCAGGAAGATAAAACATTTTAACTATAAAGAATTCAATGCTAGAACAAGAGTTTTGGGGAAGATATTGTTTTTGAATGGTTAGATCCTAATTTTGTACTAGTTTATGGTGTTTCAAAGTTTGAAGAGCTGTAAAGAACACTTTTCATACTGTATATTTTGGCAGAAGTCTACTACCAAGGGAGCAATAAGAAAACTGTCAAACTATTATTAGTGTGTTTTGAGAGAACAAACAAGAATACAATAAAAAAATATCATAAATATTCGGACAAAATATTTTTAACGGAAAAAAAAAATGCATCAGCTAAATGGTTGTACACTGACAGAGCTTTTGATGGATTTAAAAGCCCTTTGAAAGCTGAGCAATATCTGAACTGAGGTCACTGATATGCAAAGAGAATGGCCTAGGGAGCCATTCATTATTTGGTTAAGACTACATACAGGAATGTGATGTTACCATTTTAAATTTGTTTTTTTATGATTATAAAAAACCCTCTCACTTGCTGCCAAAGGTCAATGCCCAGCTTGTAAATTCTTTCCAGCTTGTGGCAGTACCAAAGGTTCTAATGACTATTTAAACTATTTTGACAATTTTAAAAGCCATTCAATATACAGCTACTACTTTATAATTTTAAATGAATAAAGGCCAATGTTGGATGCTTCAGCTTGTGAATGCCATTATGAAATAGATGTGTGACAATCCTTTGACTAGAATCGCAGCCCTCACAATTTGAAGCGACGATTAATAGCAGGGCTACTCCGTCAAAACAGCAAGTCGGCAAAATAGCAATAAAACCAAAAAGCACAAGACCAATAGGAGGTGCAGGCCATGGTTAGGTATGCAAGACCAAACTCAACATTCACAAAGCTGACATCAACACCTTAAAGATGACAGATATCAGCTTAGGTCCCTCTGAAAAATATTGACCCATTATGAAAACCTAGTTTAACATTGCTCTACAAAAACCCAAACTGTGCTTTTTTCTAATGTTTTTATCTGGTCATGTAACAATGTTAGAAAAACAAACGGCCATAATACATATGGGTAAAGCAAGAGGGCATACCTCGTTTCTGTGCAAGATACACATTTTTTGTTAACTTTTTGCTGTATTTTATTTTTTAAAAGGACCCAACTACTGCTGTAGATATAATGGAGGGCAAAGTTAAAGAATTGTGCCATTATCTGGATTTGGAAGGTTTTTAGTGTCCTGAGGCAGGGAAGTGGGGGGGTTGTCATCCTCCTCCTGCATGGCAGAGCTCAGCCCTGCTGGTGCAGATAAAGAGTGGGGAGTAATCGTGGTCTGCCCAAACCCTTTATAGCGGCCTGTAGGTGAGGGCGGCATGGAGGAGGCATCTGTGACAGGCTCCTGCGTTCCTCCAGAGAGCAGACTGGTGTGCTCGTTGTGCTCCTGTTCTTCCCCAAAGTACATCTTTCTTGGGCGTCCTAAAACCGTTCTCCCTGAAGATTGAAATAATAACATTTATTAGTTTGTGGTTTGAAATAAACAAGGAAAAAAATACTGTTGGTCTCTGCACAGGCCGGTATTAATGCAACGTCAAAGAACCAGCTTGTTTGAAGCACTTATTTACCCACGGTAATACAAGATATAACATGTCAGCACTGGTTTAATAAATTGGCTGAGGTGCACAATCCACTACTAATACCCTGAAAGGCCTGTTTCAACATATTAAGGTGAGTATAAAATATTAATTAATGGAATACAAAAATGACATTAAGGGTACTGAAGGGCAACTAAAATGGGGTTGTTCATATATATATATATATAAAAAAAAAAAAAAAAACGTAACGGGTACATATTCAGATTACAGTTAGATTATTGTTGTTCATAAACTGAAGATCACTACCCATCTAGAGAAAAATAATTCCAGACGCCATCCTTGAATGAGCCATAAACATTAAATAAACATATGTACAACACTTTGTATCTTCAGCAGTACAACAACCATTTCCTGAAATCCCCAGTACTTGGCAGCACTATGAACAATCGCAAAAGAATTAGAAAACTAAATATAATAATAATAATAATAATAATAAACTATTTCCATTCATTATATGGCTTTTGAAAATGATCAGACCTAATCATACATAGCTTAGTGGCTAGTTTCTGTTCATGGCAATTTACATTATGCATACATTATTGTACCCAGCCTAGGCTATACCTTTACACACGAAAGACAAGTAATATTTGATTTTGGGTTGTACACTATTGTTTTCTGCCTGGGTTTTATTATAAGTTTTGTGTAGTCATACCCTAGTTGTAATCCTGTTACCAAACAACATTATTGTATTTAATTAACATTAAAACACATATCCCATACACCCATGATATTTACAGTGTGCCATGTAGAAGAATTTAACAATTAAATAAAAAGGAATTTGTTGGAGGAATAGGCCGAGACAAGAACATACCAACATTGCGCACTTGTTCGGATATGTCAGCTCTGATGTCTGAGATGTCCCACATAGCAAGGAAAGAGTCAAAGCACGAGCCCTCCTCGGCTTCCTGAATGTAAGGCTTATAAGTGAAGCTGTAGTGATGAGCAATTGCAGCAAGAAACATCTCCACACAGATGATAAAGTCCTGAATAGAAGGACATGGAATGTCATAATTAGATCACTGGCATAAGCTTTCAAAACTGAGAATGTCTATATGTTAGATGGTTACATTCATTGCTAAAAAGAGAAAGAATAAAATAAGACTAATCATTCCTTTTTAAGAAACACACAAAAAACATATGTATGCAAGAAATGCATATCTGAAGCAAAACAAAATAAACATTTTGACCTTTTCACATCCTTACAATTGTCACTAAACTACATTGAAAATCGTTTTTATTTTCAAATTCCTATTTTATTATGTCAAGACAAAACTACTTTTTAATACATTTTAGAATGTATCTTAAGATGAGGATGGAGGAAGTTCTACACTTAACTAATCCCTAAATCACTTAGTGGGACAATTAGACATTGCAGGACTTCGCTGACCTTTGTACTATTGTGAATTGAGGGACCAATCAGCAGTGAATTATACCTGTAAACCCGTAGCCACAGCTTCTACACTGTCCCAGTCCCACGTGTGAGAGTCGGAAATCACACCCACTTTGACCAGAAAGGCAATGAACGCTGCTTGCCTTAAGAAACAAATGTGAAATTATTAACAGATTACTCACACCATTGTATTTTCATATTTGCATGCATGTCACACAAACTTAGAAGAGGAAATAACTGAATACCATGGAGAGCAAAAATATACTAATACATAAAATACAATTGCAGTGACTTCTATATACAGAGTTAGTAAGCACAATTCACCTTTGAAAGTCCCTATAAAAAGACAGTATGATAAAAGTATACCAGCACAGATTACATCTGTAATATTGTTATTATTTTGTTTAAGAAGGAAATGTCCCTCTGCAGCAGTTACCAGAAAGACACAAACACCACCAGTTTCACACAAAGGAATTTCCCAACTGGACGGATTGGGTTGAGCTCCTCTCTCAGGGCCTTATAAAACAACACGAGGCAGTACATTGCAAACTGGAAAGGAAAGAAAAGGAAAGAGATAGTGTCAGCATCTGTGTGTTTGTCGAGATGGTTTACATTGAAAATGCTGCATTAACAGGGTAACCAGTATCTCTATGCATTCAGATTCGGAAGTGCATGGGATCAGTTCTGAGAGGAATAAGCAAATCTGTTATGGCCACTTGGCAAATTTTATGCTTCACAGCTTGTATTCTTCCTTTTTGAGAACTGACGCAGTACCAATTTGTCAGGCTGCAAATAAGCAAGAAGACCCTCAGCATAATGATGGGCAGAATCAATCAAACCTCACACACAATTACTGTAGGGGTGATCATGTGGATTTCCAATTAACCAAAGCACATACTTGTTTGGTTTATTATTTGTAATATTAATTTCCGAGAATAACAATGTACATATACATGTGAACAAAATCACAAAACAAAAATAATTATAATTTGACTATGAAACCACAGAAAGTTTGTTCATACCAGTTGTGATAAATTGTTGACAATCACCAGGTAGGTCCACGCATTTTTTGAACTGAAGTTTCCTTCATCATACACACCACACAGCTGACAAATTCTTGAAGGAGAAAAAAATAAATAATAATTTATTTCATGGGTAGGAGCATAAAGACAATGCATTACTTGCTAAACTAATAATTCAAAAAGGAATCATTGATACACATGAAACTCAATTTTGTTCAGTTTGAAAATATAATCATATTGGTCAAATGCATTTTATACTTACAGTGCTATAACTGTGGTAAATGGTCTCACAACAGTATACTGTAAAACTCCAAGCTTGCACCTGAATAACAGCACCCTGCAAGAAACAAGGATAATACATTATTTAAAAAGCAAAATATAGTCGTCAGGAAAGGGATCAATAGTTTCCTTACAATGCTAAAGTGTGAAAAGAAAGTATTATTTATTTAATGTACCATGCTGGGGTAATTCAGGAAGGTCTGATAAAACACTCTCCAGTAATTAGGCACTGATATTTATAACTAAAGATCAACACAATAGCTAGGGATTTTTTTTTTAAGAACAATTTGAAAAGCATGCAAATGAACCCATGACTGTAACTTGTTCTACCAGACATATTGGATTGCACTTTACAGAAGATAGACGATTTGCATGCGAGTTGTAATTATGTTTCATATATTGTTTTAATTAAGCTGGAAAGACATTTCCCAATATTCTTCACAGAACTAGACCAGGCAAAACAAATTTAACAGAATCTAACAGAATTCTATTTTAATAAATCTAATTCTATAAAACAGAACATTCATTCAAACAGAAAATACTATCAGGAAACTCAAACTTAAAAAATACAAAGAATGGACAGAAGGCAGTAACTGTGGCCTATACTTAAGGGCAAAGGACATAAACAAAACCTTCCTAACAATCTATAATTTGCAGGGGTTACCTGAAGCATGTGGCTATTGTCCAAACTTTCCCCTGTTGTACATAATTATAATAAAAAATACTGAAATAAGAATATCTTCCATCATATAATCTAAACAGGTGATGCTTTATAACTTCATTTGCCAAATCTGAAGCTTTACAGACAAGTACTCACTCTCCCATAGGCCATGGTGGACAGCAGCACAAAGGAGGTAGATGTCTCTGCTGTTCTTTCACTTCCAGCATTAACACCAGACTAGGGTACTGGTTGCTCAGGTAATTCAGCAGAAAAATCATGAAGTTATAGATGACATATGCTTCGTAACATTCTCTGCAGGTGTCCACATAGATAGCAATGCCTGGGTACTTCAGAGCAATCCACTGGAAGACAGAACACACAAAAAAAATGTATTATGTTAAACTCAGGAATTTTCACACCAAAAGGTGAATTCGATTTGTCAAGCAATATTACAAATAAAATAGTGGAATTCATGGCACATTTTCTCACAACAATCTTCTGATTCTTTTTTTTAAACCACATTCTGTTCTGTGTCCTATTGTGTATTATATAATCTTGTAACTAACAGTCATATAACATTTAATTTAATCTGTGTCATTAACTCATTATTGTTGTCTTATGCCACACAAGAAATCCACTACTCATGGTCAGAAAAACTGCATCACTGACATGGAGCTCAATAAAATAATTATAGCCAAACTGATTTCCTTGATATTGAACTGTTATCACAGATAATTCACATTTATGTTCATACTATAATATTGTAAAATATTTCTTAGATGGTAAATATTTGAATACACAAATGCAGTGGTACAGTACACATTTTACACATCTGAAAAACAGAAATGGTGTTTCTTCTAGACAGCTCAATGTTGAAGATTCTAGTGACCTCCATCTAACTAACTGTACCCCAGGTTTATACGAGACTTTCTTCACATTGCTTAAATAATATATTATCAAGTAAAACCACATATGGAGATAAAAACACAGTTTGCTTTGTCAGCAAATACATCATCATTTACAGAATGTTATGTCAGTTTCACATTTCAAGAATACACTGTAGTACATATTACACGTTTAGTAACGATATATATATATATATATATATATATATATAGGGCTCCAGACTGCGACCGTGCAAGTATTTACTCGCACATGTGCGACCGGCAATTTTTTTTTTTTTTTTTTTTTTTTTAATTTCATGTTGAAAAACGAGGAGGGAGCGAGTCTGACAGAGTTGGCCTATGTTAAGCACTTTTCCACCTACAAGGAGCCGGTGCCTGATCTGGAACCGTTCTGCGCTTTTCCACTATTTGAGTATGTATATGATCAGTTGTAAAAATATCCTAAATACATTTTTCCCCTAAATGGCCTTTAAGCCTTGTGTTGTACACCACTACATTACATTTACTCACATGATTGTGGTATTTGAGATTAAGCCTTCATCACTTATGTGCGTGACCTTGGTTACTTGTGCGAAGAGAAACATTGTGCACACATTGCTTCAGAATAGATTGCTTTCTGAAAAGACAACCTGCTCCGAGTTAGCAACCAAGTGAAATAAACAGCGTCAAGGACAGTTCAAGCATCTCTGGCAAAAACAGTCTAGTCTGTGATCAGAAGGTATGACACAAAGATAAATGTGGTTTTAGGATTGTAGGCTCTAGCAATTAACCTAAATCACAGTGCCTCATTCGTTCAGAAATACAAGCAAATAAATCAATGAAGCCATTAAAACTACAGCAACATTTTAATATGAGACATCCTCATTTGACTCATAAGCCAGTGAGGAAACAAAACTTTAAAAGCTTTAAAAGCATCCTACCTTGTATCATTGAGAATAGCAAAAAATCAAGGAAGCCCAATCAAATGGAGAGCAACTTTATGCGTTAGGTTGTTTAGTATCGAGTAAGCGTGAAAATTAAAAACCATCCATCTATCAGACAACACTGTACAAAGAAGAACTGAACATATGGCTTCTGATGTTAAAACACATCTTATCAAGAGAATTAAAGCTAGTGGTTCATACAGTCTGCAATTAGATTAATCAATGGACTGAACAAAACCATTTCGTCGCATTTGTTTGATTCACTTGGGGAGGACACTTTCACAAAGAAATGCATTTTTGCAAAGAAATTCCAAGTCACACAACAGGGAAGGAACTTGTAGAAGCTTGAAGATGAATTCATAAAGGGCAATGATATAGACTGGGAAAAATGCGTAGGCATCTGTACGGACAGATCAGCAACCATGGCGGGGAAATACAGTGGCATTATAAAAATAATCAAACAGGTTTCACTGAAGGCCAAGGCTGTACACTGTGTAATTAATTGTGAAACACTGGCATTAGAACAGATGGATGCAGAATCGCATGATATTCTTAATAACATAATTAAAATAGTAAATGTTGTAAAAGCAAGACCACTGAATGTACATTTATTTCCTAATTTACTTTCTGAGATGGTTGCAAATCACCACAGTCTTACTTGGTTCACTTGCTCACATTTGGTAACATTTTAGAATGAGTTTTTCAACTTAGGAAAGAAATGCAGCAGTTTCTAACTGGCCTGAACTCTGCCATCGTAGATTACTGAAAAGGTGTCTTATCTCATGTAGTGAATTCACTTCATTTGTCTTGAAAGGCACTCACACAATTATGCTTATTTTGCTTTAAATTGAAAGCGTTTCACAGGAAGCTTGATGTTTGAAAAACTTGTGTGAAGAATGGAGTCAGAGGCATGTTTCCACTTCTGTCCGAGTACCTAGATAGCACTGATGTTTGTTCGATTTTAAATAAATTCAAACGATACATGGACAATGCTTCAATGCTTCATGACGACATTTGCCCGTTTCTTCTCAGAATTGGATTTTGAATGTAATGACTGGATTTTCAAACTGTTTACCATGGATCAGGAAAAGCAGCTTACTCTGGACAGTAAGGACAGTAAGAGCTGATTGAAAAAATTTGTCAGTTCTCTGAAAGTGATCACCTTCCCTGCATACATTTTGAGTGCCCAGTCTTGTCAGACAAAGCCTGAACAGTGCTTTTTCCATTTTGTACAACCTACCTGTGTGAGACCAGCTTTTCAACAATGATCTCAACAAAACAAATTGGACATGATCTCAGACCGTCTCTCTCAAAAACTGCACCAAGAATCAAACTATCACAGCCTTCTCAGTGATGGCCACTCGGAAATCAGGTATTCTTTTATTTTGTGTATGAAAGCTTTTAGAGGTGATATTACAGTAATAATCAGCAATGTAAACATTCAGAACTATGGTAACACATTCCTGGGATTTATAAATGACAGTATAATAATAGAGTTAGTGGGTTGCCTTAAAACAAAAGTTTAGGAACCACTGATATTCATTTATGAAGCTTGTCAGGTATCGTCAGAAAACAACACAGGCACTTCCAGTTTTACAACATGTTAACTAACAACATGCTTCTCACTCGATTAAAAATAAGTACTTACACTGTCTAAGCTGTATATTGGCACCATCCACAGGATCCTGTAGGTGTGAAAGAAGGCAATATATATATATATATCATGTGTTTATGTAAAAGTCCACTTTGCTAAAAGAAGGTATAGAATAACTATAACACACCATTCACAAAACAAATATCAACTGGCACATATATATCCTACTTCAAATAAGAATATTAGTTAATTTAGTTATAACATATGAAATGGTTAGAAAGCTACACAGAATCAACATTTAAGTTAATCAAGGAATCAACCATTACATAACCACAGACTATAGTGTACAGATTTTATACACATTTAACATTCACATGCTCTGTTACACCTTGGCTTTTAACCTTTTTGACGTGAATCTTGCCCCTTGACCAACTGATGAAAAATGGGGAGGATTTACCTTATAATTGGCTTCTGCAACTCAGGTTGAGTATAGTGCACAAGATGCTGTAAGATCCCCCAGAGAGATATTGGTATAGTCATGAACACAAAGATCCCTGCAATGAACCATGCTTTATTGTGTGTACCAACCTGAGAGAGAGAGAGAGAGAGAGAGAGAGAGAGAGAGAGAGAGAGAGAGAGAGAGAGAGAGAGAGAGAGAGAGAGAGAGAGAGAGAGAGAGAGAGAGATTGTTATATTGTAATGTTGCAGCATACATATTCGTTTAAAATGGTAGATATTATCCTCTTCAGTGCATGAACAGCTAAGGTCATGGCAAATATTCACCGCCCTTACACACATATATAAGTATACATACAAATAGGGGTGTATGTATTTGTTTACACATAACTGCATACGTACTCGATATAATTCAGTTGCCACCAATTTCCGGTGTTGTGTATTTATTTAGTGACGACAACAACACGCAATTGAATATCCTGCCCATGAGTCACTGGCTCCATTACTGTATAAAACACCCAAAGACACAGACACGAAGACTGATTGCAAACTCACCTCTGATTTCTGCAGCTCCCAGATGCAGAAAGGCAGGACTACTAGCAATAACAATATGTATAAAAATACCACCAATGGCCGAATCCACCTCCTCCAGTTCCCACAAGTGCAAGGCATCTCTTATTGTCTTATGTGTACATTCAATTTAGGTCCAAAGTGCAAATAGTGTGCTAACACTACCGGTACAAAACACAGTGGCTCCTCGATCTTAAAGCATGTTTTGGATTTATAAGTGTAGCCACGATGGTGGCAACCATAATGTGGAAGTCGCAAGTCTACTTATGTCATAACTGGAAATAATAAGCACTGAGTATTAACCTATCAAGTTTCTATAACCTAACAGATACAATCACAGTGACCAAAGGCACGTATCATCGTTTGTTAACCGAGAAATGCGAAGATCGCATGAAAAGTTTAAAAATTCTTTGAAAAGAGCTAAAATAATGATAATAATAACTCCCCCCACACAAACAATGCATGTGTGTGTTTTTCCTGCTGTCATTCCCACACCGCAGCCAAACTTGAGTCCCGAAGTCCCGCCCCCTTGTTCGACTGTGATTGGACTTGAGGTCTGACGCAATCAACCATCTCTGTACTTATTAGACAGTTTCTACATCAATCTAACGCCTTTTAAGTTTGGATGGCCTAGTCGCACCCTCTGCTTGCATAAAATGTAAATATTTTCTTCATCATAAATTAAGTTGAATCGTTTAATAGGCTCGGTATACACTGCATATATCCATGTTTGAACACACCGAAATCATGAGAATCTTAAGGACGTATTAGGCTATGTTAGATTTGTTTTGGTGGAAACTTTACAAACTTAATGCAATGGTTTTTAAAACATAAAATGCTCCCAAATACAATGTAGCTTGAAAATGTATTTTATTAGTTGCATGTATTTTCAGTTTGCCATTCATGTGTGATAAAGTAATAATATACAATGATAAATGCATCCCCCTTCAAGTAAGTAATACTTATCACCTGCTACTTAGCCTATTAAACAGGGAATGTATGATCATTATGTTTTATACATTTGACCAGGGATTTTAATTCCACATTAGGACAATTCAATCATTTAACGGAGAAATAAAACGCGGAACCAGCAAAAAACTATACATTAGTCAAAATGAAATACTTTTCAATTTAGTAGAAAAGTTTAAAACCAGGAATTATATAGCTAGATGCCAATTCTATATCATGTAGTTGAGTTTTGAAATAAAATGTGTCTTCCATCCAACATATTGCAATGTTCATAGCATTGTAGCAGTCATTTATCAGGTCAGTGTTAGGTCAATTGGAGACACAATTAGAAAAGTTTGTCAATTGTAACATGCCTATGTTTTTATTTTTATTTTTTTTAATACTTTTTCAGATAGTTAAACTATTTGACACTTGTAGCTACTTGTAGCAAAAGTAACACTATTTGGCAATATTGTGTGATAATTGATTGATTGAGTGGTGACTGAGGTTCCATCTGCAGGGCAGCCCCAGTCCCCTCAAAAACACAATAATACAAAAAATGATATAATATAACCACAGCATCTCTAAGGAGATCAATTGGGATATTTACTACTACACGTTTGGGATGAATCACAGTTCAGTAAATGTAAAAACTATATATTAAATAAATAAGTATAGCTTAATAAACAACAAATTGATATTGAATTGAATAAGTCTCCCATCTAATGTCATTACTGCTAAAAGCATTCAGGCTGTTATTTGTATGATGTTGATAATACCATACTCTTCCATTCCTCAGTCATTGTGTTTATAGCTCTGCCACAGTTTTGTAGCTTTATGTTTGTTTTTTTAATCTCATGTTTTCCAGAGATATGTAAGAGGGCTATAGAGGCCATGTAAACCATTTCTCACTAGCACTCGTTTAATAGCAAAGATTGAGAATTATCATCTAGGAAAATTGGATTAGAAGGAAAAAGTTGAGTACAATGTATTTGCTTAGACATTAGAATGAACTGATCTTCACTCAGAAATAACTACCAACCCCTGCTGATGATGACATCACAACACAAGACCACAGTGCTTACAATACTAGTACCAAAATTGAAAGCTGGCCTTATTAACATCAGAATAAGATTAATCACAAACAATAATATACCTTGCTCCTAAAAAAGAAAAATGAATACATTAATGTATCCAGTAATCATCTCTTGATCACTTAATCATCTCTTGATCCTTTATCATGCCAGCTCAATTTAGTCTTATATGTCTTGAAAAATTATTTAATTAAACCTTAAAAAAATGTAGTTCCCGATAATGGTCCTGGGGAACCAGGGTCCTGCTAGATTTTGTTCTAACACAGATTTCAATTCCTTAATTGAACTAATAATTGGTCTAATCAGAGCTTATGAATAATGTTAACCTTTGGAGA
Organism: Amia ocellicauda; assembly: GCF_036373705.1. Classification (NCBI taxonomy): domain Eukaryota; kingdom Metazoa; phylum Chordata; class Actinopteri; order Amiiformes; family Amiidae; genus Amia; species Amia ocellicauda. Next base: position 15,195,185 of record NC_089861.1, on the reverse strand, counting down.
TGTCATCAGAAATATTAAAGTATATAAGTTAAACCAAGTTGAATGAATCAAATTATAATTAATGTTTCAATTAATTAATTGAGAGTGTAGTTGGATCAAAAAGCACCACTGGTGTATAAATGTATGGGATTTAACCTTGCTGGTACTGTCTTATTCGCTTGTGCAAATTATTTATATATGTTTATGTTTGGCATTTCAAATATTCCATTGAAAAACACAATAACATCCATTCCCTGTTAATGATTATTATATGAAAGTTTTTCTACAACAGTATCAAATTACACACCTGTGTATATAGAAATATAAAGAACAGTTGAAATTCTGGGTAATATGCAGGCATAGTGCTTGTGTGCTTTTTAACAAATAAAAGGACCCCAGGGTTAGGAGAAGCTTTAATTGTTCTAGACGACCATTTAACATATAAGGAAAGTTTGTTACAAACATCTCAGAGAGATTAAAGTAGTCTGCTAAATATTCTCATGGTTCAGCCACTGTGCTGTTTATTGTTCTTCAAATTTCCATTTAATAGAAAAATGTAGCAAGTCATATACAGAATGTGGTTAAATTGGAGATGTCTACTGTTTGACCTACTTAAGGGGGTAAAATATTTCCTTTCTATTTCAGTTGTCACCACTAGAGGTCCTTATAAATCAATAATTCACAGAACGTTTATCCTTGCACAATTGGTTGGGTTTGCACATTTTTTGTGCAATTAACATGTATTTATTTCTTTATTTTTTAGGAAAAGTAATTCAGAACATAGCATTATACACAACATGAAGAGGTCATATTTAAATCTAGTCCTAAATTTTGACCTTTAAGACCGTATTATAATTATAAACATAATAATCATTATAAACACAAAAATAACCTATTTTTGCTACAGATTTATGACCGAGAGTCTTTAAAGACTCAAAAAATATCTAATCTCAATGTGTATAATAAAGAAAGCCTTTACTGCATTGCACATTGCTTGATGTACATAGAACATTAGCAAACAACAATTATGCAGTACCCTGGTATTCATACAGCCATTGATACTTGTTTTTAAGGCTCTTTAGAGTAGCAGAATGATTGGTATTATTTCTGGGTCATATTAAGTGCAATTTCATCTGAGGAAAGTCTCTGGACCAAGCAGTTACCCATCACTATGGTGATTCAGTTAAAGTCCATACAAAGTGAACCTACCTTTCCACCATTCCACATTTCATTTTTATTACACTGACCAGTGGTGCCACACAACTGGCTATTGAAGGAGGACCCTGTCAATGTAAATGGTATCTGTAGTTCAGATGGGACCCATATCCAGGTGGATACAGATTTCCCAATAAAGGAGTAGGTAAAAAGTGTAAACAGAAATATAGTGTTTGGATATCTGTTTTCCCTTTTAAGATTACATTTTAAGCAGTATTACTCAATAGTTAAGACTTTCATTAAAAGAGAGAGTCTCACAGAGGAAAACAGTACACATTTAATTCCTTGTCAAGAGCAGAGGATGTGAGATACATCTGAGAAATAATTGTCTGAAGTATTTGTGTATAATTGGTTTAATGTTTATTGAACAAGGATAACAACACAGAACTACCTAATATGCTTTGTTCAAACAACTCCACTGGGCATAAATATAGTAGGTCTATTCTCCAGTTATTAAACTAAATTAAAATACCTTATTAATTATAGAGGGTGTTTTGTAATTTAATTACAGAACTGCTGTGAGTGCTTCCAGTAAAAACAGTCCAAACTTTACTAACAGGAAAGAGGCTGGCTTCACAGAGTGACCCTTGTATGTCTTGTATGTCAAAAAGAAAGATTTTAAATCAATGCTGTGCATTAAAGGCAGAAACAATTATAGTTTGCTGACAGAGTCTGGTATGTATCATTAAAGGCTTGCTAAGATCTTTCTTTTTGCAATGACTAAAAAGACTCATGATCCAAGAATCCTTGTGAACACAATGCTGATGCAGTTTATTACCCCCTTAAGGTCTATTTCAATTAACTTTTTAGCTGTGAAGGAAAAGAAAAATAAGGTTTCAGAGAAATAATTTTTGAGTGTGAGCCATTCAATTTCCAGTACTGTTCAATGCTGATACACTCTGAAAAAATGAGTTATCATCAGTCAATGTTCCTATTATGTTATATTCAGTAAATGTAAGAGCAAATACTCTGACTCCATTAGGTCAAGAAAATTGTTGTTACTACAGGACTAAAGTGTAAGAAATCTAGAGACTTTCATGGATGTCATTTATTGATGTTGCTTTTGATATACATCCAATAGCATTTTTATGCAATGCTGCCGAATCCAAATATAAACTCTTTTAAAATATTTAATTTCCAATTGTTTTGGATCCACAATCAAATATTCAAAAGTAGAATGAAGGGGGCAGAGAGGAGTAAGGGGCTGTGCAAATGGAAGAAGGAGAATGGTATGATTGTTGGTGCCAGATGTGGTGGTTCCAGCATTTCAATAACAGCTGACCTCCTGGGATTTTTATGCACTACAGTCTCTAGAGTTTACAGAGACTGGTGCGATAAACAAAAAACTTCCAGTGAGCAGCAGTTCTGTGGGCAAAAACACCTTGTTACTGAGAGAGGTCAGAGGAAAATGGCCAGACTCTTTCAAGCTGACAGAAAGGCCACAAGTACTGAAATAGCCACTCTTTACATCAGTGGTGTGCAGAAGGGCATGTCTGAAAGCACAACGCATCGAACCTTGAAGCAGATGGGCTACAGCAGCAGCAGAAGACCACGCCAGCTTCCACTCCTGTCAGCTAAGAACAGGAAGATGAGGCTACAGTGGGCATGTAATCACCAAAACTGGATGACTGAAAATTGGAAAAAACGTCACCTGATCTGACGAATCTCGATTTCTGCTGTTACATGCAGATGTTAGGGTCAGGAATATGACATAAATTGTGCCTTGTGTCAACAGTGTTGTTGGTTGTGGTGTGATGGTGTGGGGAATATTTTCTTGGCACACAGTGGGCCCCTTAATCCCAATTGAGCGTCAGTTGTATACCACATCATACCTAAGCATTGTTGCTGACCACGTGCATCCCACGTGCATCCCTTATTGGCCACACCCGTTTTCAAATGGATACTTCCAGCAAGATAATGCGCCATGTCACAAAGCACGCATCATCCAGTTTACTCCAATGGCCTGCACAGTCCCCAGATCTCAATCCAATAGAGCACCTTTGGGATGAGCTGGAACAGGAGGTTCACAGCATGAATGTGTGGCTAAAAAATCTGCAGGAACTGACTGCATGATGTTATCGAGTCAGCATGGACCAACATCCCTAAGGAATGTTTCCAGCACCTTGTTGAATCCATGCCATGAAGAATTCAGGCTGTTCTGGAGACAAAAGTGTGTCTTACCCAGTACTAGATAGGTTTACCTAATAAAGTGGCTACTGAGTGTATGTATATATACGCTATTAGCAAATTGTACCACCAATCTTTAAGAAATTTGTAATTACTCAGTAAATAAAGTAATATAAAATGATGTCAAGGATAATTTATTTTGTTAATCTGTTAGCAATCTGTTTTCAGTAATCTGTTGAATATATCTTTAAACTCCACAATGCACATTGGAGCAGATATAATATCTGTATAACCTTTTATACAAACACTCTCATAAATACATTTGATAGCCATTCAAATCCATTCTGAAATAAAGAAAATGTCTAAAATAATCCCAGTACTACTTATTCTTTGTATTTTGCAGTGACATCATTTTAATTTTTCAAGTTCAGATTGCACAGTAGTGTAGACAAAGTACACCAACAAATCATTTTTACTTGTTTGTGTGGTTATTTACTACCTTTCAGTTTTTCAGTGGTTGTAGTACAGATTGTTCATGAATATTAATTAGATCCGTATGGCTTTTATGAATTAGAAATGGTCTTGCCACAGTCATGCAAAGTTGTTTCCTTCAATCGGTTTCTTCTTATAGCAAGCGATATACAATAGTTTAAGTTATTACATTTCAGGTTTTACATTATGAAGTAATCTAATATAAAAGCAGTAATCAGAAAAGGAAGAGCTCTAATCTTAAAAAAACAACAACAACAACAACAATAGTTTTTGTCATCTCAGCCTTCGATCACTCAGACTGATGGAGCAGAGAGGTGTAAAGTGTGAGGCTCCTAAGTGTTACTCAAAAATTCTGCCTTAGTATGCCCATCATATTACATATTAGGAGAAAGCGTTCAACACTAAACAAAGCACAATTTATAATTCCAATGAGGCAGTGGAGCAATGGGTGTTCAATCTGCACAGAAACTGTTCAAGCTGCACTGTGGAATTTTATAATTAAAACAGGAGGACATATCAAACATTCACATTGAGGACTGTATTTCCTATATGCACTGGTACTTCTGGTCAAGAAATAATAAGGTATGTACTGATTGTTTCACCTTGTTGGCCAATCTCACCATGTTCTGTCTTGGTTTAAATAATCTGGCAAACAGATTCATGAAAACGGATCACATTTAACTGAGGTTAAGTACAGAGTACCATAGGGATCAGTCCTCTGACCTATACTTTTTTCATTAGACATGCTCCCTTTAGGTTATATCATTCAATGACATAATGTTAACTTTCACAGCTACGTAAACGACACACAATTATATTTGTCAATAAATCCGAACAATCCCACAGCCTTACAAACACTAACCTGCTGTCTGTCAGAGATCAAAACTTGGATGACAAGTAATTTCCTTATGTTTAACTCTGAAAGAGATGGCGAGGCACCTGGGTGTCATCTGCCACCATAATCTATCCTTTGAATCACACATTCACAATGTGTCGAGATCTTCCTTCCTTCTGTTCAGAAACATTGCAAAATTAAGACACTCCCTCCCATTACATGACACACATCTAGATTGGATTACTGTAATGCCATTCTGTCAGGCAGCACAGGCAGAGCTATTTCTGCACTTCGGATACAAGATATATTTCAAAGTCCTTTTATTAGCATTGAAAGCACTAAAGGGACTGGTACCTCCCTATTTAAAATATCTTCTTATCAAATACACTCAAATGGAACCAACTCCATATGAATGTCCATGATTTTGGAACGAGATGTTTGACGAGTAGGTGTTCATATACTTTAGGCCATGTAGTGTATCTCTTTTATATATTTTTTGTTTAGAGGTAATGATTTATAATGAAATTAATGTAATAAGACTACAAAATAAGAATTACCATAGTTTGTGTGAACTAATTAGTGATCACTATCAAACACTGGGTAATGTTGTAGTCCAAAAGTCTGGTATGGGAGCGCTGAAAGGTAAAGGGTTGCAGGATTCCAACCACTAGCCCTACTGCTACTAGGGGAGAGAGAGAGAGAAGAGGTTAAATAAGGTTGGGAGCAGCTGATGTAACTACCCTGCCCACACATGCTGCCGTTATAACAGACAGTGTCATATCCCCATCCTGATTTCACCACCAGAGGTCACACTCTCTCCAGGTTTGCTCCATTATCCTCTGGCTTGCTGCTCTCTTTAGACAAGGTTCATTCTAGCCAATTATTCTATCAATCAGCTCACCTGTCCCCAGTTCCCCCGGTTATTCACCTCATTATAGAAACCTCTTTGTTCTCCCAGATCACTGCGAAGTCTTGTTCACTTCCTAGTAACATTACACAACATTACTTTGTCTTATCTGTCTTTTAACCAGTATTCCCATGACCTTATGCCTGTTTTACTGACCTCGATGCTTTGTTCCAGTAAGTGGCTCTTGACCGCTTGCTCGTCTGACTATCTATTTACTGCCCATACTGGAGTCCTATACCTTTGACTACTGATCCCCATTACAGACAGCCTGTTACACTCATATTAATCCCTGTTATCTGATTACATTATCAATCATTTAGAGGCCATTTTACAATGTGCACTCAATAAAAACATTTCTAGGTGCTCATTTACATACTTTTTGATCCTATTGTTTGCCTTTTACCTACCCCTGGACTTCCAGCAATTAACCTGAGTTTATGCAATATAGATATGTTTACATCTCTGGCTTGAATACTTCAATGATACCAATTTAAGAAAGACAAATCCGCTATTTAGCAATAGTGTAATGTGACAATTTAATTAGATTTTCCAGTGAGGTTGGACTGAATTTTCACTATTAATTAATAGTAACACCAATTTACAGCATTGTTTCCCCAGATTTTTTTCTTTCTCTCAATCCATAATTATTGGAAAGACCTTGTGATCTGTACACTGTTTATTTATAGAAACCATTTTTAGATAGATTTTTTTCTTTAATGGCACTATGCCATGCAAATAAACAGAATAGTTTGAACAACAACACAAGTGGTATCAGTCAGGGGCGGTTCTGAGGTTTTGAGGGGGGCCCCTGTAACTAGCACTGCAGATAAAACACCCTCAGCACAACACCCCCCCCCGCTATCACCGCGGACAAAACACTGTCAGCTTCCCCCCTGCTAACATAGCAGACAAACACCCCCCTACTCTAGCACCACAGAGAAATTGATGGCCCCCCCCAATATTACAACTGGCCCCAGCCAGGCCCCCCCAGCTGAAATGGTCTAGAACCACCACTGGTATAAGTTGCATGAAACAAGCAAGATTAAGTAAATTGTAAATATATTATTGAGCATATAACTCCCATTTGAGTAGGTTTTAAAAATCATCAGTAGTGTTTAACCTAAGAAATGTGAAAGGAATACACACAACTTATCAAATTTAAACATTTATATTTTATACATTGTTTAAAACTTGTAATTCATGACACATATTATCATGCAGCAGACAATATTACATTTTACATTATTTTACATATTATATATTAAATACAATAATAATAATAATAATAATAATAATAATAATAATAATAATAATAATAATAATAATAATAATAATACTCATCTTTTTTAAGAACTGTTGTACTCAACAAATGCTTTGGTCTGTTGTATTTAATAGACAACACCATGTATAATTATGTTTGCTTCTCTTTACTCAGTGACTGGCCTTTAACATATTTAGAAACAGGAAGACCTTGGCTCTGAAAGGCATGTTCTATATAAAGGGATTCCTTGCCTTGTTTGTGTCCCTCTGTTATTTGCCTGAGAGCTTTACTTGATTCTGTGCTGGCAAGAAATTATTTTCCCACCGAATTCCTATGAACTAAAACGATCATCTCTCCCTATAGGCAACAACTTGTCCCATAAACTTTGACAAAAGAACAAGACTTTTTCATAGTACAGCAAGTCATTTTTTTTTCATAAAAGCAGGAGAGTTGTTCTGGCAGGAAAGAGTGCCATGCTACTTTAAGAGACTGACTGCCACTCATAGAGACTTAATTGATTGATTGGCCAGCATGAGAATACAACACATTGCTGCCTCATGTATGGTTGACCAATCAGTCAGTTATTCCCTTGGCCAGCAAAACACCCTTTTTACAGGGAGTAGTGTGGGTGGTAGGGAAACTGCAGGTGAGCTGTAAAGAGTAGAAGCCAGTGAAGGTGCTGCCTAGCCTTAGTCCATCACAATACTCTGGTTTGTATTAGAGGTTGACCGACAGTGGATTTTCAAAACCGATAACAATTATTAGGGTGGAGAAAAAGCCAATTTCTGATTAATTGGCTGTTTTTTCCCCCCTTTTCCTTTTTTTTTAATGATTAAAATCAATAGATTGTATAAAAAAAACACTCAATGTAAAATTGGCTCAGTTTGAACTTCATTATCAAATCCAATTAATAACTGTATGAACTATGTAATAGTATAAGATAAATAATAAATGACTTGGGTTTGAGAATATATATAATTATTTTGATTTCTTTGCAGACGCCCTTATCCAGGGTGACTTACAACATAAGTGCAAAACAATGTGCTAAAATACAGTTTGGTAAAGGCATCAATCATTACAAATTCAATTTACATAAAACATAGCAATTCAAAATATAATACATTTTACAACTTCCAATTTACAATTTACACAGGCAAGTACAGTAAGTGAGGTCATACATCCTGGACGGTAAAAGCTAAGTGCTGTGAAGATGTGGGGTCACAGTCAAGGACTACGGGAAAGGGAGCAAGGAGGAAACAATCAAAAACGCAAGAAGCATAATAAAACTCTGTGAAGTGCTATCTAACGGGGGTTAAAAGGACTAATATTATAAGTACAGTCTGAAAAGATGTGTCTTGAATAAGAGCTGGAAGGAGGTCAGAGACTCTGCTGTTTTGACTTCAGTGGGAAGGTCGTTCCACCATTTAGTGGCCAGGGATGAGAAGGAGCGGCTCTGGAGGAAGGAAAGTGGAGAGGAGGCAGAGTTAGTCTTCTGGCACTGGAGGAGCGCAGTGGTCTGGAGTTGATGTATGGGGAGACAAGGGACTGAAGGTAGCTTGGTGCAGTGTGGTCGAGACAGCCGTAGGTGAGGGTCAATGTCTTGAACTGAATGCGTGCCGGTATCGGGAGCCAGTGGAGGGAGCGGAGCAGTGGAGTAGCGTGTGCGAATCGGGGCAGAGAGACACCAGACGAGCCGCAGAGTTCTGGATGAGCTGGAGTGCGGGTAGTATTTGCAGGCCGGCCAGGAGGGAGTTGCAGTAGTCCAGGCGGGAGAGGACCGGTGACTGTATATATATATATATATTTTTTTTAATCAAATTTTCATCCAGTTTCTTAAAAGTGGCTAGTACTTCAGGAACAAATGTCAGATCCAAAACATTTGTTTGAATGTTTATCAATCAGGTTTGAGACAATATCATACTGTGCAGCAGACAAACCGTTTGAAGTGGCCATGTTCACCTGCATACACATTCAGTGGTCACCTCTGCTCATACATTCTCTGCAGCATATGTAGTGCTGAATTCCAGTGGGGTTGGACTGCTTGGACGATGCTAAGCATGGGGACACCCAGCTCCTCCTAAATGGCCCTCAGTCTGTTTGTCCAGTACAGAGTGGCTAAAGTCAGTGGCACAGCTCTTCAAAGTGGCAATAAGTCAGGAAGCTCAGCCAGTCTCATGGCTTTTATCATGTTTTCTTTACCATCTCTGAGGACAGACACTACACAGTCTGTGGTGATTTCCCAATTCTCTAACATGGTCAAGAAAGTCTCTCAAGGTAGTCAGCTGTGTGTGATCCAGTCATGTTCCTGATGTTCAGCACCGCTTGGTTTCCGGTCCAGTCCTTGGCAATTAAATGCCCTGTTAGGCTCATCAGGGACTCTGCAGTTCCTGACCAGCAGTCAGTTGTGAAGGCCATGTTTGGAGCCTCCTCTTGTGTCACCAGACTCTTCACTTTTGTCCAACCATTTCATGAGTTTCATCAAGCATTTTTGTGGGGTAGAATTTGTTGTCTTTTATCTGGTACCTGGGTTCAGGAAGAACCATAAACCATGTGAATCCAATATCTGAAACCACTGAAAATGGATGGTTGTCAGTGGCAATAATTTCTATAATGGCTTTATCAATCTTCTTGGACCTCGAGTCTGCATCCATCAATTTTGTTTTCTTATCAAAAACTTGAGACACTGTCAGAAGATCTCTATTCCCCTTTTTTGAGCTTCATCATGGACTTTTGGATGCATGTGTTTGAGGTGACTCGACATGTTGGTTGTATTTTTACACTTCAATGTTGATGCACTCATGGTGATGATTTTGTCAAAAACATGAAATCTAGCTCTCCCTGGTGCTACTTCATCAAAGTAGTCCCACACTGGCACCTTCAAAGCATCTAAAATGGATGAAACTGTCAATTAATATATTACAGGCCAGGGAAAATGTGTTTTGTTGTCAAGCAATAGCCTATAGAAATGTGGGAGGCAGGCGGCTTAGCCTAATAATCATACTTCAGCAATACTGTTGGACTGATACTTACATAAAAGTAAACATTTTGTGAACCTAAATGTAGGCTACAGCATGGATACAATTGTATGTTGTTGATGTGCATTGCAACTGCAACTACAGCATAGTGTTCATTCAATTGTTAGGTGATTTTATGTCTTAGGCTATACAGGGTGTAGAACCCGTCTCGGAAATAAGTGGAGAAGTCGTCGAGATAAAGCAAATAGAACTTTAATCAAGCCGCTCAGAAGCCCCATGTCAGGAAATTCCTTCAGTGAGGACTTAATGTTTACAAACATGAGTGCAGCTTTATAGGAAAGTGACGTGAAATCTTATGGTCGTTCATCCAATCAGAAGGTACAAGTCCGGGTCTGTTTATGATCTGTCTTCCCGTGAAGAGGCGATGGATCAAAAAAGCAGATGTCTGTCTTTGATGTGCACTAGGAAGATGTGATCCCACGGTTGTCATTTACCTACTGTCAATCGCTCATTAACAGAAACAGTTCCTGCCTATCTGGAGAAACAATTAAGTCACAAACGGATTTTCAACAAAACAGCTGTAGGCTTTTTCGGCACTGTGTGATCTTTTATTACTGACAGGAGTTTCTAACAAATAAACCTTGTTGACCTTTTGCTTAGCCTGCATACAAGCTACTTCTAATGCTAGTATTAATATACAACATTATATAATTATCACAAAACACTTGCTTCAACTTTCCTATACAGAGTCTTCACAGGGTCCAAGGGGAATTGTCTATGTGCCCTAAACGTAAGCATTCACCCTGCTTGACAAAATTGTCTTTGACGTTCCATCTCATTCTGCCACGGTGTAACTCAGATAAATGTGTTTCCATATTCCCGCATTTCTCTCAGCTCTCTCTCACTTCACTTTAGCCCACCTTTAATGATGCAACTTAGCTTGCCAAAAAATATGCATTATGTCACTAGCTTGATAGTAGCCTAATATGTCATGCACATAGCCTAACAAGCATAACATAAGTGTTTTGACACATTGTTCTTACTAACTCAGGTTTTGTCACATTGTTCTGACAGACTACAAGGATGGTATTCCCATACGAACCACTATCATTAGCTTGCTCTCGAGCTAGCTAGATAGCATACTGCAATTTTCTAGGGCAGTAAACAGTCATAAACAAAGTACCTACTGTTTGGATATTATCCACAGAACATATTGATCTGTGAACATGCTGTTAACTACTAGTAATGCCTGATGCCTATTTGGCTGCTTTTCGTTTTGACTAGTGATGCCTTTTCTTTTGTATTCCCCATATGAGCATGTAGTAAAGTACTTGAAGATCTTGAATTGCACTTCCGACTATGATAGTTTATTCGTGTCTGAATTAAATACACCACACATACCACTTTATTTTGTTTGTTTTCAATGATCGATTGACTGTGTCATGACAACTTTTATTGACAACTTGTATACTTACCTTGGCTTCTCCAGGTCAAAGTTGCCAAACAAGCATCAATTTGAAGTTCCAGCCAAGCAGGATCTGCGTGCTGAGCCATGTCCCATGAGAGAGTCAGTGATGGCTTTCATTTCACCACCTGAGGCCATGCTTGTCCCCTATAACCAAGGATATTAATGCCTACAACCCCAAAAAACCTGCCGTTATCGGCGTTCATTTCTGCCCCGATTAATTGGCCGACCGATAAATTGGTCAAGCTCTGGTTTGTCTACACAGTCACTAATGCTTCTTAATCACTTAACACAATCATCTACCTTTCTTGCACACGACCCAGTGGAGGAAAAAAACGTATCACCATGACCCAAAACCATCATATCTCCTGAGCAGAGTTTTCATAAGGTCACAACAAGCTTTAACCGCTTCACTTTAAGTAATAATTAAAATTAGACTTTGATGTTACTTGTAAAACCTTTTAAAATAAAGTAAAATAATAATAACACAAAAAATAGGTAAGTTTCACTTACTTAATGTGATGGATGGGCCTGCTTGTTGTTCATGATCACCCTCCAATCTGAGTCACAGGATGAAAGCGCTACTCTTGTGTCAGGTGCTCTGTTGAGTCGGTTTCATTCTTTTGTTTTTAATCTTGTCAAAGTTGAAATCCCTGTTCACACATGTAGGTTGCTGTGAATGGCAGCAACAATAGAACACTAATCTTACTTAGCAGTGAATATTCATTGAAAATACTGATCCAAAACAATGGCAAATGAGTCTTTTCAGTTTGCTATCACAGGTGAGTTGCACCAACTTGATTTCTTGCTCAGGCATCATGTTTAGCTCCATTATTGATTCAGGATTTTCAAAAGTAAAAGGATCTTTCACCCAATGCTTTTCCTCCAAGTTTGCAAACCCCTCTGCAGGAAAGTGGCAACACAGCAAATCTCTGGCATTTTAGTGCCGGAAAGGTCTGTGTGAAGGGGTCTAAGCCGGCATATCAACACCAGAAATTTTCCACCCCACAACCTAGTCAAAATGCTAGCAAATTTGTGGCAACAGGTCTGCAATATGAAAAAAGCAGACAATCTCTGCCTGCATTTTGCTGTTTTTGCTGGCCTTTTGGAGCACCGGGATAAAAAATATAATTATACAGTATATATATATATATATATATGTGTGTGTGTGTGTGTGTATATGGTCCCATTGGTCCAATTAAACCTTATGCATCATCAAATGGAGAGTTAGACTGGAGCACACTGCATACAGATTCAGTCGAAAATGGATGGTTATATTTTAAGAATATACTACCTGAGGCTCAGGAGAAAGTTGTACCAAAACTTAGCAAATTGAGGACCAAAAAACACTGACCAAAATGGTTTCATAGAAGTATGCAAAAACATATCAGGAGAGAGATAATGTTGTATAGCGCAAACAAAAGGGATAGAGATGAAACCATGTTCTAAGTATTTCACAGAGATTTTTACAAAAGAAAAAACAGATAACATGCCACAGGTTAACAACCAGTCCAGTCAAACCCTAAGAGAGATCAGGATAAATGAGGAGGAGGTACTAAAGGGACTAGCAGAATTAAAAACAAACAAATCACCTGGACCAGATGGTTAATTTCCAACAGTACTTAAAGAAATTAGGGAAATTATTTATAGGCCACTAATTCAAATATTCCAAAAGACACTTAGAACAGGGGATGTGCCAACTGACTGGAAGACGGCAAATGTCATACCAATCCACAAGAAAGGGGACAAAACTGAGCCAGGAAATTACAGACCAATCAGTCTCACCTGCATTACTTGAAAAATGTTGGAAAAAATTATTAGACAGAAAAAAGAGGAGCATCTTAATGAAAACCACATTCTTGGAGATAGTCAACATGGGTTTAGACGAGGCAGATCATGTCTTACTAATCTATTAGAGTTCTATGAACATGAAACTGCAGCTGTAGATCATGTGAAAGCATATGATATGATATACTTAGATTTTCAAAAAGCTTTTGATAAGGTTCCACAACAAAGACTGATCCTCAGATTGGAAGCTGTAGGCATTCAGGGTAATGTAAGTAGATGGATTATGAACTGGTTGATGTGTAGGAAACAGAGGGTGTCGATTAGAGGAGTCGCTTCTAACTGGAGTGAGGTTGTTAGTGGAGATCCACAGGGATCAGTACTAGGGCCTTTGCTTTTTCTAATCTATATTAATGATCTGGTCTCTGGGATAGTTAGCAAACTTGTCAAATTTGCAGATGATACTAAAATAGGTGGCTCAGCAGATACAAACTGAGCAGCACAGGTTATTCAAAGGGACTTAGATAATATTCAGTTGTGGGCCGACACCTGGCAGATGAAATTCAATGTGGACAAGTGCAAGGTATTACATGCAGGTAACAAAAATGTCCACTATAATTACACTATGGGAGGTACAGATCTAGATGAAGTAACGCATGAGAAAGACCTAGGAGTCTATGTGGACTCCTCACTTTCTCCATCCAAATAATCTGGGGAAGCAATAAAAAAGGCAAACACAATGTTAGGGTATATTGTCAAAAGTGTAGAATTTAAAACAAGGGCAGTAATGTTCAGACTGTACAATGCACTAGTTAGAGCTCATCTGGATACTGTGTACAGTTCTGGGCTTCACATTTCAAGAAAGATATCGCTGCTCTAGAGGCAGTTCAGAGGAGAGCAACCAGACTTATTCCAGGTCTGAAGGGAACGTCCTACTGAGAGACTGAGGAACTGAACCTTTTCACCCTGGAACAGAGGAGACTACGTGGGGACTTAATTCAAGTCTTCAAAATCATGAAAGGCATCGACCACATCAAACCAGAGGAGCTTTTCCAGATCAGCAGGGACACACGCACCCGGGGACACAAATGGAAATTGGGCTTCAAGGCATTCAAAATGGAAAACAGGAGACACTTCTTCACACAGAGAGTCGTCACAATCTGGAACAAACTCCCCAGTGATGTGGTTGAAGCTGAAAATTTGGGAACATTTTAAAACAGACTGGATAGGATCCTTGGATCACTTAGTTATTAATGGACACTAAATAAGCATGATGGGTCGAATGGCCTCCTCTCGTTTGTAAACTTTCTTATGGTCTTAAATGTGTCTTAATTTTATATATGCAAAATTACGTAATGGAATTATTTAACCAATCAAAGTTGCGAGTATAGTCATGTAACTACCAGCTTCCCCACAAAGAATATTTGAATAAAAATGAGCCAAAACTGGTGTGGGAATTTGTCAGGACTAGGAGACCCCACATCCATTTTGTCAGGTTGGATATATGTGTATTTGTACTATATATTTCTACTTAAAATTCCCAACATAGTATTTTTTAATATTTTAATTATTGTGTTGAACTGGCATTGATTGGACAAATTGTACTGTTTATGTATTAATTAGGTAACTGTCATTTTACCACCGATCATGTGTGAACCGTTCATTTTAAACAAGAAACATTTAGGCACAAGAAACAGCATACATTTCTATTGCATTTGATATATTTGGAAAGTAGACTATAGTTTACTCATACTATAAAAAGTATTTTAAGTTCCTACATTGTACTGTTGATTTTGTCTCGTATATGCTAGAAGAACACATGGTGTGCAACAATAACTTATTCATTGCCTTGTTTAATGATGGCACTGTAGAAAACATGTTCTCTGAGACATTGTATTGTCACTGAGAGGAATGCTTCTCTAAGCAGACTTCTCATGTAAAATTGTACACACCATATCCAGAGATGCTGGAGGAATACATTTATCATCTACCGTATTAAGCATTTTCTCTTTGGCCACACGGTATGCAACCAAATACAAAGCAAGTTGTACCTTGTCATTCCAGGAAGTTGAGCAATTAAGAACTTGAGCCAATAACGTCAACTCACTGTGCTTCTGTTGAAGAAACTTGATAAACTTATCAAGTTTCTTCGTTTCTTAGTTTTGAAGGTTTCAAACTTTCATTGGCAACCATCTAGCTCCAAAGAACACAGTTGGAAATAGGATCTTTATTTACATTACCACAATGTATAAAACCAGGTTTAAAAAGGAGTCATTGTAATGCCGCATCCATAATTTATTTATAAGTTCAGACAAGGCCGACTTGGCAGTAGAAATAGTTTAACTTCCTGATGTGGGTGGTGTAATTACACTGGCATTTGATGTAGATGGATTTGATTTAGAACTTATTTTTCTGATAACAAAATGATCCATTTGAAACTTATGTCTTAACCAGCAACAACAAACTGACCATTCGGATTCGGAGTGCAGTGAACGTTACGTTGCGTTTTTGATCACATAGTACTACGTTACAACATATAGTTTGATAACCACTGCCTTAGGAGGTTTAATTGTGAGCTTTTTCTGCACAGAAAAAATATAAATAGTTTCAATACTTAATTTCTTAATAATAAAAAAGATACATTTTTACTTTGCTGATATACCGTAAAACTTCCAATATTCGCCTGGTCTCAAATAGCAGCCGGTCTCCAGTAGTTGCCAGGTTGATTTGCATAATCATGTAAACAAAAGCCAGTCTCTAATAAATGCTGGGGTTACACATCTTTCTTGTTTTCAGTTAATATATATACCGTATATTAATTAAAAAAAAAAAACACCATCACATGTGTTTTTATTAATTTATCTCTCACTTCAACTATATATATATATCCATCTTCAAAACCACTTATCCTGGAGAGGGTCACAGGAAGTCAGAACCAATCCCAGCAGGCATAGGGCACAATGCAGGACTACACCCAGGATAGGATACCAGACCATCACTGGGCAATTTAGACCAATCAACCTAACCAGAGTGCCAGGAGAAAACCCACATGGACAGGGCCCCCCGAGCTGGGACTCAAACCCAGGACCCTGAAACTGTGAGGCAGCAGCAATATATTGACCACCATATTGAACTAACTGTCAATTGTGACATAAACAATGCATTTATGAAGTATAATGTTGATGGCTTGGTTTAAACCATATTTCCACAGTTTTGTTTTGTTAAAATGCTTTTTGTTTATTTAGTGAGAGTTCAAATCTTAGACTGCTAACAGAATTATCGGTATCTTGCTTTCAATCCAGTGTGTAGCACCATACATTGAATGTGATTTGTTTACATCTTTGGAAAGCAAATTATTAAAAAATAATAATAATTAATAATAATAATAATAATAATAATAATAATAATAATAATAATAATAATAATAATAATAAAAGCCTGGCCTATTAGCCTACTTCTACAATGAAGCAATGTTTCCAGGCTCTTCTTACCCTACATGAGTCCGCGATATCTTTTTATTTATGAATGTTTAATACAATCGCCGGTCTCCAATTGACTCCGGAGCTTCTTGCAGTTATTTGGAATAAACACCAGGGGCATTTAATAGAAGTTTTACGGTATTTTAAAAATATTTATATTTGAGTGATCAGTGACAATTTCAATGATTTCAACATTTTGCTAAATAAATTAAATGTTTATATTCAGAAAAATTAACAATGATTGACAGGGGCTCTATTTAATTACCCCAAATACCAATAACATCTAATTACCAACATCCTTCATTTTCTATATTGAGAAGTACACAGGTAGCTCTGGCATGCAGATGAATCAGTGTTCCACAAGTTCGTGCAGTAAACCTCTGATTTCTGCCAGTTTTAAACGTGGGTAATTCCTTCTCTGTGGTCCATCTGAAGTGCTTTTGAGATTTTGACATTGCTCTGTATTCAGAACTAACATTTAGCTTATTAACTCACATACCGTACACAAATATTAAAGCCCTAAATCCAACATAGTGGATTTTTAATCAGGTTGTTTTGACTACTGTCTTTGGAGCTATCAGCTGATTTCAGGAGCAGTCTGATAAAAATATCTAAAACAAAATAATTGTTTTGGTACATTTTCTAAGAGAAGGAGGTGCAGAAGTAGATTCAACAACATCGAACTCTGACAAACAGGAGTCCCACTGAGTTTCTGCCAGCTGCCAGTAGCCATTCCATACTTCTTTTCCTGTGCGTCATGAATCAGAGTTGTTCACATCCTCACAATTGACACAGATGACCCTCAAAGCCATACAGTCAAGCAGGCCGGAAAATGCTTTAAATCACTCCCAGCTAAGAACAAAACAAAAACAAAAACCACCATGTATTTCCCTAATTCACTGATTTGAACGGGAAACGTTTTAAAAACATTCTTAAAATACACCTGCCTCTTTGTTTAATGACAGTAGGCAGTGTACAGTGAACATATATATACACAACAATAGAAACAGTTAAATAAATTCTTCTTTGTTGGTTTTTTATTTTCTCTCTCTCTCTCTCTCTCTCTCTCTCTCTCTCACTATATATATATATATATATATATATATATATATATATATATATATATATATATATATATATATATATATACACTCACCTAAAGGATTATTAGGAACACCATACTAATACTGTGTTTGACCCCCTTTCGCCTTCAGAACTGCCTTAATTCTACGTGGCATTGATTCAACAAGGTGCTGAAAGCATTCTTTAGAAATGTTGGCCCATATTGATAGGATAGCATCTTGCAGTTGATGGAGATTTGTGGGATGCACATCCAGGGCACGAAGCTCCCGTTCCACCACATCCCAAAGATGCTCTATTGGGTTGAGATCTGGTGACTGTGGGGGCCAGTTTAGTACAGTGAACTCATTGTCATGTTCAAGAAACCAATTTGAAATGATTCGACCTTTGTGACATGGTGCATTATCCTGCTGGAAGTAGCCATCAGAGGATGGGTACATGGTGGTCATAAAGGGATGGACATGGTCAGAAACAATGCTCAGGTAGGCCGTGGCATTTAAACGATGCCCAATTGGCACTAAGGGGCCTAAAGTGTGCCAAGAAAACATCCCCCACACCATTACACCACCACCACCAGCCTGCACAGTGGTAACAAGGCATGATGGATCCATGTTCTCATTCTGTTTACGCCAAATTCTGACTCTACCATCTGAATGTCTCAACAGAAATCGAGACTCATCAGACCAGGCAACATTTTTCCAGTATTCAACTGTCCAATTTTGGTGAGCTTGTGCAAATTGTAGCCTCTTTTTCCTATTTGTAGTGGAGATGAGTGGTACCCGGTGGGGTCTTCTGCTGTTGTAGCCCATCCGCCTCAAGGTTGTACGTGTTGTGGCTTCACAAATGCTTTGCTGCATACCTCGGTTGTAACGAGTGGCTATTTCAGTCAAAGTTGCTCTTCTATCAGCTTGAATCAGTCGGCCCATTCTCCTCTGACCTCTAGCATCAACAAGGCATTTTCGCCCACAGGACTGCCGCATACTGGATGTTTTTCCCTTTTCACACCATTCTTTGTAAACCCTAGAAATGGTTGTGCGTGAAAATCCCAGTAACTGAGCAGATTGTGAAATACTCAGACCGGCCCGTCTGGCACCAACAACCATGCCACGCTCAAAATTGCTTAAATCACCTTTCTTTCCCATTCAGACATTCAGTTTGGAGTTCAGGAGATTGTCTTGACCAGGACCACACCCCTAAATGCATTGAAGCAACTGCCATGTGATTGGTTGGTTAGATAATTGCATTAATGAGAAATTGAAGAGGTGTTCCTAATAATCCTTTAGGTGAGTGTGTATATATATATATATATATATATATATATATATATATATATATATATATATATATATATACACACACATATATTTAAATATATACATATTTTATTATATTTTCTAAATTTGAATATGACAGAACACATAAAAGCATAATTTAATACACTTGCACTTCCTGTTCTAATATGTGAATACATATTATTGTGTCATTAGCAAATAGTTTTATTTTTCAAATAAATCTGTTCATGTTACAAAGTACAAAAAAATAATACAAATAATACAAATAATACAAATAATACAAATAATAATAATAATAATAATAATAATAATAATAATAATAATAATAATAATAATAATAATAATAACAACAATACATCAATAATTAAATCAATAGAACATATCCTTAACACAAAGTTTCTCTCTTTTCAAAAAACATGAACCTGGAACATTTTCAGTCATTTTTCTAGAAACATTTACACAAATGAATTCAGAAAGGAGGGATTACATGCCATTTAGTAATATATAAAATGAAAAGTGCATTACTTCTTACACTCACATAAATTGAATTAATATAAAACTAGATTTAACTTCTATTTATGCCTGCATACTTACTTTACCACACAACAAAATATACACACATGCACATGCATGCACCCACACACACATGGAATTGTAGTCAAAATTATTCACACCTTTAATATTGAAACAATGATGTTTACTTGACTGAAATCTTTATAGTATAGTTTAATTAACATTTTTTATTAAGCTTATTGAATAACCAAATACCATTGTTTCAGATGAAGGGTGTAAATACTTTTGACTGCATTGTGGGTATATATATGTATTTGTGTACTACTGCTCTGTTGCATTATTTAACCAAGCATGATCATCCTGCTCCAGTCCTTGACTAGAACACACACACAGTCAAAACCTTATTTGCAATACATAAATGTTGATGTTTAACAAAGCAAAAAGTTTTAAACGTGACCCAAAGCATGATTTACATGGACAAACATAAATGTTTACGAAAAACAAAACACCATCTTGGTCATAGAAAATAATTCTATTTTGAAAACCATACTTTTCACATTTTTGCTTTACACTGTTTATTGATTTTCATTAGTGGGCGTATTAATGAGGTCCCTTTAGCTTCCCATTAGTCAACACATTTCCAGTCCATTAGAAGCAGGGCAGAGTAATGTATTTCTGTATTGTGTAATTTGGATTAATTTGATTCTACCTTATTATAAAAATGTAAATACAAGTGATGGTATATTATATTGTGGTATATATTTGCAGTGTGTAGTTTTACACCATTATTGTTTGGACGTAGGGTTTTACTTACAGGTTTGGACTGAACACAGACATATCTGTAGGATAAATAAGTTACAGTTGTTCCATTAATTTTTCTCTCAATAGGGAAATAATAGCATTGCACAATATAAGGGAAATGTCAATACTTCAGAAAAGTAAAGTATCTGTGTGACTCTAAACAATGCAAGTTCATAATAACAATAATAATAATGTACAGTTCTTCTCCTAAGATGTCTTAAACTTGCACCACATCTGAGAGTACACCCACCCAGGTCTACTGGGCAGATTTCCTTGCATAGTTGTACTTTAATGTGTTGTACTTTTATACACTTTAATGTGTTGTTTTCCTGTTAGACATAATAGTGATTTGCTTGGCTATAGAGCAAATATGTTTTGTTATTTTTGTTTGATCATACAGTGACTTGGACACATTGTCGTGTGCCTAATCTTGCAGGATTGAATGAACAACCTCCCTCCCTTCCCCAGTAACCATCAGTAGACAGATTGCTTGGAGAAATAGGCTAGCAGTACTAATAGTAGATTCGGTATATTCTTCTTTTTCTTCTTTCTTATCTGTGGCAATAATTCTAGATTTTACTAAGTTATTTTAACTACAAGCCCTCGGCATCCAGCAGACAGGCTTAACACCCCTTTTCATTATTTGAATAATATAATTTATCGAACACAACTAGCTTCAGCACGTTCAGTGACATGTAAATAAATCTTAAAAAACTGAAGGCCAATTTCTGTTTCTAAAGTAAACTCACATATAACTAGGACGCAGAGCTGTCATGACCAAAATAGTATTTTGCACGTAAAAGTAGCCATGAACTAATTTCCCTTTATTAATTTGGCTTTTTCCTTCTGTTTAAACTTTAACAAATATTTCAAGTCTTAGACTTTTGGTCCACAGGTTGTGAAACCATCCCTCTGCTTTCAAAATGGGGTTGCTTTGATCCTTTGTTTTGTTTACATATGTGAGGAATTCGATATCAACCTAGCAATCTCTAGCTTATCTGTATTATTTTAATGAGAAAATTACATGAATGCAATTTGACTTTCTGTACAGTACTGAATTTTTGTAACAGAGCATTTTTGACAATTTTAGGATTCTCAAGGTAAAATACAACCTTTTCGTTCAATGTGAATAAAACATAACTTATTTCACTATGTATATATATAGTTTATGGAAAATTAGTAAAATACAGTTTTAAACATATTATAAGGACAGTCAAATTATTAGAAGACTTATTACACTTAATTCTGTAATACTTTCTGGTATAATACTTCTGTTTTGACACTCTAAATTGCACCCATTCACATGCAAAGTACATTATCTAACAAACACAAAGACAAGCCTCACACTTATTCAGTTACAGTATTCCTAAATTCATGTTCATTAAACTAAAAGTGCATATACTGTACATACTGCATGTATGTATTTATATAATTTTGTTATTTATATTTACCAGGATTCATTTATTAAAAAGCCACCGCAGGGCTATTTTTTCTTTTGAGAGAAGGTAACTGTTCAGAAGTGAGCAGGGATGGAGCTCCTGCACAATTCTTCTGTTCACACTCCATCCATTTACTCACATCATCATGGTTGTTACAAATGACTGTCCATCTCAGATCTTCTATTTACTGGGTCTATTTAACCAACAATCTCAAAACAATCTGAAGAATTGTTGTCTGCATTCAGGAATTCAAAGCTCGATGATGTTCTAAAAATATATTTACATAATTGATTATACTTATATAGTGGATCATCTACGATTCCTTGCATCCATCCCGAAAAAGCCATGGTTCTAATTTATTTTGCATCAGATGTTTGAACCTGAGATTGCTGGATAAGTGCTGTAATAATCTGGTAATTGACAGTGTTTTTGGTCATTTATGGTGTTTTCCTTGCAGCTGTTGGTGCATGTTCTCTGGCATTGGAGACAGCCTTAACTCATTCTCTTAGTACAGACAACTGCGTATAGGAATTGTCTGTACTGGAGTGCAGTCCAAGTAGGTCCTCTCAATTGTCACTGTCCTTGTGCAGGCTACGGTCAGTGTTGTGGTTGTTGGGCTCCTGGGTTTTGTACTGTATGCTCGTCCCATTCAAGGGCACCATACTACTTATCAGAGTCCCTGAATAGCACCAGCAGCATAGACATGACTGGAAGATAAAATACAGGGATACAGGGTAAATGAATCACACACTTATGACATTGCAGAAGTACTCCACTACTTGTGAAATGTGTTGCTGATTTTATTTTGGTACATAGCAGAGATCTATGCTACTGGAGTGCTGGTATTGCTTTTTTTCTTTAAAGGCAACAGTAACACTCAAACATTTCTCAACAAATATACTGATTTTTAACCATGTGCTAGGTTGCAGGGTTCTCTTCCTTGCCAAGATGCCATTGTTGTTTATTTTCACTTTCAAGATTACCTTCTGATGGGTCACTCTCCTGCAGCCTTTCTATTCACTTGTATGATAGTCTCTATTACTTAATCAAACATAGGGGGAGTTTACATGCAGTGTTTTATGATGGTGATGATGCGTGTGCACGTTTGGCCTGAGAAATCGGGAGAATCAGGTGTATATACTGTATACTTAAATGACCACATTATAAAAATGCAAAACAACTGGTCAGTTTATTGTGGGTTTCAAGGTAAAGTAAATTGCTGATGGACGTCATGGTTAGCATGTATTTCAGGTTAATGGAAGTGCAGAAAGCTGTTTTATTACCCTATCATTATGCTCTCTATATTGTTGTTGGTCTGTTGTGCATTGTTCAGTACTGTACATAGTGTTGTAATCCTAACGTTACAAAAAAAGATCAGTGGGGTAAGTATTAAAACAGTAAAGTAAAGTCAAACAACTAGATGCAACCCACAGCTGTACACTGTGTAATTTGAACAAGTTGTTACATGACAGTCATTTATTCCATGATGGAAGTGTCTCAAGTATATTTTTAGAACATGTAAACCACTTATAGCTAATTTGCATATTAACTCTCTCCTTCCCCCTTAATTTGCATATAAACTAAGACTATATAAACCCTGATAGGGTCATTTCAGCTTTGACTCGAGCATATTGTCTCAAGTAACGTTAAAACACGCATGTAAACTCTGCCATAGTGGCATTATGGAATCTTCTGATTTTGTAACAGTTAATTTTAAGTCGGCCATGACAGGATAGTTGAATTGGTGTTCTTTGAATAACAGATGTCATTTTACAGAAGAAGATTAAACAATAATACTGTATACAAAATCTTTAAATTGGTAATACTTTATCTTTTTAAGGTCCATGGTAACAATCAGACTTAATTTAATTACTACTACTTCTGTAGTTCTGGACTAAGATTAAGAAACATCTCAAATTGTTTTTACTAAAGGAAGGGGGGTGTAGTGTAAATAATTAGATAACCAAACTCCCCAGAAGCCTGCACTCTGTTGCAAGCATATACAAAGATTGTTTAGTCTGCTGTAAAAATCACTGCCAAGCAGTGCTCATATGCTTAATTTGTAAGAAAAAAAATATATTTCTGATAATTACATATTTTTGTCTACACTACGTTGTTCTAAAATCATTTACATTGGTTAGTACAGGGGCATGCCAATTATCAAAAATATCCTTAATCAGATTATTTCCATCTTGAACATTGTTCATCCAGCATAGAAAACGTAAGTAAGAAAAGAGACTAAAAAACGATTATTTCCCTTTCTATTGTCATTTGTGTGGTTTTGTTTTTTAAATCTGTTGCAATTTATGTAGCATCATCAAACTTGCTGCTGTGATGTATTCGTTAAACAGTGTGGGCTATAGATACACATAGAAACCAGGTTTCACTTCAATGGACTAGTATTGCTAATGTACCTTTTATTTTTAACCATTTACAGGGCAGACTCTCTCCCTTTTTAAATTATAGATATTTTCTTGTATGCATGTTTGCATGTATTTACTTTAATAGATGGCCTTCCTATGTCATCATTGCTCTCCTTTTGATATAAATTCACTTGCAGCGTGTCCAGTGGTGCCTCTCAGGACAACACCCAACTTTTGAGAGGCATAACTAATGATCCTTATTATTTTATGTGTTGAAGCATAATGTTGACTGAATCTTGAGATACTGAACATGTTGAAACTAAACAGTTGTTTTCCTAAAAACATTATCATGTGAATCTTCCGAGGCAATGGATCTCTCTTACCAACAGTATTATAAATAATAAAATGTGTTAAATTGCTCTCCCTATTTTTCATTATTGGCTAAAAGCAAGTCTTTACGTTCAGATGTTGCTGTTAAAATGAATTCCTCATTGGAAATGTTAATCACATAGCCTAAAGGTGCATGTTTTTTCTCACCCACACATCCACTGACTTAATGTATGTAGTATATGACCTCACCAAACAAATTACCTCATAAATCACTCAAGTGGTTTACATTTTCTGAAAGGAATGTCGTTAGCATGAATATAATTTCTTTAAAGCCATTAGTCAATGTGAACTAAATGTTTATCTTCAGAAAAAGGTATATAATCAAAGAAGAATTAATCATATTTTTCATAAAGAAAAATCTTACCTTGAAACAATTTTTGAATTTCTTGCTGACCAAATAGAGGATAATGGGGTTTATACAGGAGTTCACGGTTGCCAGATTAATACTAAAGTAGTCGAGGACCAATAGGAAGCTAAAATGAAGGAAAGAAAATACATCAGCCTATGAAAATAAGTTTAAAGAATTGCTGAATTTTAGACAGGTTGAGGAATGTTTTGATTTGGGATGTTGTCTATACAATTATATTTTAAATACAAATATAAGCTGAAACACTTGCAAAGAATCCTAAACAACACCTATAGACTCAAATGCACAGTCATATACAGACTTGAATTACCTGCTGTTCATGAATCAGAACAGAAAACAGTTAAACAAATCGAACATTAAAATAGCAAAACAAAATAACAAATGCCAAGGACATATTAATTATGTCACTTCTAAATTGTGAGTTTAGTATTTTAACTATTTTTTTTTGTTAGACCTTGTGTAAGATGACTTCCAGAAACCATTGTACAGCAAGAAAGAAGTTAAGTAGTTAGATAATGCAAATAACTACCAGCTTAAACTGATTATATATAATCAAAGTCATATGAAAATATGGAATATATACATTATAAGCTACGGATATCAACTCTCATAGTAATTCATACTTATTTAATACAGCACTTACTTAAGTAGTTCACATCGCTTTGTGTCATTTTGATTGTACACCAATTTTTTCAGTAACCTGCTTAGATGCAGTGGGAACCAACAAAGTGCAAAAATAAGAACTAAGCAAAAGACAGCTTTGGCCACTTCACGCCTCTGAAACAAATGTAAAAAAGGGAGTTAGTGGGGATAGTTATATGAAAACCTTTAACAGGTAAAACATTTAGAAAAGGTTAATCATAGAATTCATAATTAAGATAGCTGAGGACTACTGTCTTAATCCAGCTTTGTATGTTTGTTTTGTTTGTTTAATTGAAAATAAAAAGTCCACATGGATGCATCCTCCATAAAACACTTTGTCAAAGCATCGGTTATTTTTACACTGAAAGTTTAGGATGGCCGAAGCCCAGTTATTACATTGATCAGAGAATTTCATGCAGCAGGAACTGGTAACAATTGGAACCCACACAATAAGTGGACGTTTTTCACCAGCTGCGTGCTCCCTTTCAATATTTTTAAATTAATACATTCAATACATACAGAGCTAAAGGTAAAATCATTAATCTATTCAACAACCTTAATATCACCAAAAGGACACCATGACAATATTCCTATCTGAAGTTGAACTTTTAGGAAAAAGGCTAGAATAATAACAACAGAATAAAAAGACAATTGTTTTGATCAAAGTATGATTATGACAAATTCTTTGGCTAATGCAATAGGTTTATCTTACCTGTTTGAGATGTTCACTAAGTGCTATTTTCAGACTCCCCTTCCTTCTGTTTAGCATCTCACAGGTCATGAGAGTGTAGAAAACTGCTGTGCACACCAGAGGCATGCAGAAATAAAACCCAAAGAGCCACCAGTCTTTAGCATCTGTGTAATACTGCAGAAATAAAGAATGGTATTAAAATCACTAAATATCTCTTCCTTAAATATAGATAAATAAGTGCAGTTTACTGGTATATATTAACATTAATGTGTATTTCATTTCTTTCTTTAAAGACCAAATTGAGTATGACTGATGAAGCAGAAACACAGCAGAAAAACTACAGAAGCACTGGAATTGTCTTCCCCATGGAAATATATATTGTGATTTGTAATTTTCCTTAATTTTATATATACGCATTCAGACTAAAGCTTAAACCAATCTAGGTGTCAAAACAGCATTAGAGCCTCTTAGGTGCTGATCAGAGTCTCCAAAAATGTATTTACAGTATACTATTAAATGGGTATTACATTTTTATTGACAGTTGGACAAAGCTTGATAAGCAATAATACTAACAAGCAATAAGTATTATAATTGTTTGTAGAATGCACAATTATTTATATATTGCAATATAGTTGGGATTCCTGCAACAGTTTTATTTCTCAGAAAAAAACAGCTTTCAAAGGCAAACTGAGCTCAGACTCTCTTTTAACTATTTATCCCGTGAATGCATTGCGGGAACCAGGGGGCCCTCTTTTTCTCTTTGCCTCCCGTGACAGGCTCCCCTAATCAAGGTATCCCTTTTAATCCCACGAGGGGTTAACCTTTGACTCTGGAACCCAGTTTCCTGCTCACTAAATCAGATCCCCAAATGATCTGCCCCACCCCCCCAAAACACACTGAACTGACAGACAGACACACAACATACTGCAGTGCCTGCACATAACAGTCCCAGGTCACTACACCACATTACTGTGCATTAGCATATTCATGCAAACCAACTCAGGCGAGTACAATTCAAGTGATGCAAATGCTGGACTGCACTGTGGTCAAAGTGATCGCTGCAGATTTCAGATGTTTTCCTTTTTCTAAATGTGGGATTGTTTATTGGCACAAACAATCTCCAGTGCACATTAATCTCCTCTGTTGTTAGAACCAAAAAATAATAACCCCATGTTCACTTTTTTCTTGCAGCTATGGACAGAGCAATGCTGCATGTTGTCCTTAGAAACTACAATTACTTGATAAGAATAACGACTCAAGTTGCTGCCCGGAAGACAAACCCGGTGCTTTCATAGTTTTTCAGCTGTGTTTCTGCTATTCAGAAAGTTAAGACACATCACATCCAGAAACCCTAAAAGTACAGCATGACTTTTGATGTCTGATATTATTTACTAAATTTTACATTTCACAGGTTTTATAAGTTGTTTAAATGCAACATGTAAAGACACATAAAACCATAATTTTACGGATGATGCTAGTACTCAATTACCTTCAATACCACACTTTGAGAAACCACAGTATGTCTATAAAAAAAGTCCTCATTTTTGATAAAGCTTAATTTCATTGAGTGAGCTAAATTATTTGTTTAAATGGTTTTGTTCAATATGTAGGATTTACACTTCCAATAAGCAAAGTTTTCTTTTTAAAACCTGGTTCTGCATTGTTGAGATTTAGTGAAAAGTACATATTTTGGCTATGATGCTTGTCCTCAGAACATCAACATATATATTCTAATGTCTTTGGAACTACAATGCCTTCACGTAATGAAAAGCTCATTTAAACCTCATGTTATTTGTCTGTGTTTGAACATTTCATGCATTTTACTGCATAATCATCGCTGGCTAGTTATTGTGTAAGAGGGAATGGGATTTTCTTTTAAAGAGGAAACTGTGCAGAAAGCATTAAGTTTTAGGAAGCTAACTAAAACGTAGATTTGCAAAATATATCTTTAATCTCCTTGGGTATATTGTACTATTCAAGATTTGAGTGTATTTTGGCATTTTCCAGCATAGCAAATTTACATCAGTTTTTAACATCCCCAGGGCATAATGTTTTTATGGATGCTGTAGATATGAAACAGAACTTTATACATCTGGACATATGGATCTGTTTAGAAAATGCTACATTGCTGAGCATAGTAATTGCAGTTTCTAAACCTGTTTCCAATTTACCTTCCCAGAGTTTGCCTATAAAGAAAAAGTAATCTGTTTACTTAAAAAAAGCTATATGCCTTAAAAAATGTATAAGCTGTTACAAACATGGTTATCCTTTTTTTGTATTCATTTAATGGTAATTATAAGAGGCAATTCATACTCCTGAAGTTTCATTCAAGAAGAATATTAATTTTGCGGCCCCTTTCTTTTAACTATTTTATTGGTCTTTTCATGAAAATGTTTGTTAACAATACATACAATATGTTAATTTTACATGATAATGTGAATTCTATGGGATCTCTATGACTTCTGGGCTTATAATGAGTTGTGATATAGAGTGAATAGATACACAGAATATCTTGGGTTAGAAACAAGGACATTTAATTTTTTTTATTTAGTTTCTCTCTTGGTTATCATCTGTTTTAAAGATAAATGTGAATTAACAAAATGGAAACTTATTTTAAAAGTTCTATTGAATCTCCATTCCAAGCTCAGATTTCCTGACACAAATGTTGTTTTCATGATGTTGTCTTTGTATTGTTTAAGATTTTTTTTTTAATTATAGTGATTTAACATGTTAAAAAAAATATTCATATTCATATCAAATGTTTGTAACAATGCAATTTGACTTTTCACATACACTTTCGGTGACCTACTACTTTGACTAGTACTTTCCTGATAACTGCTGACAGTTTCCTTAACTAATCTGTACACTATTTCTGGGTGAAGAGAATGTATTTTTGTTAAGTCTTAATCACCAGAATACCACTAAAGGATGTAGGGAAGCCATTAATTCAATGTAAACTGAACATTTACAATGAATGCAAAAAACTAATATTTTTGTTCATTTGGTAAAGAAAGAGTCTCCAGAATATGATTGGCTCAACTAAATTATAGTTCCTTTTATAAAATGCATGGTCATTTTTGATAAGCTGAATTTTCAGTTGAAATATATATATTTCCATTTTGGGAGTTAAGAACCTACTGAAATACTGTGTGTTTTTAATGTTGTGTACTGCGCAACATAAATATTGTAAAGTATGTGTACTATAAACATTTGAATTCATACAGGAATTTGATACTTGGTTGAAGCTACGTTTTGGTGTAACCTTTTCCAATATAAATATAAATATTTGTGTTCAATTATGTGTGCCCCCTAGACTGATTTAAAGAACCCTTCAGAGTATATGTTATATACATTAACTTAAGTTACCATGACCCCTTCAAATTATGATGGTGATGTAGACAAGAAGCAGCTGCCTCAGAGTACACTAGTCTACAAACACATATTTGCAGGACAATAGCCAGTAGCAAGGGTTAGACAGTAGGTGAAACAGTAAAGGAAATAGTTGCCGCTATGAAATGTCTTCTAATCAATCAATTGATCAATAATAAAGGTTTCTGTAATTCATTTAAAATGTTGAAAATGAAAAAATCTATAACAGAGCAAATTCATATTTGATATAAAATGGAAGAACACAATTGTAAGCCAACCATCCAAAACTACTTAATCATATCATCCAAAAATTAGCTCTATCTACTCTTGTAACTACCAAGCGTGAGACTGTTAACAAATGTGTCTTATGTTACTTTAAACAGATCACAGATTTTTTAAGTTTTTGAAGTAAATAAACACTGTACCGTCATGAGGGTGGAATTTGGTCTGAGCATACAAGACCTCAGAGATTCGTTTCTGTAGGTATAGGTGACCATGTCAAAGGTAATAGCCTCAGGCACAGCCAAGATGATTGACAGGACCCATATTGAGATTATTTCTACTGCCGTCAGCAATGGAATCCCAACTCCTTGTACTCGACTCCATGAGGCCACGGCTCTGTACCTGTAACAGAGAACACAGCCCTTAAAACAACTTTCATGAGTTACCTGCAGACTTATTGCAACCTGTTTCTTATCTCTCATTCAGTGAGTTAAAACCAGATACAGATAGATTTAGTCTTAAGAGGATAAGATACTTCATAAATTCTTCAAAACATGAAGTTAATGGAAGAAATAAAGTCAACCTGCTGCCTTAAAGCACAGCTGAAGAGTGGGCTTTGCCTGTAAAAAATAGACGATACATATGTATTAGGAAAGTGATAAATATGTTTGAGGGGATTTGAATAGCTAGTAATGTAAGAAACATTAAACCATTCCTAATTACTATTTTCGGGGGTGGTGGGGGGGGGGTTAAATAGTAGCCTTCAGTTGAGGTATAATTATTTACACATATTGTGGACAGTTGAACTATTTATTAGGTAAAGACTTTCTTAATTTTGGGGGGGGGACAAATCAACCATTTCCCAAAAAGAGCGTATTAACATGAACGTTTGCCAAATAGAATGAGTCTCAAAATAAATTATAATGTGAGAATCAACAGTCTTTTGATAAAGTATGTGTTAACTACACTAGAATGTAAGCTAATGTATATCCTTGGCAAGCTCTCGCCTTTATCTTCTCCATCTTGCTTTGTCTCCGGTATGCAGCATAAAACAATATTTATTGTACTGGATTATTCCATTTTTGAATAATTTCTATAATGAGATAGGCAGGGTCTATACAGGCGAGGTCTATAATCCCTTCAGCATGTTCTCTGTGCTGTTCCCTTTCACGTCAGTAAAACTCCTACAAATGTCTGTATACTTATCTATCTATATAACAAGTCATTTCATTCTTAACTGTAATTGTAAACCTTAATTTTCTTGTTAAAACTGTCTAAATGTATGTGTGTGTGTTTGTGTATACAACATTTAGAGGAAAATTTGACGAGAAGCAATAATCCTTTTCAATTAGCTTAGAAAATTCATCTTTTATTTAGATTTTCTGTAAACTGAGGAAAATGAATAATCTTATCAAGGATATATTCACCAAACCACAGCAAGAGGCCCTTTTAAATTCAATACTTTTTGTTGACCTGGTAAAATTACATGCACAAAGACTGTTCTCTAGTGGGTTTTGAACTCTGCTTCACCTCTAATATTAAGTGATAGGTAAATTTGATACTTTTTTCCATTTAAGAATAAGAATGGAATTAGTTTGAAGTTTTATGGTGATCATTTGCAGCTTGCTAGGACTTGACAATGTGACCCAATATGATGTTTTCAATGAAGGTCAGACGTAGTGGCATAGGAAGGTTATCACTGATTGTGATGGACACCACATTTTAAAAGCAGAGCTGAAAGGTTCTTTTGTGCCTGAGAAAACCCTCTAGGCATTAGTCGAGGAATCTTCTCTCCTTGATTCCTGGGTCACAAGGAGGAGAATGAAAGTACATATGTGTTACAGCTGCCAACTGGCAAGAGCTCTATTACACAGGAAATTATTTTGCACTAAAAGGATAAAATGCTACAAGGTTTCAAACAATTTTTGAATAATTTTTATATGGAACTTTTATAGGACCCTAGCTACCTGACGGTTTGTGGTGGGGGATATTGGCAGTAAAACCCAATAACAGTGAACCTATTCAGTGGACCAAACAGCCAATTAAATAGTTAAATAGCCATTCCTATTCAATAATACAGTGCTTTGGTTTTCAATTAGTCTAACAAATGTATTATTAGTTAGAACTTTACTGTGTTAGGAGTGAATTATATTATATATTATATATATGAATTATGAATTATATGAATTATATTACAGGTTAGTTATTACATTACTGGTTGAAATCCATGACTTAGAACCAGTTAGTTACTATCTTACTGGTTGGAACGGACCAGAATAAGACTTTCTCCAATATCTTCTACCCATCACTTAATTTAATTAGCAATTAAATTCAAAATGTCTGCAGTTGAAAGGGCTTTGCATAAATATAAATATGAAGTTAACTGTGATTAGTTTCCAGATATACAATAAAAACCAAATAGTCTGAATCAAATAGTTTGACTACTTAAAAAAAAAAACATGAACAGAACAGAGCCTAGATGCTCCTGCCTGTAACCAGGAGCTGGACGTTACACACACAAGAAGCCACGGAGGTATGTGCTTATGTAACACTGGTATTTAGACAACTTACGAGTGCATTTGCAGGTTCTTTTCTCTCAAGTATTTTCTTGATTTAATACCATTCAAAAGTCACCACTCCCGTGGAACGGTTATGTGAAACAGGGATCTGCGAGAAGCTTATTTGGCACTGCAGATCTGTTTAGATTTGCATCTGGAATCAATCAAAACTTTGACCTACCTGCTAACAGACACTGCTCTATATTTTGATATTGAATTGAAACCATTATGTGTGTTAAATTCTGAAATCTTTTTTAAACTTTAATCCAAAATGTATTCCACTGCCATTTTCTTTAGCATAGTCTAGGGTTTTTGTGTTTGGTAACAAACCCTAGAATGGAATCCAAACTACTCTTGTTTCAAGTAAAACTTCCTAATTAGAAAGTTCTGAGCTGGTTGAATAATATGTTTTGAATCTTTTTTCTCTGAGAAATTAATCTTCGTACCTGTCCACACTCAAGGCACACAGGTTGAGGACTGTAATTCCCACTGAAGCTTTCTGTAGGAAGGGCACCATCTTGCAGAGGATGAGTCCCATTTGATAGTTGTTAAAGGGCATCTGCTGTGCCAGGAGCTGGAAAGTCAAATGAAAGAACCATCAAGAAGAGAGAAGCAAGTCTTTAATAACAATACTCTTATGCAAACCATTTTTGTTAATTCTCAAAGACTTGCTACACCGATGTGCCGAAGGTGGAACTAGTCCAGATAGAATAATTGATTTCTAGATACTGTAATAAAAAGGAGGAATACAGAGGGGATACACTTAATTAGCAATGCTTTTAGAGCCACAGATAAATACCAATAGACAGCTGTCTGCAATATCTCCAATAGGTTATAGGCCTATCCTTTTCTAAATTACTGTTTTTTATATACTTTGATAAGAAGTCATTCCTCCCACGGAGTTGTGTCTACTGCAATGAGAGAAAGTTTTCTCTGTGGTCTCGTCCAGATTTAGTGTGCCAATTGATCCCAGCTGGTGTTCAATGGGATTTAGGAAATTAATACTATGCTATTTGAACTGCTATTACTGTCCCAACTTTGTGTCATTGTTGTATTGTTAAGATGTATGGGCTCTAGCCAATAAATATCGTCATCTTTGGTAGGAAGCTGTTGTCGAAAGAATCCCAAAATGTGCTGCTAACATAAAAAACACACCACTTCATGGCCTGAGGTAAAATACATAAGCAGCTGAGTGAGGGAGTTTTGTACTCTTACATTTTAAGAAATTATACATAGCGGTCCAGTGTGTACTAGACTTAATACTTTCAGTTCAGTGACTTTACAGACAACATTGTTGAATCCTTTCCAAAGAGTTTTCCCTGACTGAATTAAAATGGTTCTCAGAATTGCTTCCTTTGAGGGCACTGACGTCTGTCCTGAGAGAGAGAGAAAAATTAAAAAAAGTTTGTTTTTCTTTTGGACTCCTGTTTATTTCCTCTGGTCCTAGCCTGGCAGCTTTCCTGACACAGAGATTCCCTTAGCCACACTAACTGGGGTAAAACCTGGCAACTTAATGCAGCTTTTTCAGGGAAGAACACTGGTGCATCCTGAGTTCATGTTTTCACAAAGGATAGGATTTAATTAGAAGGTTGGAGGACAAGGGAATGGAGGAAAGGCAGCAACATCAGTGTTATAATTTCATTCTTTGTGAAGTGAGTTACTTTTGGAAACCACGTCAAAACAACCGGACATGTGTTATAACCATGTTTTTTAGTGTATATATTTTTAATATATTTTAAGATTATAGAAGCATTTTAATATATAATGAAGGTTAGTCTTTAGGAAAACAAATAAACAAGGTAATCAACTCCTGATTCATTTTGTACACAATTTTGTTTGTACAAAGATTTTTCCCATGAATAAACATTACAAATGCCATAGTATATGCAATAATAGAAGTTGGAAAATTAGGCCAAACCTTTCAACTGTCTGAAGTTAAACCACTAATTGTCAGATTTCAATGAGTACTCTTATTGCATGATCTGTGGCAAGTGCCCCTAAAGGTTTTAAAGTCTGAGGCTAGTGCAAATGGCCTACTCCTTGTCACACGAACTGGAAGTTTGTGAATGTTTGTTTATGAATGCCAGACAAGCTCAGCATTTGAATTGCCTTTGGCCAGATTCCTCCAAAAACGTTTCAGTGTCTTTGAAAACATGTTGTGAACAATTGACTATTAAATCTGGATTTCTCATCATAACCCACAGTTGCTAATTGCCTTCAGTCACAGTTGTGTTACTAATTATTCAGATATCCGTTATATTATTTAAAGTAAAAAAATATGATGTTTTTAGTGATGTGCTATCCAGTAAATGCTTATTGCTATGTCTCATGAATAAATCCCAAATTCCTGATGTGTAGTTTTTTCAGAATCATTTTTTTTTTTTTCTTACAGGTTATTGTGAGACTACCAAAAAAATGCAAAAGACGGCTTTACACGATGTACTTAATAGATTGCAGTAGCACACTAGGTCTTAATGAGTACTAGATGCATTTTGATAGCCAGAGGAATATTGTACCATTCCTCCCACTTTACGTACATTTCCACTGCAGTAATTAAAGTTGTTTTTCATTTTTATCTCTCAAAAGTTTCTTCCTTCTCTGCCTTTTCAGATCCTCAAAGAGAGAAGGCCAGGCCTCTGAACAGGCAATTAAATGTTCTCAGTCATATTCTTTTTCAATTACTGTTTTATTTTTACTTTGTGACAATAAGCATTTGGAAGCCTTCTTTACAATGTTTTCTCAAATTTTTACACTCATCTGCTTTACATAAAATATTATTTAATTAATTATTAATTATTTTTCATGCATAATATACCCTCGCAAAACCATGTTGTGTCGCTTTCTTGTTTACTCTAAATGACCTTGTTTAGCTGACTGTTAAGATAACACAGACTTGGTAGTTGTGTAAAAAAATTATTCATATTGACTTGTTCCATTCATATCCAGGCAACAGCAGTCTTTTGTTTATGTATTTATTTATTCTTAACATACTGTATTCCTTAACACACCCCAGCATTTGTGCCATATACTATTTGGGATACCATTTTCTGAGTTGTGTCTTCTAAATAAACTGAAAACAATATGCTGGCTCTCGTCAGTAACTGCATGCCTTTACATTGTACCACACTGTGCATTCCCACAGAAAACATTGCTTTAAAAAGGAAAACCAATGAAACCTGTGCAGTGGTTTAATGCTTCAGAGAGATGGGACACTCACACTGCAGTCATACAATGATTCAGATATTTATTTTACAATGCCATATTGTAACATGACACATTATAGAGAATATTTGGAGAACAGACATGCAAACACGTAACTAAAGCTGAAAAACTGACTGGTTGCTTTTTCCAGATGTTGGTGTGATACATTAAAAGGGTAAAGCTGTTATCCCCTTTGGTTATGTCTGGGAATCCTAACTGACTGCCAGTTCCACCTACAATTAAATTTGCCCTAGCAGGAATGTATTTAATGGTCTAGTTGTACCTGTACAATACAAAATAAAACAGAATTGACCATAACTTAATACCTTTAACTATTTCCCAGCAGAATGCAATTTATTTTTTACCTACCTTATAGACATTGATGGGGATGTCAATGGCAATGTAGATTAGGTCTCCCAGAGCCAGGCTGGCAATCAAAGCATTAGGCCCATTCCTCATGGATTTGTTCTGGTAGATAATCCTTAGCAGAGTGGCATTTCCAACCATGCCCACGACAAAAATGATGCAGGATATCACAGTGTTGATATATTTGAAACATTCCCTGATACTGGATCTGTAAGGGCACATTGGAGGGATGAATGGTTTCATCTGTGAATTATTTACCATCTTATTTTGTGATGGAATTGTAGAAAGTGGACTGAACAGTGATGGACTTGTATGTGGGAAACTCAGGTCCTGGGCAGAAAAAGTTACATTTTCCATCTGGGTCATGTTTGGGAAATGTTTCTCAATGTCTGTCTCGCACATTCCACTGCCTGCAGTGTAGAACACCATCAACACCACTCTCAACACCGTAGACTTCATCGTGACAGTCATTCACCACGTTAATCTCAAATTACAAATCAGTCCAAAGTCAGAATCCTCTTCAAGGTGAACCTGAAAAAATAAAATACTTTAATGGTATTGGGTACTGTCTCTTGAAAACAAATGTAGATATTTATTTCCAATATAATTACTGGGATGAAAATCAGATCGATGTATCTTAATTACACAGATATATATTTAATCTTAATAGCCTAACTCAAGACCTGACATGCATTGTAAACATAAAATGGACATTCGTCAATTTCATATACTGGTATATACCACTGCCATTTTCTAAGTAATCATCACTAAGCATATGATTTTATACATGCATAATAGTCATTGGGATGAATTATAGATGTTGTTTTAAAAAGCACTGTCTTATTCTAATATAATAGGACTGACAAAATTAGAATGCACTCTGAGCATTTAAAGACTTTCCATCTATAAACCTGCTTTTTTTAGCTATTATCACAGAACCTTTACAAGACACATTGGTTTTAAATAACATGTACATTTTTAAAACTGTTCTAATGGAAATCACATTTTCTCAACATAAAACATCTATGATTTTCAATAAAGTAATATTTTGTATAAAATATTATGTTCATACTACTTAAAAGTTCTATGTTCAGATCTAAGAAAAAATATATGGAATACTCTAATGTCTATAGACATGTAACATTGTATTAAAATTAAGAACATTGTAAGTACAATTCAACTAATTCCAAAGTTGAGATCTAATAAATAATCTCTGCGTTAAAAAGTTAAGATTCTTAAACATAAAAAAAGGTTAAAAAATGAATTAAAAAATTACAGATAGTAACTACATGACTAATACTTTGATTTGTTGATCTGTGATAATTCCTAGTACAGTAAAGTAAAGAAAATTCTACACATACTTTTTGGGCAAAATCATGTGATAACATCCCTTGCTCAACTTTTAGCTGTGTGGTTTCCTCAATTTTAATTGTTCTTCTGTTTCTGATTTGATCAACTAATTTTGCAACCCCAGATTTCAGAAAGGACCGGTATAAAAATGTCCTACACTTGCCACTAAGTACATTATGTTTGTATTAAAAAAAGAGACAATAGAAATATGAAAAGAACATAATTTGCCTCACAAAAAAGGAACAACTAGTTTCTACCTTTGATTAAAGTTTGCCATAATATATATTTTGAATGGTGCAATAACAAATCAACTTTTCTTTTTAATTACAACATAAAAATTAAATACCAATTATTAGACATGTCTGTTGCAGTAAATCCAGCTGTCATCTGTATATTCAGAAAACCCTTTGCTTCTCCACAAAGACTTGTGAACTGACCTCTTAACCTGCCTCCGTTAAGTAATTAATGTCCGTTTGTAATTAAGAAAGATGTGCTATTATGGAGAGAAACAAGAGTATGTGAAATGAAGCATTCTTATCTTCAAACTTAAAAAAAAAAACGATTGTTGCAGGGAGGGAAGACCGGTAGTAACTGTCTTAGACACCACAGCAGATTAGTATACAAAAAGTCAATAAATCCCTCCATTATCTTGAAAAAGGTTATTATCATTGCACTCGGAATTTTTTTTTTTTCCTCTGACAAGTGAGCTTCCTGCACAAAATCCCCCCTGCCATCTAGTACACAAAGAACTATTTAACAGACAGCCCTTCATCTAGCATCACAGTTTAGGATCAGCATAACACTGACAGCTTTTGTGACAGAAATAAAACTGATATATTTATAAATAATACATGCATTTGGTTTTCACCTACCTTTTCCTAAAATGTTCTTTTCCCCTGTTACCATCTAATGAAGTTTCCGCTAAAGCCACCAGACATCTGCATCTCATCACATGAGTAATTAACAGAGTATCAAAGTATAGGAGTTATCCCACTTGGTTTGTGTGTGTCTGCTGTGAGGTGCTGAGCATTGTGTCTCACGGTTTTCCTGTGGAGAGTTTTTCCCCCTCCTCAGAGTCTGTCTGAGCTGCAGTGGAGCTGTTTGACTGGGTGGGATTGTAAATCTCCACCTCTACCAAGTAAAAGCCTGGGCCCCCAAAGGAAACTCCAGCTCTAACTACACTGCCTGCTGACAATCAGCTCAAAGCACTGGTTCGCAGGCATCTGGGAACACAGAGTTCCTAATCTGTTTCCCTCTCAGATCATGCCCCTGTGCAACAATTTCCTTTGCTAAAAGCTTCAAAGATAAAATCTACCAAAAATAATAAGACTGGAAAAAAGTTGCATGCTCACTTTTCCTTCCTTTGACTTCTTGATTTAGCAAAAAGTGTACCCAAGGAAATTATAAGAGAACAGATAGGATCACTTCAGATTCGTTTTTTTTTTTTTTTTCTTCAGTACCATTGATGTTATGATGTATTGTGCAACACATGTGAGTTTAATTTGCTATGATAGACGCATAGTTGCCAAACTGGTATCCATTTTCCTCCAGTGTTATGGAGAGTATCAAGATTAAAATCGATTTTTTTGCAGAAAAAGGAATCAGGACAGAGCACATACTACAGTGACCTTGTTATGCATGTATTGTGACCCACCCAATAAAAACCACAAACAAGAAACTTATTTATTTTAACTGTCCAAATGTGCTACTTAATTAACCAAAAATGTAGAAAGAAGAGAAATATGAGAGAATATATAGATTAAACACAAAACAGTAAAAAAGTATATATTGCAAAATATATTTAAAATATATATTTACAAAAATATATCTAATACGTTGAATGCATTTTAGTTGTTTAACCAAAATAGCTTTACATTTAAACTTTTGTACCAAAATGCATAGATAAAGGTCTGTTTTTTCAAGTTTGATTTGTCTGTATACATCATGCAGCTTTGCATATACATATTAAATAAATTATGGTTTTGAAACTACCCATTTCCAATAGTTCTCTTCATTGTTTTTCTAATTTCAGCAAGTATGTGTAACCAAGTGTTATGTAACACAAGGAGCTAACATGTTGGCATCAAAATACAATGTAGGCAGCTAATACATGATTACTGTACAGCAGAAGAATATTGAAGGTAAATGTCCACACATCTGATACAGAATCTGTGTGCTCCACAGATATTGATTGTCTGAGTGAACTCAGGTTACTCTACTTACCAAATGGGATCTTCATTGTCTTTCTGCAGCCAGGAAAAGAACAGACAGGATCTGACTGTCAGCCCATTCACACATGCCCGTAGAGCTGATCATGCAGTGAAGTTCGCAGTCACTTGCAAGTACATACTATGCAGCTTAAAACCTTTAGTTCAAACAAAGTACTCATACAATATCTTGTCACTGATGGTATTTATATAAAAGTATAAAGATTGTGTGGTTGAAATGCAAAAAGTTGAAATTTAAAAGACACTTTTTCAAATAAGTGTTTGTGTATTCCAGGTAAACAACAGCTTCGTTTATTGAATAAGAAACCACAATGGAAATTTCTCAATACTTTCATGTTGCTGCTTGTTCAGCATTCTATGGTTGGTTTAAATTAAAGCATTACATGCATAAGAAGCCATTGTAGCATTACTTTGAATTGCCTCAAACCCCCTAAAACTGTATCTAAACAGCAAGCTCTCGTGTTCATAGTGTAATTCATGGACATTAATGTAACAAAGCAATTTAAAAAAATGAAAGTGTGGTCAGGAAACATGATCTATGTCAAGCACAGGTTTGTACAAAATGACTAATGCTTTTCTGTCTACAATGTTTCCCCAACTTACTTTCTACCTGTATATCTGTAGACTAACAATAGACTGTAGACTAATAATAATAGTAACAAATAAGAACTAATTAATTAATTAACTAAAATGATAATGGAAACAAGAGCATTTACCTTACAAATGCCTCAAGCTAGGTAAGTCCCAAAAGTTCATACATTTTTGAAGACTAAACAAAACTACATTTGGCTTTTCTGTTCCTTGTGTACATTTAATACCCAAATATTAGCAAAACAAAAACCATTACCTAAATTAAAGCATGTATGTCTTAACAATGATGTGTGCACACCTGATTGACAGCTAACAATTACATTGTGTTTATACTGAAACCAGTATAGTTTATTGGTGTATTTATTGTCTTTATATCCTGAAAAGCAGACAAGCTATTTTTGCCACCAATACCTTTTACAGCTGGACTCCCAGGGGTAATCTTTTCTGCTAAAATCACATTGCAATAGTAATTGAATTCTATAAGTAGCTTTCACCTGACATAATCTGAATTATAAACAAAATCTCTGGATTCTGTTTACACTTCACTATTATTATAGAATGAGGAAACATAAAATACATAGTTTTTGTAATGTCTTTTTAAAACGACTTTTAAACAGCATTATATATTTTACTAAATTCCAGTGAAGCCATATAATTAATAACTAGTAAATGTGTACTAATTTTAGAACCCCAAAACCTTAATAACTCTACTGATTTTAAGATAGGATAGACACAAACCTCTTTATTTTTACCCCAAATCACATTATTTGTTACCTTCGATATGTTATGTAGGGCAACTAAATTTTAGAAATACATTAAAGGCAACGAAGCATGAAAACCTGAACTATGCTTTGCTAGAAAACTGTGGGAAAAGTTCAGAATTATTTACATATGAATATAAATCAACCAGAATGTATTCTTTTTTAAAGGGAGACTAAAGTGTCATTTCAAGTTGATAGAGGAGTTGATGGTGTGTAAACAAATACATGTTATGTTCACTGACTTTTAACTGTGGGCTAGAGGTCATTAATTTTCCTACTATTCTCAATGCAGTTATTTTTTTATTAGATGTAAAAATGAAATACTTTATCTCTGAAAATTGTATCAAATACTTTCTTTAAAGAGTCAGTCAGTCAGTTAAACTTTGTTGTCCCTCAAGAGGCAATTGGTGCACAGCAGTTGAAAAACAGACATAAAATATAACATAAACATACCCTAAAAATATGTCAATATATAAAATCTGATATACACACCATTACATAATAATAAAATACATACATACATACATACATGACTCATCACTATCACCATCACCAGTACCACCAAATTCTCATCAGAAATGTTAAAATGATCATGTTTTTACACTTGAAGTTAATATTAATGCAAAATGAAAAGCAAAATGTCAGAAAGCTCACATATTGGCAATATTAATTTGAATGGTTCTTGTCATCACTCATAGTCCACAGTTATATTTTAAAATGTATTTATCTTGTAAATTCACTACTATTTATTTTCACTACAATACTGAAACATTCACCTAAAGGGGGCTGTTATCTTTAACTAAGATAGAATTAAACTATCAGAATATTTTCTATCAAGAGATTAACCAAAATATACATTCCTGAAACACATTTTTGCTATAAATACAATAAATACTGTGGGCAAACAGACATAATCCTAGTGAGAAATGATTAAGAAAGGGTTTTTACAAGATATTGACTTATTGACTTTGTTTATAAAGGGCACCAATAATAGTCTGATTATTTTTACCCCAGTGCCCTTTTCCAATGATACATTTGGACTTAAGACCACCGCAGAGATTCAGTGAACTATGGGTGGCTTATGATTCTAGGGATATTGTGATCCTTGAATGTTATGAAAGTAATTCTATGCATATGTGGTTCATTCTTCAAAGTTACAGGAGGAATCAGATACTGTAGGTTTATATATTCAAACAAGTTCAACAATTTTTGTATGTCTAAAAATATTAAGGTTCTGATTTTACGTCTAATATTTAAAAAATATATATGTTTTTCCTTAATAGTGAACATTAATACATAATAGATATTGAAATAGACATGGGCTGGGATTAAATCAAAAGTTTGATCGACCTGCTAATAGAAAACTAGAGAACTGTACTCAGTTGCAGTTTCATTTTCAGTAAGATGCCACTTTCTTCAAATCATAAATATAACCGCTATGATGTACAGGTTTGTAGTTTGCTATTAGCAGGTTCATCAAAGTTTTGATTTAATCCGGCCTATGGTCTACAGTAGCTTGGGTATTATTTATGAGACTATGACTCGCTCATGTCTCTGATGGCCTCAAATTTGGTTACATGTAGTTTGTATGCCATTATCACTTTAGAGGCCCAGTTTTTAAAAAATAAATACATACATACATACATACATACATACATACATACATACATACATACATACATACATACATACTGTTATATACCCTCCTTGTAGGAAATGTAAACAGTGCACAAGTGGGATGTCAGTAATTCTCTAACTGGGGCACTAACTTAACATTTTTTAATGAAAAGCAATAGGCCAATTTTATTTCCATTAAGCTCTAGTGTTCTTCTCTACTGTCAGACTAAAAGTAAGACTTGTTATTTCTGAATGTGAATGGGGATAAAGGTTAGAGTTTGCATGAGATAGAATGGATAGAAAATAAGTCACAAGAGAAAACTGCATCTTGTTTATATTATAAAGTATGTAAACAAATCTGTTTTGTATATGGAAACAATTGTTTACAATCTATATACATGTCGTTGTCACCATCAGCCTATATTGATCCACTGCTGGATGAAGGCCTTTCCAAGATGTTTCCACTTGCTTTGTATATGTAAATATATAGCAGTAGATGGCATGTTAAAGTATACAGAAAAGTGTAGAAGAAAATACTTGGAATTGTTTTTGTAAAAAACGTGTATGCCTTTGTCTTTAAGAAGTCAGCGAATGTGCCAAAACATGTATTTTGGGCAGCAAATCCCAGGCTTTGGCTGACCTGGCCTTCAAATGAATCTTAATATGGTGGGACTAGGCCATCTGCCATGTCTTGAAGGTAGGAAAATACATGTTTGACTGTGGATGTTTTCACGACTATGAGTTACTGTCTAGATCAGTTATGGTTACAGATAAGTACCTTGATGCCATCAGATATTCACATCAATCCTATGCTTATGAATAGTTTTCCTAGGGTGGCTATTGTCAATTAATTTAAACCAAACACACTTCAATATGTTGAAAAGTATAACATTAAAATCATATCCACTTCATTTTCAGTAAGATGCCACTTTCTTCTAATCAGAAATGTAACCGCTATGATCTACAGCTTTGTAGTTTGCTATTAGCGGGTGGGTCAAATTTTAGATTTAATCTGGTCCCTTGTCTAATAGTTTATCTTCAATCAGGGAGTTATGACTATCTATCTATCTATCTATCTATCTATCTATCTATCTATCTATCTACTTCAATCCAAACACCTCAATACCTAGTTTTTTGCCTTTTCTCTTAAAAAGTAGACCTAATTAGTTAATTAAAGACACCAATAAATAGCAGTGATTCAGTATCAGTGACAATCTTTGCTTTTGTTTGAGTATGCCGAAGGTCTTTTGTATATAGTATACTCCCACGCTTGGTAAATACTGCCAAAATGATAAACATAAAAGAACATTGAAAAAAAGGTTAGAAATGAAATGCAGACATTTGGCCCATCTTGCTCATTTGCTCTTTATTGTAGCTAATCAGTCCCAGAATCTCAGTAATGTTGTTTCTTGAAGGAAATGAGACAGTCATACTCCATCACTGGGTACATCCACTGTTTTCTATTTTCAGCCCTCTAAAATTGATTCATCATTCAGCTTGAAGTAATCATTTCATTAATGTCTTTCAGGATCTTCAGTGGTCTATGCTGTCGTGATTCCTAAAGTATGGCACATCTGTTGCCAGCATTCAGCTCGCATATCTGATCAGAATGATGTGACTTCCAAACACCAAACCCGCTATCCCATACATCTGCAAGCTCTGGTCTTGACTTTGATGTCAATACCAAAAGGCTTTGGCCATTCAGTGAAATATTTAACCACAGCCATTATGCAGTTTGCATAATATGTTGCATGGTGCACCCTATACTGGGCTTTTGCAATGCACTGAAAAGGTTGTGAGATGGGATGGATTGTCATCAGTGTTTGACTCTTTGGTTTGCTTGTTTCCAACTACCATACATTTCACAACTGTGAGACTGGTATATTACATACCTTAGTGGAATCTTCCTCAATGCGTTCCCTTGGTGATCACTTTCAGGTCTCCCGTGTAGCTACTCCAGTGTCTCTGGGACAGTTTTACCTGGAATTACAATCTTTCGATCCCTTTGTTAATCATACTTGCAGTTCTTTCTATTGTTCTATACATAGAAGGCCAAAGTGACTTCTCCTTTTGGACACATCTTTTTGGAGACCTTTAGGAGTTGATTTAAACAACTTGTTAGACCTAAGGTATGTATTCTTGCTTGACATTAGCACTTGCTTGGCTTCACCTTGAAGCCAGTGTCCTCTAACCTCTAACCTATGAT
Source organism: Amia ocellicauda (assembly GCF_036373705.1). Classification (NCBI taxonomy): domain Eukaryota; kingdom Metazoa; phylum Chordata; class Actinopteri; order Amiiformes; family Amiidae; genus Amia; species Amia ocellicauda. The sequence goes on along the minus strand of NC_089861.1, from coordinate 15,150,618 downwards.
GATTATCAAAGGAGTGTCCAAACTTAATACTATAATCGTCCTGAAATACTTTGGCAGTTTTGATGTTCTATTAATTCTTAGTTCTAGATGTTGATGTTTGGATGAGTAGCATTGGATTGCAAAAGGTGGAAAGTTCTGGATAGAAGCTTATGGAGCTCATGTATATTCAGTAAATGTGTTTGACTTTAGCTCTATTGACTTGTGTAAAGAAAAAGTTGGAAATCTCTTCATATGGACGTTTGGGTGAATGGGGAACTTTCTCAAGATAGCAAAAAGAACATGTAAGTAGAGATTTAGCCATATTTGGAGCTGTTCAAGTGAATGGAATTGAAGGCCTGTAGAACTTTACTGTGCTAAGGAAATGAGGAACTGGGAAGACAGCATTTGATAGAAGCAGCAGTAAAACCTACGCTATTGGAGAAGTTGTATATTACATCAAGTTTTTATATTTTGGGCTACCAAGCCAGTTTTTATTTGCTGATTTGATGAGTGGATACAATTTCATCTTGTATATCATCACTGGAGAGTCCTCTGCCTATTTAATCTGTCTTACTCCAATATATAGAGAGCCTCACAGCTTACTGAACAGTATTATGTTTTGTGAAATGTATATATCACAGAGGGTAAAATGGGTTAAATTAAGATGTATTCGTTAACTAATAAATTGGGTTATTTTATTGGTTTATTGGCCTCTTAATTGCTCTAATTTGTACACTAATTATTTGCTGTTCTCCCAGCTGGAAGGTACTAATGGGGAGGTTTGGAATGAGAATGCACCTAAACCAATTTTGGGACTGATGGGGGAATAAAAGAGGAGCAAAGACACAGCATGAGAGAGCACAAGAGTGGAGAGACAGCACAGAGAGTCGCAGGAGAAGGCACAACAGCCACTGGGTGGTGGACAGCGTGGGGGAGAGAGTGGCCAGTGCATAGTGAAAGCAACAAAAGCAAGCAGCAAAGGGACCGGTGGCAGATGGATGGAAGGGTGGCGAGAGGCTCGGCTCCATACCCAGGGCACGGTAGGTGGAAGAGTGGGGCGTGACGGGTACACTGCCCCTGACTGCCTACCAAGAACCCAAGAATGGGTGGGGTGGAGCCAATCACTCCTGGGGTCTACCAGGTCCTGCTGGGCAGTGACTACGCGGCGGTTTCACTGCATGCCTGTGTTTCCCCTCCCCTACAGCCCAATGGTGGAAACTGGAGGTACTGAGATGAGCGAGCACACTTATGGACACTTGTGGATTTGAAATGGACAGGCTGTTTTGTGTTTGTTGTATTGCAGGAATGAAATAAAATGTATATTTTAACCTGGTGTCTGTGTTGGGTGTCCCATGTTCAAAATGATCTCTTCACAAGCATATTTACCTGGTCTTAAATTATTACAAAGCTGTATACCAATGATGACCCTATTCACTGTAAATACTACTATACACACTGACATACACTGTATAGAGCTACAATATAATTTAATATCACAAACAAGACCTACTTGTTAATATAGACCACAACAATGTCAGTACCTTGTGCCGAATCGCTTTTGACATCAAAAATTATTAATTGATACCTATTATATAGTACTGAGCCCATGGTAATGAGGTAATGCATTTTATACTGTATGTCAGGTAGATCGTTCTAACACAAAGGTTATGAAGCTAAATTAGCCTACTTTAAGTGTTTCTTAAAGCTATTACAATACATATTGTGCATTGGTCAGTTAATAGAAACAATAACTAATGTAAATATAGAAAATAGTTAGTCCAGATGGCCAATGGTAACAGAAATAAGAGGACTGATTTCATATGAATGAAGAACATCATTCTTCCTATGAAACAAGAACACATATGGTAGGGTGGCCGGGAATGGAGGTTTAGAGACAGAACCACAGGTAATGAAAACAATACTTTTATAAACAAAAATACAAAATAAACAGGCATGAGGGCCAACCAAAAGATACACAGGCTGGACCAAGTCTTTACTGTGGGACAAGAACAAAACAACAAACCAAACAAAACGACAAGCACCAAAAACCTAGCTTGCTCCCCAAGCTTTTACAGCAGGTGGCTGTGGTTGATTGATCAATTAGGGTCAATCACCTCAACCACTTGCAGTAAAGGAGAAGGCAGGGAGGGCTCATTAACCCCCTCCCTGTCACAATATGTAATTATTCCATCATTTCATAAGCATTTAGCTGTGTAGGGTTATAAATTACAATATAAAAGACAATATAAAATTATATTATTAAGACCTTTACTTCAGAAACCTCCAGGTCTAGATCTCACGTGAAGAACAGTACAATAAATACAATACAAGCCAACAAACACGTCCATGTAACACAGCATTTTGTTTCTACACCAGCAAATGGACTATAGCAAACACCTTTGCTATGTTAGTTAACTTCAGATCTGCAGAAAGCCATTATCACTGAAGGCTAAACATAGAACTGCCGAGGTTTTTCAAAGACACTTGCACAGGCAGCACCTCTGATAGCAGTTTGCATGCAATTAGTCTGAGCCACATTCCCGGAACAGTCCATCACCGTTCAGTCTCCTGTCAAAGTATACCCTTGTTGTGCATGATAAGGCTGAGAGCTGCATCTCTATTTTGGAACGTTTTATCACTGTGTTAGTGCTTTCTGTAAGATTTACACTAATCTAATCTAGATCTCGAGTATAGTGCTGCTGAACGTTTGTTTGGCGTCTTTGTTGCTGAGGGTACTTTAGTGAATCTGACTTTGTTTTGATTGTAGACCTAAGCATTCAGCCACTGATCCCCATTTTCCCCGGTGAAGGTTTCTTTCAATCCAGTGTTAAACAATCAGAAGTGGGGATTTGTCTCCAGGCTGTGGTGCAACTAACCACTTTACAGTTCTAATTTGAACAATTTATTTAAGACAGGTGTTTCTTTAGTAGAGGCAGTAAAAATTATACAGATCTTGCTACAAACCTCTATGTCCTCCATTGTCCTGCATTAACAGTTGATCCATTTTCACATGGGATTAAAAATCAGATGATTCACAGATGTGGTCAAAAGCAGAATGACTTCTCGGACATGGAGTAATGTACAACAAGAAGAGTTGATTAATTTTTAATTAAATTATAATGTGTGACCTGAGAAGCTGCTTTTGCATGTAATCTATATGGAAAAGGGTAAATCTTCAAGTTGAACATGAAGATTACAAGAACAATATATTTTTTTGTGAAGATCAGAGCACTTTTTCCTACTTTCCAAATCTTCCCTTATGATGCAGGATATTAGCAGCTTGACAAAATTAAACCTTTGCAGTCTGGCTTCACATGTACTGCCATAATTACTTACATAAATACTTCACAGAAAGCATCTATTTTGGGGTTCTGTGTGTTCCTCAATAGCACTGTTCCATACATGCCAACATTGCTATCAGGAAAGTCAGGAGACAGGAGTCTGTCTGGTGGTGGTGGGTGTTATCAGTCCTGCCTGGGTCGGTGCTGAAAGTATTTCACCACAGAACTATTCAATGGGCAGGGGGGCAAAGACCTAAGACAAACATAATTGTTGGCATGTATGCTATTGATTAGCCTGGAACTAAAGCCTGAATTTGAATTTGTACACTGGGTCCCAATGCCCTGTAAAATTAGTTCTCATAAACGTTTGGTGGGGTGATTTGGTGAATTGCAGTGGACTAAATTTAATTGATGTCTGTAAACATTCTGAAGCCACATCATTATTTGGTATATGGTAAAAGAAAGTGAATGTCCTAGACGTGCTCAGTTAAACACAGATTTGAATCTGATTGAGAATCTGTTGCAAGATTTGAATATTGCTGTCCACCAATGAACCCCATCCAACATGACAGAGCTTGAACAATGTTGCCAATAAGAATGTGTGAATATTGCACAGAACAGACTCAAAACTGTAATTGCTGCCAATGGTGGTCAGAGTATTGACTCAGGGCAGTGAATATTTCCCTAACTAGGACATTACTGTTTACTTATTTATTGCATTAACTGTTGTTTCAAAATAAAAATCTCTTCATCTTGTGTAAATCAAAGGGGAAAAAAATCCCATTTAAATGCATCGCAATTTCAGTTTGTAACACAACAAAATATGAAAAAGTTCAAGGAGGGTAAATACTTCCTATAACCACTGTAACCTCAAAACCCCAAATCTAAAGAGGAACAAAGATCTAAAGAAGTACAATGACGAACTTACAAAAAAACAGATGACATTTTCATAAAGCCAGCTGACAAAGGAGGAGCAGTAGTTGCCTGGAGTTTTGAACTCTGCATAAAAGCACATCTGCTTTGTGATACCAATTTCTATGCTGGTGACAGCAATATTACTGCTCATTTACAAGTCCATAATTTATGCTGTGGATGTGACATTGTTCCCAATTTGCTATGAGCACTGCATTTGTTTCTGCTCCCCAAGATTCACAAACCTAATAATCCAGTCTGCCATGTTGTCCATTCTGCTCCTTCCAGCTTTGAAAAACATGGAATTTTTCAAAAGCAGCCAGCAGTATATAAATCTTAGACATTACCATTACAGCCCTGAACTCCACCATCAACACCACCCTCCACAACAGACCAACTGACCCCCATTCTTACCTGCAATTGGACTCCTTACAAAAGCTTGCTCAGACTGTATCCCTTATTCCAAGCTTTTGAGACTCAGATGTTTTTGTAGTAATTATACATATTTTACAGACAAAAGCAAAGAAATGCAGGGCTTTTTGCATATGCTTTCCAAAGGACGTCGTCTTTTCAGCAAAATCCAAACTTTTGATTATGAACCAAAAAGATGGTTTACAGAATAGCAAGAAGTAAACAGACAACAGAATTCCTCAATTTCTTGATTAACACCCAAATAACAAAGCAGTACCGAATATTGTATAAAGAAAAATACATTGACAGCCCCAATTCTTAAAATTGTATAATATTTATATAATTTAATACTTTATGGAAGAGACAAGAACCTAAAAGAAAACAAAGTCCATAGTGAGATCTTCCTAGGTGATGTGTTAAACAGACTCAGCTGCTTGCAAAAGAACAAGATGTACCACTTGCAAATACATTGATCCCTGCCAAGAGATAAGAGGCCACAAATCTTTCCCATGTATATGTAAAGGAATAGTTTTTTGCATTGGGCACAGAGGTTAGCCCTGCTATTTCACAGCACCCAATTCTGATAAATTCTGGCCTTGAGTGTCGGCCTGCGTGGAGTTTTCATGTTTTCCCCTGGCCACATGGTTCTTCTCTGGGAGCTTCACTTTCCTCCCACATCCCAAAGTGTGTGTGTGTGTGTGTTAGAGCTGCCCTGTGATGCAACAGAGTCCTGTCTGGTATGTACTCTGCCTTGCACTGGCTCATCATGACCCTGTACTGGATGTAGCAGTTATTGAATCTGAATGCTTGGATGGAATATCTGCAACTATGCAACCACTTTGGAGAAATTTAGATGTTTATCTAAATGCTTAATAGAACGCTTACAAAATAATCAAATTAAAACCGCTGCTTTTCCAGTTGTTCATCACTTCAACAGCAATAGCCATACTTAAGACATTGTCATTTGTGGAAGAAGTCAATACTAAGGAACTAATGCTGCTTGAAAACTAAAAAAATGCAAATTAATCGTCAAACTTGGAACTCTGGAATATTTTGGAATTAACATTATTTTCACATCATCTTCAGTCTTTAAACAATATGCAGTACTTCTTTTTAGTATTTTCAATTTGCCCTTTACAGCCAACATAGCACACATGCTGGAACACATGCTGCCCCTCATGAAAAAGAAGTGCAGCATGTCTGTGGCTAATGTTGTTATGTATATTGTACTTATTTTCATTAGAGGTAAAATCATCTGAGTAAGAAGTTCCACCAACTTAAAAACTTCCATCAAAGGCATTTCATTGTAAAGCAAGTACAATAATGAAACCGGGGTCTCAGGAGATGTGAGGCAGCAGCACTAACTGCTGTGCCACCCGTTTAATAATAATAATAATAATAAGAAGAAGAAGAAGAAGAAGAAGAAGAAGAAGAAGAAGAAGAAGAAGAAGAAGAAGAAGAAGAAGAAGAAGAAGAAGAAATCAACACAAACTTAAGAGAGCAATGAGTGGAAGAAAAAAGAAAAACTTTTATACAACACAGATTTCGCTTACAGATATTCAATGTTGGACAAAGGCCAAAAGTAGTTACAGTACAGTACAATACTGTTTAAAATTGTAGCTGCTGTACATACACCGATCAGCCATAACATTATGACCACCTGCCTAATATTGTGTAGGTCCCCCTTTTGCCACCAAAACAGCCCTGACCCGTCAAAGCATGGAGTCCACTAGACCTCTGAAGGTGTGCTGTGGTATCTGGCACCAAGACGTTAGCAGCAGATCCTTTAAGTCCTGTAAGTTGCGAGGTGGGGCCTCCATGGATCGGACTTGTTTGTCCAGCACATCGCACAGATGCTCGATTGGATTGAGATCTGGGGAATTTGGAGGCCAAGTCAACACCATTAACTTTTTCAGCAATTTGAGCTACAGTAGCTTGTCTGTTAGATTGAACCACACAGGCCAGCCTTCGCTCCCCACGTGCATCAGTGAGCCTTGGCCGCCCATGACCCTGTCACCAGTTCACCGCTTTTCCTTCCTTGGACCACTTTTGATAGGTACTGACCACTGCAGACCGGGAACACCCCACAAGAGCTGCAGTTTTGGAAATGCTCTGACCCAGTCGTCTAGCCATCACAATTTGGCCCTTGTCAAAGTCACTCAGATCCTTACGCTTGCCCATTTTTGCTGCTTCTAGCACATCAACTTTGAGGACAAAATGTTCACTTGCTGCCTAATATATCCCACCCACTGACAGGTGCCATGATAAAGAGATTATCAGTGTTATTCACTTCACCTGTCAGTGGTCATAATGTTATGGCTGATCGGTGTATACTGTATGCTACAGTGAGGGAAAAAAGTATTTGATCCCCTGCTAATTTTGTATGTTTGCCCACTGACAAAGAAATGATCAGTCTATAATTTTAATGGTAGGTGTATTTTAACAGTGAGAGACAGAATAACAACAAAAAAATCCAGAAAAACGCATTTCAAAAAGTTATACATTGATTTGCATGTTAATGAGTGAAATAATTATTTGATCCCCTATCAATCAGCAAGATTTCTGGCTCCCAGGTGTCTTTTATACAGGTAATGAGCTGAGATTAGGAGCACCTCTCTTAAAGGGACTGCTCCTAATCTCAGCTCGTTACCTGTATAAAAGACACCTGTCCAAAGAAGCAATCAATCAATCAGATTCCAAAATCTCCACCATGGCCAAGACCAAAGAGCTGTCCAAGGATGTCAGGGACAAGATTGTAGACCTACACAAGGCTGGAATGGGCTACAAGACCATCGCCAAGCAGCTTGGTGAGAAGGTGACAACGGTTGGTGCGATTATTTGCAAATGGAAGAAACACTAAATAATTGTCAGTCTCCCTCGGTCTGGGGCTCCATGCAAGATCTCACCTCGTGGAATTTCCATGATCATGAGAACGGTGAGGAATCAGCCCAGAACTACACGGGAGGATCTTGTTAATGATCTCAAGGCAGCTGGCACCATAGTCACCAAGAAAGCAATTGGTAACACACTACGCCGTGAAGGACTGAAATCCTGCAGCGCCCGCAAGGTCCCCCTGCTCAAGAAAGCACATGTACAGGCCCGTCTGAAGTTTGCCAATGAACATCTGAATGATTCAGAGGAGAACTGGGTGAAAGTGTTGTGGTCACATGAGACCAAAATCGAGCTCTTTGGCATCAACTCAACTCGCCGTGTTTGGAGGAGGAGGAATGACCCCAAGAACACCATCCCCACGTCAAACATGGAGGTGGAAACATTATGCTTTGGGGTGTTTTTCTGCTAAGGGGACAGGACAACTGCACCGCATCAAAATGACGATAGACGGGGCCATGTACCGTCAAATCTTGGGTGAGAATCTCCTTCCCTCAGCCAGGGCATTGAAAATGGGTCGTGGATGGGTATTCCAGCATGACAATGACCCAAAACACACAGCCAAGGCAACAAAGGAGTGGCTCAAGAAGAAGCACATTAAGGTCCTGGAGTGGCCTAGCCAGTCTCCAGACCTTAATCCCATAGAAAATCTGTGGAGGGAGCTGAAGGTTCGAGTTGCCAAACGTCAGCCTCGAAACCTTAATGACTTGGAGAGGATCTGCAAAGACGAGGACAAAATCCCTCCTGAGATGTGAGCAAACCTGGTGGCCAACCACGACCTCTGTGATTGCCAACAAGGGTTTTGCCATTTTGGGGTCAAATACTTATTTCACTCATTAACATGCAAATCAATTTATAACTTTTTTGAAATGGGTTTTTCTGGATTTTTTTGTTGTTTTCCTGTCTCTCACTGTTAAAATACACCTACCATTAAAATTATAGACTGATCATTTCTTTGTCAGTGGGCAAACGTACAGAATCAGCAGGGGATCAAATACTTTTTTCCCTCACCGTATACATACAGTGTGTGTGAAGCTGGCCTGATCATTTCTTTCCTGTTCATTTAAGGATACGCTTGTAGTTCTCACTCCAGGAAATATGTCTCTATGGTAGCCCTGTCATGTGAAAATCTGGTCTTTACGAACAGCAGTTAGAGAGAGAGATACAGACTGACAGGGTCAGGCACAGTGCTCTGAACTCAAAGGATTTAATACAAACTTTTTCTAAGAGGAATACCACTCAAAATAAGTTAAAATACAATGTTATAGTGCATTTTATTTTTTAAGATGCAGTGTATGTTTAAGGCACATTCGTTTAATCTGCATCAGAAAGTTTTGAAGCAGTCACATATACCAACTCATTATAGAATAACTCATTATTTGATCATTCTGTTGAGGAAATGAAAAACCCATCTGTGGCCAAGTAAGGTAGTTTTATAATACATCAGACAGCAATCAGACTAAACTGATTAAAAAATGTACTATGTGGGGAGGAATTGTAATGTATGGCAACATAATACCAAGACGAATGAACTGGAAACTCATTCAATGGCATCTTGTTTATTCATGTGATGAGAATGACTCTTGATCACTTTGTTTCAGAAGTGAATTTTTATGACAGGGTTCATTAACTTATTCTTATTAAAAATCCAAGGACTTTTCAAGGACCATCAATGAGTGGTATAAGAAATTTCAAGACTCTGATCTAATATAATTAATTATGTTATTATTATTATTGCTATGATTAATCTGATAACAGTAGAAGAAGTATGTGTACAAAAGCCAACAGCACAGCAATTCCTATTACTGCTTTTCTAGGGTTTACAAGCACTATAGCTACTGATGGTTAATGGAGCAGGGAGGGAAGGTGCTTGATAAAACTTGTCAGAATTAGGCTGTGCCATCACACATGTCATTATTCACTATTATGATAAAGCAAGCAAAAATAATACATGATTAGCTTTATACCTAAAGCATTCAGAACGGTTGGCATGAATGGAAAGAGGATGGGACACATCCTTGCTTCCCAATAGGGATGCGCCATCACTGTGTGTCTTCGTGTGTTTAAATTCAGTAACTTAAATTTGTAAGCATTCCCTTTTAGGAATTTATCTGAAATATAGTAATATATTATCATTGTTGGTACTGATCACAGATAATTACTGTATATGCCCAAACAGTTTGAAATAATGACTATGAAATATTGAATGTAAAGTCATAATGAAGGATGACATTTGATATTTAAGTTATGTATCAGTTATTGTTAAACTCCAACCACTCAACCTGTTGCTGTTTCCTGTTTACTGAGAACAGTTTCCAAGCACATTTACTTATATGACTAATTTGTTAACACACTTAATCACTGGCAGGTTTTACAGCAACATCTGTAATACATTTGTAGTAAAATTGCAAGTTAGCAACACAGCTGGTGGACATACTGAGACAATTATAGATACCAGGCATTATTCCAAAGAGACAATGGAAAATTGCAATGCAACACTACTTAAAGTATTTTGCAGGTACTCTACCAAGTGTTTTGGGATGTTTGTGAATTCAAAATGGTTTCTCCAAAATAGTTTGGAACAAAGAGCTTTACAAATACAGCCTACGGTGTATAAATGTCATCCCATTCATAGAATTATCAGTGTATAATAAATCTTCTGTTACCGGTGAGGTTTCAAGATACTTAAATGTTAGTTTCATAGGATGTAGTATTTATTTTTACTAGTCGTTTTAACACAGATCAGCTACAGTAGGTCAGTTATTATTTATTTATTTATTTATTTATTTATTTATTAGCAGACGTCCTTATCCAACAGTCCTGGACCAAAACATTTTTAGGTGGAGAGAAAGGGGTGGGTTGTAAATTTTATGAAAATAAATGTTTTTTTCACTGTGAAGATCAGTGTGTAATCCTTACGTGTGTGATTTATAATAATTTAATAGGTCAAGTGAACAGTGTCTCTTATTATAGAAGAGATGTCATTGCATGGCAGAAGAATATAGTATTTTACAGTTTATTAAAACAAAATTACATTTAAAAGAGGCAGATGCTTATAGTATCAGTGATCTTATTCATATAAATACAGATCAATAAATATCTCCTGCACTGCACTGTACTACACACACAATCACTCCAGCATAGGTATCCTGGAACATGAAAAGAGACCATATACCATTGCAAAAAACTGTTCCCAATTATCCAAATAATAATACATTAAAAGGTTTGCTAGGCAGAGCAGACTGGGGAGGGGAGTTCACCTGGTGAAAGAACCACATTCAATATTAAAGAAACCATGCAATAAACTATAGTGAATTAAATATAAAACCAAAAATCTGTGAAACCATGTATTAAGTAATCATTCCTGTTACACTTACCTGAATGTGTGTTTTCAGTCTGGGACTATAATTATGGCATGTGTAAAATAAACGTTTTGCGAGTGTCTCTTTGGGACAATACCTCTGGGACATTTGATAAGCAACAATTTAAAAATGAACTAAACAAACAATGTTTCAAGGCATACTGAAGGATAAAGGAAGAGGTCAAGTAGTTTGGAAGAGCAATTCTTATGGGAGTGCCAATTGCAACTGATTACAAAAGTGAATTGCCATCAGCTGCATACAGTCACTGCTGTAGGGAGTGATACCAATTGCAAGCTCCCCATCCTCAGCCATGCACAGACAGGAGCCATCCTGTCACAGAGGGACTAACAGGCCAAGGGCGTCTGCTAAGAAATAAAATAAATAACAGAACAGTCTAAGAGAATTGAAGTGCTTCATCTGTTCACATGTTTAATATATAGTTTTTCAAGAAGATGCTGTTAATTCTCTGTTGCTGAAGTGTTCACATGCAAGTAGCAAAAGATCAGAATCTGGACTCACATGAGGCCCACCCACTGAAGTTTTTGCAATCTACCAGTATATAGCATTTGATCTGCATCTGTTTTTCATATTAATTATTCGTCATCTTTTCTTTGTTTTGATGTCAAATGGGATTTTATTCTTCATTTCTTTTTCTGATTGCAAACAGCATTATGTTACAGTTTGATGGTTACCATATGGGAAATGAAGATACAATCATTAGCATGATTTATTATAAATTATGAAATTACTTTATCATCTCTTACCACTAATGAACTTTTAACAATCATAATTAGCTTTCCTTGTGTCATGCATGTTTATTGGAACACATTCATGTCCTTAAATCTAAAACACATTGCTCATCTGCAGCTTCAGCCTGCTGACTGAACCTCCTTGGCTGCCAGGATGACGAAACTCAAAGAACAGCCTTGACAAGCACAGAAAGGAATTGATTAAATTATTCAATCATTTTCTGATTATGTGGATGGCCATTTAATGCAATTTAACATCGTCACAGCAACCCATCACAAGGAACACTCCTGTTTTATGTTCACTTTCCAATAAATAATTAATTACAAAACTACTTAATCGATTTCTATTGAATTTTGCTTTGAGTGACTGTGGAAACCAGGCAATTGATTTATCGCAAACTGGGAATTCTGGGAATATAAATATGCACATCATAAAAATAGGATTCCACGGAACTGCATAAATGTAATATTTTTATCAACCAACTTAAACAGGAGGTTCAAAAGAAGCAGTATAATAACAGGAAAAGGAAATTGACACATTTCCAAAAAAAAATAAAAAAAAAATAAATACAAGACAAAAAGAAAATAACATCAAAAAGAAGCACGTAGGAAAACATTAACTATCAAATATGCTCATTTGAGGTTCTACTGATTTAAAGTGCAAAACTGAAAGATAGCAGATAAAAAAACTTTAGATTTGCATGATTATTATTATGTTTTATTATTATGTATTTATTTATTGTCAGATGCCCTTATCCAAAACTATCTGTCAGTGTTGTGTCAGTCATCTCTCTCTCTCTCTCTCTCTCTATATATATATATATATATATATATATATATATATATACACTGCTGGATGAAGGCCTACCCAAGATATTTCATCATTATCATTCATTTTCACATCTTTTATGTGGTCGTCTTTTTTAATCTCATGAGATCCAGTCTATAGCTTCTTTTATCCTTTGCCATTTTAACATTTTCAATCTTTCAATTTCAAGTATTTTTGTTTGTCTATACATCCATTAATGCATCTTTCTCTTCTTGTTATTCCAAGCATAAATCATTCCATGCTTCTTTGTGTCATCCGCAGTTTCTGTAACATTTTTGGATTCAGTGATTACTGGTAGTATTCATTTCAAGTCCAGTTTTCTTGCTCTTATCTGAGAGTTTTTGAATTTGAAGCTGCAGGTCATTGGGCGTTCTTGCAAGTATGACAAATCCTTCAAATATGCTGTTTATCTTTCTACCCAGTCCAAAGACACATCTTAATAGCCATGAAGAGTTTTGGAGAAATTGTGTTTCTTTGATGTACTTCTTTACAAATCTTGATCCTGTCAGTGTCTTGGTGGAGTCGGATTTTTGATGTAGCAATGTATTGCTCTTATATTTTGTTTGTATTGCTCTTATATTTTGTAAGTCACCCTGGACAAGGGCATCTGCTAATAAATAAATAAATTATTAATAATAATAATAATAATAATAATAATAATAATAATAATAATAATAATAATAATAATTAATTAAAGTGATATAGGTTTCTTCAATATTTTGACTTCTTCGAGCTCTGATGCCTGTTTGTATTGCATCAAATGCATTCTTATAGTCTGCAAAGCCCAGGCACAGAGGAAGCTCATATTATTTGCATCTTTGGAAATATTTATTGACAATTTGATCATGTTATATCAGCTTCTGAATTCTGCTTGTTCTCTTGGTTGGGTGAAGTTCATGGTGTCTTGAAGGTGATGTGTCATAGATGGATTTATTTGAGATTTTCTGTCACCGATCTTTACAAAGTATTACATAATGTCAATGTTGGAAATATTTTACAAATAAATATTTTACTACAAATACAAAAATGAAAAGTCTTGCATAAGTATTCACCCCCTTTGCTGTGGCACAATTAAATAAGCTATGAACAGAGTCACATCTCTCAGATTAAATACACCTGTTTCTGGATGGGTGTATGGGGGTATGTGCTGTTAATATTTAATGGTTATTAAAAAAAGGAAGCAGTACTTGGGTATCCAGACAACCAGACTTGGTTTTGAGTACACAACAAATTATAATAAAACCAATGCAGGAAAAGTGTATAACCCAGAATAAAATCCCAGTGGTCCATAGAAATCAAGTGTAACATGTTAGCAGAATGTGAATGAAAGTATCAATACTACAATTACTAGTATACAAGCATCTATTTTTTTATTCTTGCCTAACATTAAGGTACTATCATTCCTGCTGCTTTGATGATTGTGTTAATCCAGGGCATTATGACATTATGACTCTGATATCAAAAAAGATAGAGAATATGTACCGCAACTCCACTTACCTATGCAAAGGTAAATGCTGTACACAGTGAAGTTTGTATAATGAAAAGTAAATGACCACAAACAGAAAAAAGCCCTAAGGTATGTATCATCAGGTTTTATTATCCTCAAAAGCCACAAACTGAATGGAAATATATAATTTATTATGATTATTAGGCTATTATTCATCTTTTTTTAATCATATCTAGTCAGCGCTGTTTGAATGACATTTGTAAAACTTTATTATCCCAACAGCTTACGTTAATTATTTCTGAAGCTGTATATTTAAATAATTTAAAATGTCACATCTTCCAACTCTGCATCCTAAGTAACAATAACATTTTATCAAGCTCAAAACATACAGTCAAATGCAGTGTGGAGTAGCAGACTCTGAAGCAGAAGGTGGTGGGTTCAATCCAAAATGCTGCTGCAAGAATCCTAACAAAAACAAAAAAACATGAACACATCACTCCAGTATTGGCTTCTCTTCACTGGCTGCCCATGCACTACAGGATAGACTTTAAAGTGCTCTTATTAACATTTAAAGCACTAAAGGGACTGGCACCTCCCTACCTAAAAGGTCTCCTTATGGAATACACTCCAGGTCGGCCATTGAGATCACAGGAAGCCGGTCACAAACCACTCCCTAAAATACACAAGAAAAGCGCAGGTGGTAGAGCATTCAGTTATAGGACCCCGAAGCTGTGGAACGATCTTCCAGCCAATGTAGAGATGCCCCCTCTGTCTTAGCCTTTAAATCACGTCTCATCTGTTTAGTCTCTGTTTTTCTAGCCCATAGTGCCGCCGGTGTGCCATGGACATGCAATTGCACAACTGTCTTTGGAAATGTCCTGAACTGCATGACCAGTATCTGAGCACGACTGCCCTCTTGTCTTCCAGCAACAGCCTCCTCTGAGGGTCCAACGAGGCACCTTGTCCCCCACCATGGAAGTCTGATGAGGCACAACCCATCCCAGAAGCACCTCACCACGGAGGGTCAACAGGGCATCCACACCCAAGGTTTGACGAGCTATCGCAACCCAAAGCCTGTTGATGGTCCAAACCCTCCACCCCCGATGGCCAGTGAGAGGCCTCCTCCATAGGAGAGGACAGCCAGCAGCACCGATAAAGAACTTTCTGATCTCCTTGCTGCTGTAATGACTATTCTGCCTGGAGGGGAGGCAACCATTAGGCCTAGGCCCTAAGCAGTGGACCCCCAGAGATTCATTTTCTCCTACATGCCATCCATAGGAGTTTTTTGTTTTTCTCTCCTCCGTGCCTAAATGGTTTATTTACTTAAATGTTCACTCACTTTATTCTAGATCATGTAAAATGTTTACAGCTCTATATTTGATTTTATTGTATTTATGTTTTTTATTTTGCTATACGTTTGTTGTATGTTTACCAGTCTGTAAAGCACTCTGTGGCTACCCTGCGAAGGGCGCTATACAAATAAAAATTGATTGATTGATTGAATCCCAGGTGGAGAACACAACTGTTGTATCTTTGAGCATGGTACTTTACCTAGATTTCTCCAGTAAAAAACAAACAATCAAACAAAAAAACAGCTCTGTGAATGACTGAATTGAATGCTAATAATAATGTGATATATTGTAACAATTTTAAGTTGCCCTGAATAAGTGTGTCTACTAAGAAATATAATAATAATTAAAATGTAGTCAACTCATGGCTTGGGAGGCTTTTAATCGGAGGCTGGGCACTGTCTAAAAGCTACAGATTGTATATTAACCCCACAACCAGATACTTTATATAGGACTCTCAGTTTTCTAATTTAATAGGTGTTACAAATTGTTGATTAGCGCATCACTTCATCCAACAACCGGGCAAAAACAAAATATAAATGAATGCAGTTTAATAAAATAGCTCCATACTTTGTTCTTTAAAAACAAAACCACACTGTCAAAACACAGGATTTGGAAATGATATCTGTAAAAGTCTGAACTTTTGTTTTTAAACAAAAATATCTATGGAGATTTTAATTGACAGTTTGCATTTTTGTGTGTTACTGTACAATCAACATCCAGACAGGCCTGCTCCAGCTTTCAAATATCAAATGTTTATTGAAGATTTTTAAATATATTAGTCTTACATTTTTTAGAATTAAAGTTGAATCTTTAAGCACTAATTTTAGTCAGATCAATGAGAAATACTTATTCAGTCTCTAATTCAGTATGGAACCCCTGCCGTTCAATACAATTGTCATCCAAACAGCTGTGCATTAATCCACAATGAAGAGTTCGCAGCAAATCTCTTCTAATATTTCTTAGATTGCAAGAACACATGGGAGAACATAATAGATATATTGAGTATAGCAGTACAATATTTCCACTTTCCATTAATATAGATTCTTTAGTAGACTTTAAGATAAAATAAAAGGGCATATAATACTGATTACGAAAACACAGATGATGTAGATCTATACTAGACAGTATATGGGACAACATAATAGGAAGGCTATATTGATTGATACAGACAGGAAATTAAACGATATGACGATAGCCAGTGGTTAATCACTGAGCAACAAATTGAACAGAAAAATGTATAACGAAATCAAAATCTAAAATGTTAAATTGGTGATAGCAGTACTGCCTGAACAAATTTCTCTCTATCAAGAATAACAGAGGCATATGTACAGGTATGAGAGGTATTCAGGTGCAAAAGATTGCAAACATGAAATTGTAATTTTTAACTTTCTGTAAAGCTTACTGTATAATAAATAAATAGTTAAGAATATGAAAATAAAAGACTTGATTTTTAAAGATACAAAAACAGAGAAATCTATTATTATTATTATTATTATTATTATTATTATTATTATTATTATTATTTATTGGCAGATCCCCCTATCCAGGGTGACCTACAGGTTACACAAGCATTACAATTATGTAAAAACATTAATGTAAAGGTTTCCATTCAAACCTTCACCTTGATATCAATGTCTTACTAGATTGTAAAATTGGAAATGATTGCTTTAAATGTTTAGAAGGCAGGACCTAAAACACAAACAAACAAACTCAAAATAAATCTGGTTCAACCTTAGTTCAACTTTTACATTCATATATTTTTGGCAAGAATTACGCTCTGTTAGTTTTTCTGGTAATATTTTATAAAGTAACTTTCAGTAACCATCAGATCAGTAACCATAAATAACTTAAGTCTAAATTAAATTGCCAGTTAAGGTAATTTGTTGCCTTTCAAATGTCATGACACACATAGTTCTGTATTATAGTCTTTCAAAGTTAAGGACCATGTTGCAAACTAAACCTAGAATTAATATTGAATTTAAAGCCAAGTTCTTAAATTCATGGATAAAGGATGTTAATTCAGTTAAGATAACTCTTTTTTTAATTTGTATTATATAATGCAAGTATGGTTTATAAAAGCATTAGTATGGCCTGTGGCCTCACCCTTTGAGGTATTCCTGCCCTGACAAAATACACTGACCTATAACAAGCCTGCCTTTGCCAGGTGTTCAGAGTAGCTGACAGTCCCCTCTCAGACAAGGCCAAGAAGAAGTTGGAGGCTGGGGATGTGGAAGAAATTCAAACACACAGCACTTAAGGGAGGTTATAGGTTACATTAAATGCATTTATCTTACTCTTCACTGGGCCTGAGATAGTAGAGTAGCACATTATATAACTGAACTGAAACAGTCAGTTGTTGCTTTGGAGCCTTTTGATTTATACAGTGTTGTGTATGGTCAGATCTTCGATTCGAACTGTTGTTGAATAATTGAAGACAAATAATTGGATTTTTAAAGAAAGGTCAAGTTTTCTTCTTTATATTCCTTAAGGTAGATAGAAGTGTTTGAAGTATTGAAGGCAAGCAGCTGCCACACCCTTATTTAGATGAAGGGAGGGAGTTTTGTCCCTTTAGAGATGTATTGTTGTGACTGACTGATTAGCATAAGAAAGCTGAATTCCTCATTCGCAGTGTACGAACAATGAAATTCCCAGTGTCTCCACTCCACTCCACGCTGCTGGAAATTCACCATGTTACTTACAAAGAGACAAGAGAGAGGAGTTTCAGGGTGAAGGTGTAGTCCCTGCTGGTGATAAATGGATAGAATGGATTTCAGGCAACGAGAAAAAGACAAAGCAATATAAAAATCACTAAATCATCTCAATACTAGTATGAAAATTAAATATTTTAGAATTATGTTTTCATTAAATACTGTTCAGTGGACCTTTAGAGGGTTAATGTAAACCTATCAATATCATATTACTGTCCTTGCCTACTTGGATCCCCTAAATGACTGAATATATTTAGTTAATTTTCACACAATTTGGATGACAGTTTAAACATATGTAAACGTGTAAACACGTGCCTGTTATTTTGGAGGCTATCAAAACTTGCTCTTACTGAAAGTACTGAAAGCATCATATGATGTGACCTTGTTACCACTAGCACACACTGTTATTGTTAGTGGCTATTATTGGCATTGTGCTGTTTAGCAGACCTGTTGGAACACACAATTATTATATAGTAACCAAATATATCATAATTTATGTTTTTGGTTTTATTTAGTTTGATTATACCCTTTACGGCCTGCAGTTTAGTAGTCAATGAGTATAAGGCTCTTTGACAATCCTGGTTGAAATAATTTGGCTTTTTTTTATTTGAATGACTCTCTGACTCTCTAAAAGCATTATTATTAGGTGACAACTACCTAGAACACAATTGCTACGGAAACATGATTAAAATCTAAGAATTTCAATAGATGTCTCCCAGGAGATATTTGTTCACAACTTATCTGGCCATATGTTCACATAAGGGGAGGTCTATTTAATTTCCTGTTGCAAAACATGTCTATAACTTCACTGCAATTTTGTTTGACATTTTATGACACAGCCACAAGAAAAGTCAATTTAATATATTTTACTCTCTTTATTGAATATTTAATTGGGTAACTTAATAAAGGCAGAAGTTACAGAACTTTCAGTAATCAAAACATTATTTTATAGCTTGTCTGTTTGCAATGAAATGCAAGTGTTTCCAGGCTGTTGCCATTATTTGGTCACATGGCTTCTTATCATGGATTTGCAGTAACTCTTTGATATTCTGTACAACTGTCAAATATGAACACTCACTACAAACAAAAAAATAAAGCCTAGATAAAGATTAAACTGAGCTGTTCAAGTACTCTATTAAGTCTCAAGTACTATCTCAAGTACTTTATTAGGCTTCTAAGCCTTACTGGCTTAAAATTGTAAGGATAATTCTTTTTCTTTTTCTTTTTTCTTCCTTCTCACAATGCTTTTGATCAATCCAAACTTGAAAACAAAGATCCTGTGGACAGTGCATTTCAACGAAATGTAGACCAAATTTTAAACTTCTTCTAAAACAGTTTGGCCAATTTGTTACAAGCTATGTAGGCATCATCCTGAGACACCACATTCCTGACTAATCCAAGATGGTAGAGTGACAGTTATTTTCTGGTGAAGCAAGTTGCTGATGTAAATTTTGACATTCAAATTCACACAACATAATTGAAATGCACCCAAGCGTTAAACTGTCTAACATTAAACATTCGACTTACTGCAAACTTTTTCTTTGTAAACCAATATGGTTGCCTTAAGACAGCAAAAAAAAAAAAAGGTCTAAATGCATTCACAACTTGATACTGTTTGAGAAATGTCAAGCAAAGTAATACCACATTTCTCAGGCATCTTCCAAGACATAATGCAATATAAGGATGATTTACAGAGAAATGTTTTGGGCTTTAGAGAAATTTGCAGAAATTTCACATTCCAAATTTCTCTGACAAGTGATATACCAATCACTTTCAAGGAAGAAACCTGGGGACAGCATAAATATATGTTACAAATGTTGTACTCTTCCATTATCCTAGGTGGCACCCTGATATATTTAATTTTTAAAAACATATAGTTCCACAACTATTTATTTTCAATGGTAGCCTTCCTTTTACATTGCTTTACAGCACTATTTCATGACAATAATACTGGCTTGATGACTTTATAGCTTGCAGTTCTAGTATTTACATTTTACTTGCCATCTATAATCCATATAAGTATAGTTTCAGCATTTTGTCAACTAAAATCTTGTGACATTATCTAGAAAATATGTATAATATAAAGATAAGCTATTAATATTAAATAACATAGACAAGTGTCCACTGTGTATTCACTGTGCTGTTTTTTAAATTATTGGAGAAAAAAATGTCTGGTTCCTGAAGCTGATAACTGCTGATTAATTATGATAACTATACTTTACATGGGAGAAGTCTGGAAGGTCAAATGAAGATTCAGACTGCTGAAATAAACAGTGACATCTGGCAAGTCACATCCTTGCTGTTTCATAAAGAGAAAACAATGTAACAAATCAACTGGTGAAGTTTTCTTGGCAGTATTATGTGTCACTAGCACTGCAAGTATCTCCATGGGAATGCAATCTCTATGCAGTATTGTTTTAACACATTCGTCAGTATATACTGCAGAACAGAAGTGCACAGTTCTGATGTATTCACAAAGAAAATACCAATAGCTTTATGTCTGCATAAACTGTCACACTATAATATTACTGCTAGAACTACCTCCACTGCTTATACTAATAGTAATGGTCACCGTATTTGTTTTGTTTGGCAAATATTCAGTCATTATTCATGGCTTTTTTATTAATGGTATATGCAGTGGCGTCATGCAATTGGGGCACGGGGCACATTCCCCCACAAATTATTTCCATTGTTCATATTTTTTTATGTCAAACCTATGTAGAAACATTTCAGTAAATATGATTTATCTTAGATAATCCCTTGCCACTACAGCTACAGTATGCAATTTAGCAACTTAATAATTAATTGACTGTGTAATTTGCTAATTCGGTGTATTGCTATACAATATATATATATATATATATATACCAATACTTTCAAGTGGGACTAAAAAGCTTGGTTGCAATAATATGTATTTACCTGATTGTTCTTATAGTTTTTACAATACAGTATGCACACCATTATTATTACCTTATTACCTTATTATAAAGTGTGACCATAAATGGTAACAAAAACATGATTTTACAGTAGAAATAATAGCATGTTTTGCAAAACATTATTTCACAAATTAAAATCCTGCAAAACTAATCCTGCACAGTTCTGGCCAGTTCTGGCCTTACAGCTTCTCCCCCCACTTCCCCTCCAGAGTTCATCATCTCCTGAATTCCAGCTTCCCAGACATTCCATTCCTCACCACCATGTGCACATGTTTCAGCATCATCCACTGACATCCACCTATATATATCCCTTTGCCGCACTCACTCATTGCAAAGTCTTGATTACTCCTTGTATCATTTCCAAGCTTTATACAATTGTTTTGCCTTGCTTTGTACCTTCAGATTTTTGCCTGTTTGATTCGATTCCTGATTCCTGGTTTTCCCCTTCTGGACTGACCTTCTGCCTGCCTCTTCAACCACGCCTCCTGCCTGCTCTCCCTTGAACTTGTCTCCAGCACTCAGCCTATGGACCTTATTTTATAGAATCTTTCAAAGGTACCTGCTTCCTCTTCAAAGGCCTCTTCTAACAGCTCAGCTCAAAAGGAAGTGGTACAGATTTGCCAAATCTCAATAACACTTGGACCAGATGAACAAAACTTGAGCCTTATAGACATGCTGATCAGCATTATGTGTTGAAGAAGAGAAGCTCCTGTTTTTGTGCCATTATTTGTTAAGCATATGCTCTGTGCTCTCTTCTTAGTAATGTTACATACTTTATTTATTTGCACAAATCAAATTGCACTTGCATTTCTTCTGTTAAGTAATGTTACAATTTATCAAATGTATGCATATGCATTAACATATATGTATAAGAAGTTAGATAGTATTTACTAAAAGTTACCACACATATTAACAGCCATATTTTTGTTTCTAAATAGCTGGTACTTAACCCTAATGCTATAAATACACCTGGAACCAAATTATAAATAATTACAGGCAGTCCTCACACTTACAGAAAGAAAAGGCACTGTAAATCGAATCTGATTTTCCCTGTTCAATTCTAAATATTAAAATTAGGGGTTATGTTCCCGACCAAGTTTATATAGAAATTACCATAAACACTATATTTAATAAGCTATTTATGTATTGTTATATGATATAGCTACAATTAATATAGATACAGCATATGTATGTTGACGCATACATAACTGTCTGTTTATCATATTGTCTGCTATACCCTGTTGTAACTATTCCAGGTGCAACCTGCTGCACTTGGCTACTTATGGTTACCTGGTATATGATGCTGGGACCTGATAATTTCTTAGCAGTATTACATACAGATGTATTACCAGAAGGTTGATGTGAATGTGAGTGCCCCTTAAAATGAACTGTGACCATAATAGCAACACATGATAAGAAGATGAAGAAGTAAAAGGATATTAAGGTAACTGAATAACAAAAAGAATACGATAAAGACCCATGGACACATCCAGAGAAATCAAATGCGTACAATAGCATAACAACTGGTCAGGCACATGAACCTAATTAACTCTGCAAAGGTACCTTCTTTCACTTTCTTATGGCGTGTTAAAAAACAATCAGGTAGGAATCTGCTGGTGTTGCGAGCAGCCATTCTCCTCAGAAAGCATTATAAATCATGCATCTTTCCTCATAGCAGTGCCTTTATTTATCTGCCATCTTGATTAATGTGCTTAAGGGAATCCCTTCTACCAATATACGACTCCTTTTCAAAGCTACATCATTTTGCTCAGTCTGGGTAGAGCCGCTATTCCCTTGGCCTTTCCTTTGTGTGCCTCAGTGGAGTTGAAAGGTGCGTGAGGTCAGAGGGTAATGGACAGAAAACGTCTGGGAATGATTATGTAACTGATGAACTGAAATGCACAATCAAGACATTCTTTAACACTACTCAACCAAGGTGCCCAGCTGAAAATACATCTGAAGTGTCTGTACTTACGAAGTAGATGAAAAAAAAAAGAAATAGAATTTACTAAAACTGCTATGAAAATGACAAAAACTAAGCATGTTCGTTGCATTGACAAAGAAAATAATATTTCACCTTCAATGCTGATGTCAGTTTAGCATCCCCCAGATAGTACATCACCATCTGATAGTCCTCGAACATTTTAATTACACATACTCATTTTACTGTAGCAATAGTAAAATAACAAAGAAAACAAATAATATGTTATGTTCTTCCCCTTACTTTTGAACACAGAAGACCATTTTTTCTAGCATTCTTGTTGCTACTCTTCTTTCCAAGATAGAAAATAGATGTATTTTTCTCAGTCTCTCTTTCTCTCCCTTCTTTTTACCTCCTCCCTAAAACACTTACTACACAAAACAACCAATAACATATTATTAAAGTACCAGCTTCCATGCCTTGGTTTATTTAGAGTAGGTCCTGCTTTCCTTAGTAAATAGAAAGACAGGGTCCAGTGATATCACAGTATAGAAAAATAAATGTGCCTTACATGAAAGCTCTTAAACACAGTATTTAAATACTAATATCTCTACTGAGTGGGTTGTGAAATATCTGGATTTGTTTTGAATTACTTATTAATAGCATACTCTATCAATAGATATTCATAAGTATGAAGGATGTCTTTTCCTTTAAGAAAATGACTGTATTTGAAAAACAATTCAGATATTTATTTTGCTTTAAATTAACTGCTGCAGAGTAATATACATTTGCCTGACTAAAACTACTCATTGATTGCTAGGGAATTATTTATTTTTTCTTTGTGAAAAACATGATTAATGTTCCATTAAGACAGCTATGACAGCCGGTGCAGGTAGACTTCATTTAAGTACTGCAGAACAATTGGCATCTTATGAGTTTATGACTACTGTAGGCCTCAGTGGAATGGTGTCTTCAGAAGTCTTTACATGTGGTAGTATACAAATCTGCGACAACATCCCATGGAACATACTCTATATGGATACAATCCCACAGGAAAAAGAAACAAATGGAAAAATGGAAACAACACAACAAATAGTATACTTCAGCAGAGGAATGTAATTGGTCCTAACCTTAACCCTAAACATAATAAGCAGAGTTATTTGTAATACTTGTCTTCAGGTGATGTATATTGTTAATTATTTTCAATATATTTTTCATGTTTTCATGTATTTTTCATTTTGTCCATGTAGATTTTATACCATGGGATTTTGTCCTGTGAGATTGTGTCTCGATAGATACATTGGAGGCAGCAGGGAAATCACAATGAAAAGCAAGAACTGAGAATAACGTTTCATTGAACTGCTCATGTAAATGAATATAGATGTCTAAGTGTACTTTGTTGAAAGCAAACCAATGAAAATTAGTTAGGTAATGCTGGTTTTATTGAAGCACATGTGGGATTATAACTGTAGACATGTGAAAAGTGATTATTATATCTGTTACCTGTAAGAGAAAACACATATTGTTTCCAGAAGGTTTTAACTAAAGCCTCCCAGTGAGTAATAATATAATAATATCTTATATATATATATATATATATATATAGCTCTGGAAAAAAATAAGAGACCAATAGCAGTAGTAATAGTAGTAGTAGTAGAAGTAGTAATAAAAGCAGTAATAATAATAATAATACACATCTATTCTAGGACTCTTACACAAAGGACAAGTTACACATGCTGCTAATTTGGTTTATAATAGCCAATTTTATATTTTTTTATTTTGTGTTCAAGAAAGCCATCCAGGCAGCGTCAGCCGCATGCCTCAGCAGTTTGTTCCAGATTCCCATGACTCTTTACTCTTGTATTTGACCTCAGTTCCTTTTTTCCTTGTGGTTCTCAAAGTAATCTTCCAGGCTGACTATGGCAGTATCTTTGGGGGATTTTGAATACCTGAGTCAAATTCCCAATCCCCTTTATTTTTGACAAGAAGACATTTAGTTCCTGTATTAAATTAAATTGGGACCAAGAATTGTTCTGGTTACTTTTCTTTGAAACTCTCTCCAGGGCAGCAATATTTATTTTCTTACATGGTGCACTCAACAAAACACAATATGATTTATGTATGTATGTATTTATTAGCAGGTGCCCCTATCCAGGGCAACTTATATTGTTGTCCAGGACACTCAGGAGGGATGTTTTGCCTTCACACTCACAATGGGAACATGAACATACATCCTAAACATACAAAAATATTGTCTATTTAATTTACCAGATCAACATTGACCCATGTCTACATACTATCTTTAAGATGGCTACCATGGAGTTCAAGGCAGGCATTACATTTTTTCAGTGTTTTCAGGAGTGCATAAATTACTTATTGTGCCACTAATGCTTCTGAAGCATATTCTCCTTTGAGTTAGTTTCAGGGTCATTTCACGCTAAGAGGCCACCCTGTGTGAACACTTATGGTCAGGACCTCTGCTGTTGAACGCTTCTTGGTCAGCTTTCCTTCTACCTTCAACATTCACTTAAACAAGGACCCTTTCAAAAGCTACAGCAGCTAAAGAAGCAAAAACAATGTAACTGCTTTGCCATGCACATCTGGAAGAAAATAATAATATGTGTTTAATATTAAACCCTATGTGATAGTTCAGCTGTGAAAAAAAAAAAGAAATAACTTAACTAAAGCCTCTTAATGATTTTCTAGCTGAGAAAGTAGGGCAAGGATGTTTAACCTGTAGTGAAAAGATGAAGAAGCCTTATTCTCCCAGTGTTTTAAAGGGATCAAAACCATTCATCTTTAACCATAAAGGGAGCACATTGGATACTCTGGTTTGTTTTTAATTATGCCAAATTATGTCCTGAAGCCTTTTTTACATTCCTTGCTCCATATGTATCTCTTTAATTTTTAACATTGTCGATTCTGTCTATGTAAAAATCATGCTTATTTTCTTTTACTAAGCTTTTAACATTTAACATACTAAGATTTTGATATTTGGATCTGACAAAAATAACAAACAAAACATAATCCTGATTACAGGAATTCAGTGTGGCAAAGAAGGTACTGGCTGACTGTATTGTGAATCACGTCTTGGTTTCAAGAAAGGGTTTCACTTTTACAATATAAGGTTTATATTCAAATAAAGTGGCCTCAATACATATGTATTTATTCACAGGCCGGAACACCTGTAAAATACCAAATATACTGTACAATACCTTTAACTTCAGATGATGTTATAAAACTACAATGTACAAAACAAATTACTAATTTGGTATATCTTCAATTAAATATACATAGAATGCATATAATGTTAAACATTTGTTATTGAATCACAAAGATTCTCCCAAAATGTATATTTCCAAACATCTCCATTGGCTTATTTAAGCTAATAAATATCACTTAAAACAATCTGTTCAAAGCTTGTTAACTACATAGTGACAGTTCCTGCACTGTTCAGTGATACCTTTGTTTATGAAATGTATTAATTAATGTATGTACAGTATTATGAGATGTTGACCAAGCTGTCATTATCTTTGATTCTTACAAAAAGGAAACAACTTCCTACATAGAAAAAGACAGAAAACGTTATCATGAAATTAATAAACATGTACTATGTTCCTTTCCCTTCCAACTGGTATCTGCTGGTTTGAAAAATGTCAAAGGGGAAAGTTTCTGAAATAGAACAATTTGGATAAACTTAAGGCTTGGACCCTAACTGCCCTTTCTCCCCACTCCTCTTCCTCCTCCTCCCTTTCCTGTATTTCAAGCACTATACTTAGTTTGCAAATACTTACTGAACCAACTGCTTGTAATGCATTTGTCTTCTGTCTCTCTCTTTGTGTAAAAATATGTCTAGTCAAGTGAATGATTAATGAAGTTTCTACAATGGTCACCTTGGGAAGTCAAGGAAATTAACTTGGCAACAGAAGAAAATCTGGAGATGTTGAAGCAAAGTGATTAATGAAGCATTATTAATGTATTAAAGAGAATGTAAATTAGCATTGTCCAGGAAACGAACAGACAGGGCCTGTAATTGCCACATTCATGTGTTCTTCTTCAATTTGTAACTGTTTGTTATTGGCCTGGGAGAATATGAATTAAAGAAATTCAGCAGACAATCATCTCTTATCCTTAACAGTATCTTCATCAGTTTTAGTTAAGAATAGCATATAATGGAACTGGAGTCATAGATAAAAAATGGCAATACACGATGCATTTAATTGGTTTACTATATTTAAATCATTAGGGTCTCATTATCATGCTTAATATTACACTGAAAAATATTGCAATGAATTATATTTTTTCCCCATTTAGAATATTCCAGAAATATAGCACACTACTGTTATTAATGACATGATTAAACTTTCTAAATATCTTATGTTATTAAATAAGATTGCAAAACATGCAATACATTGTAAATTATCCAAGCATATACACTGCAGTTCATTAAAAAGAGTAAATCAGTCCTTTCATCTTTTTAAAGTTATTTATATTAATTGTAAATTAATCTTTACTTGCATATTTTGATCTTTTATTTGTTGACATATTGAATTGAGAATCTAATTGTTATCAACATTTAAAAACACTTGTTTTTTTTTTATGAACACAGGAACAACATGAAGACAAGCACAAATAACTAAAAATACTTTCATCCTTTTTAAAGACATCAATCAAATGACATACTGAGAAACAATATGGTCTTAACACCTTGAGGTTATTCATAGTATAATTCATTTAACAGCTGCACTGAACTTCAGAATGGACTGTAAGTGGTTGCTAAAAGCATTGGATTTGGAACTGAAAATGTCTACATATGGAATAATGCCAATCATGTCAGCAGCAATGACAGCCATTTGAGCTGCTAGAATAATTCATATAGAAAACTATCATATCAAATTATGTTTACTGTGTTTTTAGATCAAAGGGCTGGTATGAAATGTAAAACTGAAGGCTGCCACTACAAAGCATTTGAAATCAGCAGTAGGGAATAGAATTGAGAGTCCAGAACATGTTTTATTGTTCATAGCCTCCTTCATATTATTGTTTTTCTCTTGCAGTAACTTTATGAGAGTAAAGAGGATGAAAAATAAAACTGTATTTTAGGGAATTGTAAAATTGTTTTCTTCCACAGTCAGAGTCCGGAGTCAGAAATCTACAGCATTTTATTACGAATGCTCTCAGATGCCCCTTTTCTACGGGCACATCTGACCCGACCCGGAACCAAGCCGAGCTATACTCTACAGCAGGGGTGGCCAACCTGTAAAAGACCAAGAGTACCCATGAGTTCTAAAAAGAGCCAAGTGTGTATATATACTGTAATATTATATCATACAACTTTAATGGTGTGTATTTGATAATATTATATTATAACTTTAATTGCTATTATTATTATTATTATTATTATTATTATTATTATTATTATTATTATTATTATTATTATTATTATTGTTGTTGTTGTTGTTTATTTAGCAGACACCCTTATCCAGGGCAACTTATAATTTTCACAAAATATTAATTTTACAGGAGTCTTAATGCTTCACAATAATTAGTCCTAATAAGTGAAATTGCAATATACATTAGCTCTGTCATAAAAGGATCAAGTTTAACATAAAGCAATAATTAAATAATAGAATTTGTATTCAAAAGTTGGACTAAACTACACTGAGGTGCTCACATTTCTGAAGCTCTGAACACGACTATGGTTCAGTGGCATTGTCAGAAATTCTGTTTTCGACTGTGTGGCGTGAGAGTTGTAGATTAGAAATCGATCTTTTCAGATTATCGTTTTCTGGAGACACAATGGAAATAACTTATTTAACAAACTGGTGATTTTGCTATTACCGAGATGCCTACTGGGCATGTGCTTCTGTTTTGTGATTGGTTTGACAGGGAATAATTTTCAGCAGTTACATGATCCATGCGCCAACAGCAGCACAGCATGGGAGACATTCATTATTATTTGCTACTGTGATGAGAGCAGCGTTCTGGCACACGGATCTGTGTGATTCTGTGTGGAATATGCACGGATACTGTGAATTAATTGGCTAAATGGTCAAATTCTGAGCAGAATTGCGGAAATCTGCAGAACCAGAATGCAACCATATGTTCTGGTGGACAGGCCGTGATACACTATACACCAATTTCATGAAATCCGATTGCGTTCGATTTCCTTGTATTTCTACTATACAAGGAATATATAAAGGGTGTTTGGAAGCAAGACTAGGGGCAGTATTAAATAAAAAATGATCTATTGCTTGAATTCACATGAAATCACAAGATAATTAGGTTCATCTGATTTCACTGTGAAATTTCAAGACAATTTTGAGGAAATCATGGGTTGCATTCGGATTGCATGCAGTCAGATTTCATGGAAATTTCATAGTGTATCATGGCCTTAAGAGCTGTCAGTTGGCCACCACTGCTCTACAGTATAGTAGCATCTTTTTTTTTTATTGCAGTGCATTCCAACATTTGCATTGGTCAGTTGGTCTTAAAAGTTGTGTTTCTTGTCACCTATTGGGGCTGAGAGGAAATTCTACAGGGTTTTTCAGTTTTGCCTTTTCTGGGGCAATTTACACCAGATCCTATGCCACTGGTGCAGTCAGACATCTTATTATTTAATCAGATTAAATGATAACATAACTACAGACTGCTTTCACATGCACTGCATTCTCATAAATATAAAGGAGAGTTCATTGTTAGTCAATGTGAACCCATAAACAAATTACATTCCTTCATACCAGTCAGCATGACTTGTCACACGGTGTATTGCCAATTTCTTTGCTTAGACCACATTATTAATGTCAAATGCTGACCCATAACAACAGAGGTCCTTAACTACATTCTAACATTTCTCCATCCATTGACAAACTATTGAAGCCTTGTTTTTCCTTGGCTTCCAAATTCACTGCTTCCAATTCCGTTTTCAATCAACAGCTTCTTCCTAGTTATCTAATGTCTCAATCAACTCCAATGACCTACTACTTTAATTTACACAGAAGTTACTAATCAAATGGGTCTTGGTTCTTTCAGTTATCTTCAATTTACAATCCAAAATCAGTCCATATAACAATCTTTAATATTACCATCTCCACCTACCTTAAACAGCAGATGCCATTACAATGGGCCTCATAGTGTACATGAACTCATTTCAGGTGAAGTATCCCTCTGTAAAGAAATCAGTACAGCGATAAGCCTTCTTTTGGCATAGCGAGCTTATCACCTTACTGGGTGGAGTTGCTGCATTGCAGATCGAATCCCAAGCTCTGACCCATACCGACTACATCATGATTAATAATCACCATTGTCTACAAAACCTCCACAATATCAACACAGGCAGACTCATTGCAGACCATCCTCAGGTCATTTGAACCCGCACACTTAGCCGCTCAACAGACCACTCCCCTGCAAATGGGCTTCGGAAGATAAACATACAAGTTAAACAAAACTGATAGATCTTAGACTTATATAATAGTTCTGCATAGCAGTATGATTTGTTCCTTGTTTTGGGCGTTGGCTAGGCTATTGTTCCCTGAACTCAAGCAAGCAAATCTAAATGCATTATTATACTCCATCCATCAAAGTATTATTCAAGTTTGGCCAAAGCTCCTGAATTGGAGGTTTAAATGAAATTTCAGGAGAGGGGTCAGAACCTAATCCTGCCCAAAGCAGGGGCTCAATCACTACTTTCCCAGCATTCATTGTTTTGAATCCATCCCCCAACATCGCCTTTGCAGCACCTTTGTGTGTGTGTGGGGAGAGCGGGGAGCTGATGCATCGTCTGCATGGCCAGGCCATTGTTTCCTTCGCCAAGCAAGTTCAAGCCAAATCTAAACACATTATTACACTCCATCCATCAAATTTGTATTAGGGTTTGGCTACAACTCCTGAAAAAACTAGAACAATGATAGATAAATGTCCAAATGTCAAGGCAAGCTCTCTTTAGTATTAAACTAGTAGATTCTACTAATGGAGACATATGTTACTTAATTATGTTTCAGCTGCATAATATTAGAAAAATGAAATATTACACCTCCTATAAGATATTTCAATATCATGGTGGGGTTGCCACAGTGCTGGGGTCAATAAATAGGTGCAGTCTGACTCACAAGGCAAATAAATATAGTGCAAAGCAGGTGAATTTATTATATACAGTGAAGGTGGTGAAATAAACCAATTGAAAACCCTAACTAAATATCTTCCCAGTCCCTCTCTCAACCAAAAGACACTAACATAAACATTAAGAAACAAACACACAGCAAACATTATGAATGTTATGACCTCTACTAAATCGAAAGAATATAGACCTTTTTGAAATTATATCATAGAGCATCCAGACAGGGAATTCCTTAAAGATTTAAACAACTCACGAAAAGGAGGCTACTGAGCCTCGCTCTGACACAAATGACACCCGTGTCCATCATTTTATTTTTCGTGCTGCAAATGTGACCAGTAATGCTGATCCACAAAAACACATTAATGGTGTCTTTGTTACATACCTTACTGTAAAAATATTTTTGACCAATAAACTGTCTGGATAGTACATTTATTTGAATGTCCTGTCATTAAGCATATCTGTGCTGGTGCTACAATATTATGCCAACTCATGCCATTTATGTCTGGTAAAATTGGACAACAGTGTATAGTCTGTGGTAACCTGTATAACAGTGTTAATAATATATTATGGTGCAATCTGTACATTTCAGAGTTTCTGAAATTAAAAACTTCACTCACCTGGCATCTAGGTTCATTATAACAATCTCATTACATTATAATGAAATGATGTTTCCACTGTGTCGGTATAAACCTCTTTTGGAAACCAAGTTACAGACGTTACCTGTTGCGTCTCTTGATTTTAACCTCTAATATCTCCAATGTCCCTGGTCGAATTATCTTTTGTATTTCAATGCATGTTTGTAACCACATAGCCTTTCTAATAATGTGTTGAGACATATTTTAGTACAAGTTCAGATTCATTAAGTTATGGAACCCAAGTATCATATTTTAACCTATATGTACAATTTTAAAACATTGTCTAATTCAAAATGGTAAAACAAGAGCTTTAACTAAAAACAAATCAGGGGTAGGGCTCAGTAATAAAGAAAATACTTAAGTAAAATAGACACTAAGTTTGCCGATTGCTTGTCGTATTTGTATCATGTTTTAACATCAGCGAACTGCCCAGCTCTCCGACTATACAGTACAGCAAAGGACCATAATTTAGTCTAGTAATCCACCAAAGGGTTAGGTTTTATATTGTTGTTGTTGTTGTTTTTTTAAATGTATTTAATTATGCACCTTATGTGTCTCATTTCCCAACTAACATGTTTGTTACCAAAGTATACAGCACAGCTGCACCATGCTACAGTATAAAGCAAAGCTTGTATGTGACTCAAGGGTTACTTACAACAAAATACTCTACTGTACGTCAGTATGTCTATCTGTGGTTAGGAGCTGCCACAATGAGGGGTGGTGTTTCCCTCTTAGCTGCTACGTGACTCAGTGTGTGATCCCTGGGGAATAAGAAGGCAATGGCTTGGGAAAGTACACAGGAAGAGTCCAGAAGAACACTGACTCACCAGACAGCTCCTTTGACTGTCAGGATGTGAAACAACTTCTTCAGAAGAGGATTTACAAGCAGATTGAATCTTTTTCTTAAAGGGTGTGTGCATTAGTGTGAAACCTTTGTCTTCTTTTTTTTTTTTTTTTGAGTGACGCAACGATTAGCAATAACATGTACATCCAGACTACCCAATTGTCCACAAGGAGTTCAGAGACTCATGAGTGATATTACTTCATATCACACTGTATTGTTCTATTACTACTGGAGATACATTTGAAAGGCAAACTGTTGAACTTGAATATCAAATTAAAATAATAAGTAATAGGCATATTTTGACAATAAATGGTTTCTCACTATATGTGTAGTTTCAATGTATTGCTTACATTAAAATAAACCTTAAACATAATTATTATTTTATTCTATATTCCAAACAATGTTCACAAACAGAGCCGTCCCTGGCCTTCTGGGGGCCATAGGCGAGATTTGATTGTGGGGGGCCCCCACCTCACTGCAAAACATTTTAGTGGCGCGCATCTTTATGGCAGAGAGAAAGTGTTTAGATAAAACTAAAAGACACACAAACATTTAAATAGTGCACATCATAGAACATGTATTGCACTTTAACATACACCGATACAGCCTAACATTATGATCACCTGTCTAATATTGTGTTGGTCCCCCTTTTGCCGCCAAAACAGCACTGACTCGTCGAGGCATGGACTCCACTAGACCTCTGAAGGTGTGCTGTGGTATCTGGCACCAAGACGTTAGCAGCAGATCCTTTAAGTCCTGTAAGTTGCAAGGTGGGGCCTCCATGGATTGAACTTGTTTGTCCAGCACATCCCACAGATGCTCGATTGGATTGAGATCTGGGGAATTTGGAGGCCAAGTCAACACCTTGAACTTGTGATTCATCAGACCAGGCCACCTTCTTCCATTGCTTCGTGGTCCAGTTCTGATGCTCACGTGCCCATTGTAGGAGCTTTCGGCAGTGGACAGGGGTCAGCATGGGCACCCTGACTGGTCTGCGGCTACGCAGCCCCATACGCAACAAACTGCGATGCACTGTGTGTCCTGACACTTTTCTATCAGAACCAGCATTCACTTTTTCAGCAATTTGAGCTACAGTAGCTCGTCTGTTGGATCGGACCACACGGGCCAGCCTTCGCTCCCCGCGTGCATCAATGAGCCTTGGCCGCCCATGACCCTGTCGCTGGTTCACCGCTTTTCCTTCCTTGGACCACTTTTGATAGGTACTGACCACTGCAGACCAGAAACACCCCACAAGAGCTGCAGTTTTGGAGATGCTCTGACCCAGTCATCTAGCCATCACAATTTGGCCCTTGTCAAAGTCGCTCAGATCCTTACGCTTGCCCATTTTTCCTGCTTTTAACACATTAAATTTGAGGACAAAATGTTCACTTGCTGCCTAATATATCCCACCCACTGATAACGAGATTATCAGTGTTATTCACTTGTCAGTGGTCATAATGTTATGGCTGATCGGTGTACACTGTACATGTTGTAAAAATAGATTTAGTAATAAATAAATTGAAATGTTGCAATCAGGGCTGCAGCTAGGAATTATGGGGCCTGTCCCGGGCCTCCTCACTGCCCCTAAATGCAAATATAGTGCACCGTGCGCACATGGACATAATTTATCTTTTAAACAACCTTCTAATTGTTGTAATTTCACATTTTATTGAATTTATTTTATAACCTATGTTACAATGTCATGGGTGGCAGTGACCACTAGGTCCCAATGTTTTTCCACTATGCCACCACAGTTTAATTACGCAAGATGGGGACTCGCTATCACCCAAGTAGTCCCCTGTGCAGGTTTGGCAAACAGATACAAGACAGTCAGTGAAACAAAAGCTTTATTCAAAATAAAATGTTATCCACAAATACACGATCACAGCAACTAGCAGGGCACGAAGTTTGTCAGTCCCCTCAGTATTTTTCTCAGTAGTTAAAACTGCCCTAGATATATTAAAACCCATGCAAAAGCTAAAAATAGAAAAATTATACTAAAACTAAAAAGTATGCCCAAAACCACTCACTAGTAGCAATGTCCAACAGGAAAGAAAAAGAAAGAGGATAAATAGTCCAAATGCACAGTCCTATATACGGTGATCGCCACCAGTCACAACCTGGCTCAGAACCCGGCTCCCGTCCCGGGCTGGGAATGAAGATCCTTGGAACGGCACTCCTCCAAGCAGCCCCACTCGTCCATGCAACCAGCGCTGATTCAGGAAAAGAGGGAGAGAGAAAGAATGGAACAGGCTCAGGAAAAGGACACGCTCGCTCAAAGGTAAGTGCTGCAATCACACACACTTGCAGATGGTATTAAATACGTCCCTCTCTCACCCTTTACTATGCTCCTGTCCCTCTGCACTGCTTGGTCCGGAGCCCTTGGTGCCGTCTACAGCCGTGGAACTGGAAGCCACAAAGCTTGCAAGGTAAGTTCGATAGTGCATTCTTCCAACATACACCGTTGATTCAAAGGTCTTTCACCAATTATAATCCCTTATGTTCTTTGATCACACTAGTGTTCAGCAGCTAATATTTCTCCAACCAGCCTTCTGTCCGCATGGAACTGCTGTCGATTGAGCTCTTGGTGTTACTCCTCGGGACCTCCCGTGTTGTTGCCACTACAGAAAAGGTTGTAGTGTTCCCTGGTTTTTCAACTCAGTGCCCCAGTGCAGTAATGTGTGGTCGGCGTGTAGTGCCCCTCCCCCACTGTGCTATCAAGCCTGGAGACTGGTTCACCTTGGTGGATTTGAAAGATGCCTACTTTCACATCCGGATTGCGCAGGCGCACAGGAAGTTTCTCCACTTCGCCTTCGAGGGCCAAGTGTTCGAGTTTGCTGTTCTCCCACTCGGCCTGTCTCTAGCTCCTCACACTTTCTCAAAGTGCATGGATGCAGTGTTAACCCCCTGATCCTTGACCGCCTCTCCAAGTTGGGCTTTTGGGTCAACAGGGAGAAGAGCTGTCTTGTGCCAGCCCATCAGGCGCAGTTCTTCGGACATGTTTCTCGATTCCATCGCCATGCTGTCCATGCTGGTGCCAAAGATAGTTGCCTCCATAAACGCGTGTCTCTCCCTTTTCCGGTTGAGAGCCTCCATCAGGGTGTCCCTTTGCTAGAGACTGATGGGCATCCTAGCGGCTGCATCCCAAACCCTCCCCCTTGGCCTCCTTCATCTAAGGCCTCTGCAGTGGTGGTTCAGGTCCCATGGCATGCATCCTCGCCGCGACAGAGCACGTTGAGTGACAGTCACTCAGGCATGCTGGAAGGCGCTCCGCTGGTTTTGGAGCCTTTCGGATTTAACCCTTGGTGTTCCCTTGGGGCCAATCTAGGGAGCTGTCTGCAATAGACGGGGAGTCCGGGGCAGTTGGACGCCGCCTGTCAGGGGCCTCCATATCAACACATATTAAAAAATATTATCAATGGCATTTTATAGGGGCCCTTTGATATTCTGGGGCCCTAGGCCACCACCTAGTCTGCCTGTATGGTGTGCCAGCCCTGTTCACAAATATAGTCACAGGTTTATGCACACATCCTAAAGACCTACTGTAATGGGATACTGACTACATTTCTTCAGCTTTCAATCTCTAGTTGTAGAGATTGTGACTGTTTCCTTGTGTTTTTTTAAATCATCCATCAGATGTCCTGGGATTGCTTTTCAACATCCTGACAGAGGGTGGTATAATCAAACCTTTTATACTTCCTGCTTTCATGAGAAATTAGTAGTACTTAACTGAAATTATTTCAGGCACATCCTGTATATATCACACTAGTCAACAGCAATTTAGTTACAGCATAATTTTACTTAATACTAACAGAAAGTGACTACAGTATACCTAATGTAAACTTATTTGTTTGATTTAATAGTATTTCTGATGATAAGAAGAAAAAAAAATTGGAATTTTGGAAAAATGGATGAGTCATTTATAGTCGACAGAGGAGCTGAAAGTAGTAGAAAAGAAACAAACCTATCGCATGTGGTGCCATTCCCTGATTTATTTTTCAAGCAGATAATTTCACTACCCTGATGTTGGAAGGATGTGGCAAAGGTGTTTTAGGTTAATAATGAAATCATCTTCTGCTAATATTACACCAGGAAAGACATAAGTAAGTATTATATTCACTTGCACCAAAGGCTTTATCAAGGATTTACGATCGTTTAAACCAGACGTTTTTACTAATCTTCGCTAACCATCCTAGGTTCATTGTTTTAAAAGACAGTACTTGCATTTAGGAACTATCTAATTGTGTGTTCTTCCATATAGTTTATATTATTTATGTTTTACATATATTAAAGGAAAAATCTTCAGTCATTACATAACAAACCATTGTGATTTTTACATGACACAACTGCTTGAATAGGCATATTAGAGCACTGAATTTTTCCTGAAAAATATTATATGGAAGTGTATTTTAAATTAGGTGTTATCAAGAACCTAAGATTTGCTACTAATGTGGGCATGTCACAAAACAAAAAATGTAGACCTCCTTTGCTCCGTGGCAATTCA
This sequence comes from Amia ocellicauda, assembly GCF_036373705.1. NCBI lineage: Eukaryota > Metazoa > Chordata > Actinopteri > Amiiformes > Amiidae > Amia > Amia ocellicauda. Next base: position 15,113,743 of record NC_089861.1, on the reverse strand, counting down.
TTTAAAACGCAGACTTCAGAAAAATCAGTAAAATGTGCTTTTAATTTCGTACGTGCTGGTGGAGCAAGATAACTCTCCTTGACAGGTTTGTTGGAAGTTTTCATCTTCTTTCAGTTGAGGACCTTTTTTTTTTTATAGAGTTTTAAAAAGTAATGGGAAAGTGTAAATGACAAGAACATCTTTCAACTTTTCCTCATCTGCCTGCATGGACTACTACTCTCATGTGGCTTGGAGAATTTATGTCTGCAAAAAAAAAAAAAAGCAAGTGTATTTCCTCTGTGTATTGTTCAAACAGACTCCATCAGATTTGTCTTTAACTGAGTCAATTGTGTGGTTACATGGGGAAATGTAACCATATTAACAGAGGGATTTTCATGAAGATGAGCTTCCATGTTGTGCTTTTTCAGAAACAGCAAATCATGTATTGCTTGTTACACGATGGGAAGTGTATGTATTAAAAATGTATGGCACAGTCATTTAGAATATTGGGAATGTTCTGTAAAATACAATTGATCAAAACAGGAACACTGGCTCAAATCAATCCGCTAATTGGCTGATCCATAAAAAGTAGCAGCTTTTACAGTAAAGTATTCAGAGCTTTCTCCAACAGGGTAAACACTTTGCAAAGCTGTAGTCAGATATTAAGACTTTATTAAGACCCTTGACAATTCCATTTGAAACTCGGTATATATGAAATGGAGTCAGTAGATGGATGCCTGATTAAAATACAATGCAGAGAGGATAAAAATTGAAAGGGTTCCTGCATACCCACATTCTTGCTTTGCCTTTTTCTCCAAAGACATGCCTTTATACAACTGAGTTTCCTGCATGTCGGCCATATTCTTGATTAGTTTCTGTTCTGAAGAAAGATATCCAAAAGAGAATTTGCATTAATTCATAGACTTCCTGCTTTGTCCATTTTAGCCTGTTTGAAGTGTATCTACATGACGCTGTGTCTCTGAAACTCCTGGTCTGCAACATTACCATAAAGGATCCCTCCATCCTGTGAGATCAAGAATCCTTCTCATCGGGACTTCACTGAAGCACATGGGATGGAGAAGTGTGTCTGTTTAAATAATAAATAAAGTGCTTGGTGTGGGAGCCACAGAAAAGCACTGATGACCTGGTGTTCTGTTCAGTTGGGAGGCCACCTGGAGAGGTCTCCACACATCCTCTGTGCAGCCTAGAGGAAACTACTGACGGATTACTGTGTACCCATCCTTCAGGGCCTACATCACAGTACTGTTTTTCCAAGTCTGATTCCCACTGAAGACATACAGTCACATGAATCACATCCAACAAAAACAACAACCCCTTTGACCTGTAAGGATAGTCCGCCCAGTTTCCAAATCCTTATAAGAGATATGTTTGCTTTTGCTCCAATGAAAAAATCCCTAGAGGCAAGTCATGATTTAATTCCATTACGAACCATAGTAATTTGTTACTAGGGTAGTGTACCTCTTTTGAAATTAAAAAAAAACACAGGCATACAGCTCATTCTATATGTTGCTTTACAAAGCTGTTATTTATGTTCCTCTGGCTTGTTTGATCTACCTGACAATTCAAGGATGCTTCAAAGATATGTGCCTTAAAGCAATAAATGGACATTTAAAGAAAACTTGCATTCTATTGTTTGTGTATTGTAGGTCAAATATAATACATGTAAAACATGTTCGCAATAGGTTGTATGATATTATGGTGAGCCATATATTTGATTTTAGAAGTAAAAGACAAATGTCTGTTTTATTTATATATAAAAACAAGGGTATTCATTTTATATTGATTAATCAATTAATCTTACATTTACTGTAATATACAATTGTTGTTAAAGATGGTAAACAAACAGTTACATCGCATCTTTACTGTAATTTATAGACAATTTAACAGTTACTTTTATGGAATTAGAAGGCACTGTTTTTTTACTGTGATTTCTATAAGACACATTTTTCAAAAAAGTCTTAGTAATGATTTAAGTCTTTTTGGGGGGAAATGAAGAAACAACATCTTCAGATTTCAATGAGAGAAAAATGTCATACTGCATAACTATTTCTCTAAGCAAGACACATTTTAAACAACTTTTTTTAATGTTGTCTGGCAGTAAGGAACTGTGCTTTTTTCCTTCATTTTTGGCAACTGTAAAGTGGTGAGTATATCTTCCTTTAGTATGTTTGCCACCATCTTTCGATGTGCCTTCTGCCAATTTTTCCATTTCCTTCTTAAAGTTGGGACAGCAGTAAAGAAGATGAATTCATTGTTGGAACGAAATTGTAGGACAGAAGTTTTCAGTCAATCAGCTTTATTCAAGTGGATCCACACAGTGACCATGCAGCTTGTTAAGGGAGGGGGCATCACACAGGGGGAGAGGGCAGTCAGTTCCCTTTTTATTGGAGCAAACAGTGATACAGAAGCAAATGGTGACCAATCATAAAGTTACACAGTTGTATTAGGAAAAGTCAGGTACTTTCCACAAGACTTGATTACTCTTAAACTAAGATTGTTATCTATGATAGGGTGCCATATCTGCCTAGGACCTAACATCTGGGGTTTGTTCCTCTTGTTGGGGTTATAGATGTGTATACAGGTTGCATGTTTGTGCAGAGTTATAATTAATGGGAGTTTATTAGAATAAATGATAAAGAGTATGCTTCTACAAGATACATACACAAAGAAAATAGACAAAGTAGAAAACAAACACAATTCATATTAACCCTTCCTCGATTAATTCATTTTTTAATCAACCTAAACCCATAGGCATTATTAATCGATTCATATTTAATGGATTCAAACCACTATACAAAGTAAACGTACAGGTGTGAAGTATTTTAATTTAGAAAAAACTATTTAGGTTGGAGAGAATGGAGAATTCCAGTTTTCACTGTGCCCATATTATTGTATTATAAAATATACCAGTCAATCAAATAAATCCAATCAATCTGTGAAACCGAGCATCTCCATTGCCCCACTTGCCAATTGAAAATTACAATTGATTTTCCAATGAGTAGAGGCAAGAAGACACTGGCAATTCCCCTCTATTATACAGCTGTTTCATTACATTGCAACATATTTATTTTCTTTCTCTCTTGCTTAATGCGATTTCCACTTTTGGTTGTTGTTGCTGTAAATCACACAGAACCCAGGAGTAAAGTGCAATAGTGCAATGGAGGTCTTTTATGCAATTCTCAAATTTGATTGAATGAATAAAATAAGCTGTACTATGAATCCAATAGAAGAATCTCTCCATAGATGTAAGAACATTGTAATGTAAATTGCAATGAAGAGGCATTGTGAGTATTTCAATGATCAAGAGATACGTTTTATGAAGATACAGTGATGATAAATTAATTTTCAGAGAAGTGCCAATTAATGCTAAGAAAAATGCAAAACATATGCCAGTTATCCTTTTAAAAAAATGTACATAATTGATTCATTGAGAACTTATTCCACATCTGTGAGTTGCCTGTATTTTAAATACTACCAGCTTACCATCAAAAACATCTAACAGACAGTAAACCAAAATATAAAACCCGTATTAACAAGAAACCAGTCAACTATCCACTAAAGGTGTTTGTAAAAGACCCATTAACCCATTACATATTTCAAACAGATGTGGACCTATAAAAAACTATTAAAACAAGATGTGAAAACAGCCACATTATGAAACATACCCAATTGAAGAAATGTAAGAAGCAATTGAGCTACACATTTGTTCTAAAATTTTTGAAGATATATTTTGATCTCTACAACCATATGTCTGCCTTTTTAAACACTTTTTCTTTAACTAGAGATTTCTGTGCACCACATCCATCACTTTATTTCATGTATAGGGATTTGCTAATGCATGCAGGATGAATTTAGCTTACTTAAGAGGGATTTGTGCTTATACTGAAATGTGCTTTTCATCATTACTGTTAACTGAAGTAAGTTCCTTTTTACCAGATGCTGGTAAACTGAATTCACTAGTTTGATACTGTGATGCACACATACAATAATCATAACTGTGCTTAACTGTGCAGATCTCAGCAGAGTAATGGCATTGGCAAGTTTGTGATAAAGAGCTGGAGTCAGGAAAATTACCCCTACAGTGCACAGCATACGTAAGTAAACTGAGATCTCAAGGATGCCTTATGATTGCGTTGTCTAAGAATGGAGTCTCAAACTCTAATCCTAAAGGGCCATACTATATTCTGAATTTCAGTCCAGTCTTGGTTACTGAAGTAATCTATCTATCTATTAGAGCCACTGGGATCAGCAGCATCTTTTGCAATGCAAAATACACATATTTCAAGGTTCCTATTTGTGAAGTTAATCAGACAATAAGTCAAAATTGTGATTCCCTACAAGGTGTGCAATTGTTTGTACACTGCAGAAGTTGGCAAGTTTGAATCAACCAAGGTTTTCCTCACCTTATCGTCCAACAGTCACCCTTGTACTTACTCTAATGGGCACCTGCTGTGTAATCAGTGAGTACTCTGTTTGTCCATCCCATAAAAATAAATCTTTGCTGTTTGCACTGTGCAGTGTGAGAAGAAAGCGCAAGATGTGGAAAACAAAAGTTAATCAGGGTGTGTATATTCCTTCCTATACAGCAGTTAGCCGTGTTAATTGACTATTAGAGATTCCAAATTGTGAAGTTCTAAAATACAAAACAACAGTTATACAATTTAAAAAATATAAAAAAACACAAAACAAATACAGCTATTTTCTATCAGATCAGTGGAAACAAAACAGGACTTTATACTAATCTGATTATATATATTACAAATGTAAATATCATACTGCACATTCATTCTAAAATATAGCATAATCAGAAGTAAAGGTAGAAAACCAATAAATATCATATATATATATATATATATATATATATATATATATATATATATATATATAAGAACATAAGAACATAAGAACATAAGAAAGTTTACAAACGAGAGGAGGCCATTCGACCCATCGTGCTCGTTTGGTGTTCATTAATATCTAAGTGATCAAAGGATCCTATCCAGTCTATTTTTAAATGTTCCCAAACTTTCAGCTTCTACCACATCACTGGGTAGTTTATTCCAGATTGTGACGACTATCTGTGTGAAGAAGTGTCTCCTGTTTTCCGTTCTGAATGCCTTGAAGCCCAATTTCCATTTGTGTCCCCGGGTGTGTGTGTCCCTGCTGATCTGGATAAGCTCCTCTGGTTTGATGTGGTCGATGCCTTTCATGATTTTGAAGACTTGGATCAAGTCCCCACGTAGTCTCCTCTGTTCCAGGGTGAAAAGGTTCAGTTCCTCAGTCTCTCAGTAGGACTTTCCCTCCAGACCTGGAATAAGTCTGGTTGCTCTCCTCTGAACTGCCTCTAGAGCAGCGATATCTTTCTTGAAGTGTGGAGCCCAGAACTGTACACAGTATCCAGATGAGCTCTAACTAGTGCATTGTACAGTCTGAACATTACTGCCCTTGTTCTCAATTCTACACTTTTGGCAATGTACCCTAACATCCTGTTTGCCTTTTTTATTGCTTCCCCACATTGCTTTGATGGAGAAAGTGAAGAGTCCACATAGACTCCTAGGTCTTTCTCATGCATTACTTCATCTAGATCTGTACCTCCCATAGTGTAATTATAGTGGACATTTTTGTTACCTGCATGTATTACCTTGCACTTGTCCACATTGAATTTCATTTGCCAGGTGTCAGCCCACAACTGAATATTATCTAATTCCCTTTGAATAACCTGTGCTGCCAAGATTGTATCTGCTGAGCCACCTATTTTAGTATCTGCAAATTTGACAAGTTTGCTAACTATCCCAGAGTCCAGATCATTAATATAGATTAGAAAAAGCAAAGGCCCTAGTACTGACCCCTGTGGAACTCCACTAACAACCTCACTCCAGTTAGAAGAGACTCCTCTAATCGACACCCTCTATTTCCTATACATCAACCAGTTCATAATCCATCTACTTACATTACCCTGAATGCCTACAGCTTCCAATTTGAGGATCAGTCTTTGGTGTGGAACCATATCAAAAGCTTTTTGGAAATCTAAGTATATCATATCATAGGCTTTCACGTGATCTACAGCTGCAGTTGCATGTTCAAAAAATTCTAATAAATTAGTAAGACATGATCTGCCTCGTCAACCCATGTTGACTATCTCCAAGAATATGGTTTTCATTAAGATGCTCCTCTATTTTCTGTCTAATCATTTTTTCCAACATTTTACAGGTGATGCAGGTGAGACTGATTGGTCTGTAATTTCCTGGCTCAGTTTTGTCCAATTTCTTGTGGATTGGTATGCCATTTGCCGTCTTCCAGTCAGTTGGCACATCCCCTGTTCTAAGTGTCATTTGGAATAATTGAGTTAGCGGCCTATAAATAATTTCCCTCATTTCTTTAAGTACTGTTGGAAATATCCCATCTGGTCCAGGTGATTTGTTTGTTTTTAATTCTGCTAGTCCCTTTAGTACCTCCTCCTCATTTATCCTGATCTCTCTTAGGGTTTGACTGGACTGATTGTCATCCTGTGGCATGTCATCTGTTTTTTCTTTTGTAAAAACCTCTGTGAAATACTCATTTAGAATATTTGCCACATCTTGTTAGTTTTCCAAGATACCTCAATTTTTGCCCTTTATCTGTTTCACTTCCTCCTTTATTGACTGCTTGCTGTTGTAATATTGAAAAAAGCTCTTTGCATTAGTTTTAGCTCCAAGAGCTATGTTTCCTTCTATTTCCCTCTTTGCTTTCCTGATCCCTTTCTTAAGATCTCTTTGCAGCTCAACATATTCTATGTATTTTGTTTCGTCACCATCCCTTTTGTATGCACTATACAACATTTTCTTTCTCTTGATATTTTTTTGCATACCTCTATTAAACCATTTTGGCCAGTGTTTTTTGGTCCTCAATTTGCTAAGTTTTGGTACAAATTGCTCCTGAGCCTCAAGTAGTATATTCTTAAAATATACCCATCCATTTTCAACTGACTCTGTATCCAATGTGCTCCAGTCTACCTCTTCTAAGTGCCGTCTCATACCTTCAAGGTTTGCTTTTCTAATATTGTAGACCACTGTTTTAGACTTGGACCTTGTTTTTTGAAAGAATGCCTCAAAGCTAATCATATTGTGATCACAATTTGCCATTGGTTCTCTGACTAGTGTCCCTCTGACTCTTGGTCATTTGAAAAGAGCAAGTCAATACATGCGCTCTCTCTGGTTGGTTCCCTGACAAATTGAGTTAGAAAGCAGTCATTTACCATCTCAACCATTTCTATTTCTGCTTCTGTAGTCCCCACTGGGCTTTCCCAGTCTAAGTTTGGGAAATTGAAATCCCCCATTATAACAGCCATATCCTTGCTACATGCAGTCCTGATTACACTGTACAATACAATCTTTCTGAATATCTGAGTTTGGTGGCCTGTAACACACTCCTACCGCTAATCCTCCAGATCTCTTGTTTCACCCACAAAGATTCTGTTCCGTTACTGGGATCTAATACAAGTTCTTCTGCCTCAATGTCAATTTTCACATATAATGCTACTCCACCCCCTCTTCGATTTTGCCTGTCTCTCCTAAACTGTGTGTATCCTTCCAACTTGTATTCATCCCCATCATTTTCTGTAAGCCATGTTTCTGTCACTCCTAAAACATCATAGTCACACGCCAGCACTGTGGCTTCCAAGTCCAACATCTTGTTCCTTATACTCCTGGCATTGAGGTACAAACATTTCAGGACATTTCCTACTAGCAGTTTCCCTTGGTTTTCTTTCCATAGTGGAACATCTCCCATTGTCAGAGCTCCCTGCCCCCCTGGTTCCTAGTTTAAATGATTCTCAATTTCACTGCACATACGCTCTCCCAATGCATTAGCCCCCCTTCTGTTTAGATGTAGACCATCTGGTTTGTACAGGTCCCATCTATTCCAGAAGAAAGACCAATGCTCCATAAACCTAAACCCCTCTTCCCTACACCAAGCTTTCAACCACATGTTAAACTTTCTAATCTCTGCCTGTATCCCTGGCCTGGCACGTGGTACCAGAAGTATTTCAGAGAAAACTACCGTAGAGGTTCTGCTCTTTAGTTTTGTTCCTAACTCTTTAAATTTGTCTTGCAGAACCTCTGTCCTACCTTTTCCTATGTCATTGGTTCCAATGTGGACCATGACCAGTGGATTCCCCCCGGCTTTGGCCAGTAGCCCGTCTACTAGGTTAGGGAGATCTGCAACCTGAGCACCAGGCAGGCAAGATACCATGCGGGTCTCCTTATCACTAGAACACACTGTGTGATCTACACCTCTAAGAATTTAGTCTCCTACTATAACTACCTCCTTCTTCTGGGGGGGAGTGGGCACCATGGTGCTCTGGTGCTCAACTGCCCTCCCATCACCCTCTGAGCTGTCACTGTCCAACTCAGTGTCCAGCAGTTGGAACCTGTTGGGCAATTCAAGCTGTTGGGGTGTCGTTTTCTGCGGTTACGACCTACTGTAACCCAGCAGTTCTCTACGCTGTACCGCTCTAAGGTCTCAACTCTCCTAGGTTTTGGCGTGCACACCATCTCTCTCATGGGCTGATCGACCAATTCTTCTATATCCCTAATACAGCGCAGATCGACAAGCTGAGCCTCAAGATCACGAACCTTGATCTCTAGGATTTCAACCTGCCGACAACGTTCACAAATGAAACCTTCTTGGATGAGTTCATCCAGGAAGGCAATCATTCTGCAAACCTGACACTGTAGTGGCCACATGCTTCTAAATGTTACTTTTTTTTATTGTTTGTTTCTTTATACGTCTCTTGGTTCCTGCTGCTAGTCAACTGTCTAACTTTTGTCAGCGAGAAACAGCACAGCTCTTTCTCAACAGCTGCTTTAAGTAGCTTTTGTCTACCTACCCCCAATTCACACCTAACTGGCCCCACCAGGCTCCTCCTGCAGCAGAATTCCTGCTAGTTCTAGACAAAATCTCCCTTCTCCAACCTGTTTACTTTCACCAACTCAGCAGCTGAATGGAATTGACTTCAATTTAGGCAAACTACAGATGATGCTAACGTCAATTAAGGCAAACTTAAAACAAAATGAGCAATGCTAAGACTGGTCTGAAACAAGTCAAACAACAAGATGGCTGCCTCTCACCTGTACTCTCCTGTCTCCCTCTGTGGCAACTTGTAAATACTTCTGTTTACCTCTGGTCTCAACAGCTGCTTTAAGTAGCTTTTGTCTACCTACCCCCAATATATATATATATATATATATATATATATATATATATATATATATATATATATCCAGCACTGCATTCAAACATCACATTTTGTTTATTTCCCTTCCTTTATGTGCAGATTTGGCATTTTGAAAGGGTCTATCTCAAATTCAGCTTAACTTTAGGACCCTTACTTAATGATATATTCTGAAAATCCAGAAATTGTCTTATCATAGCTGTTTCTTTTTTGTTAAATTTTAATTGAAAACAATTACCTGAAAACAGTATGGCTATGTTTTCCTAACAGCAATTAAAAAAGCTTGCCTCATATTCATTAATTTAATTGATCAAATCCTCCAATGTGAAGTCCAATTGACCTTTACAACCACTGTTCATCCCACATGGGAGTTTTTCAAGTAAAGCAGACAAATTGCACAATTTAAAGAAATGCGTTAACAAGAAATTATCCAGACTTGTCTCAAGCTGCTTCCCTGGAATGGTGCTTAGAGACGCAGAAACATTAACACAGGATGAGAGGCCTTTTTGAGACTTGCAAGTAAAACAGAAAGCACATAAAATTGACAAATTGTGACAGGAAAAAGGACTAATGATTAAAGCTTAGCGGCACAGGAATAAAGACAAACAGTTAATTTGGAACTCTGCTGGAAAGGGATATCAGGCCTGACACAAATGTGGTGCTGAATCCAAAGTAAGCACATATATCATTGTGAAAACATCAAAGATTATACATGCATTTGTTCTTTAAAAACTGCAAGAGGCCTACATAAATGGTATGATTTAGTGTATACATACATATATATATATATATATATATATATATATATACACATATATATTTGTTTTGTCTCTGTCCAATTTAGTTTAATGAAAGTAATTAAGTAAATAAACAAACCAGGTTAATAAATTAATTAATTAAAACACTGTCCAAATTTGGAAAACCGAGATTCTGAAAACTCTGCCTCATAGAAACTAATTGTAAAAATCAATATGGAATCTTTAATAATTTTGATGACTTTTGATTCTCCCCGCAGTGCTTATCCCTTCTATAATAACTGTGGAGTTTGATACACAATACATCTCATATGTTCTACAACTTGCAAAGGTTATTTATGTCAAATGATGGTTACTAATTCATTAATATAGCTTTTATTAACTGCTGCATTAGTTATTTCTGGGTTATTTTAAAGGTGTTTTATGAACTGGTTTATGACTATCCATACATTTTATAGTGGCCGGAACTGAAACTCACAAGTTGAATCAATCGATGGTGACTGCACTGTGTAAGTATAAATATAAATATGATATGATACTTTTCAAAAATGTGTGAAATGCCACCAATCTGCATTTCACTTTTATTTTATTTGATGTGTGCAAGAGTCACATATGCTATCTGGTTTGTGTACACTGGTACATGTAATGGTAATGTGCATTTATGTGTTTCTGAAAGTTCATGAGTGAATAGACATGTTTCCTCTATAATTTAATATACTAGAACTACATTTAATTCAAGTTACTTAATCAGTGAAAATTGATTTTACCTTAGCTATATTTAATTGACCATTTCAGCTATGTATAAAATTCTTTATTGATGTATTTTCAGTTACTTTGTGTTTGTCACACATGCAGTCTATTACAATCACAGAAATAAGAGGATAATCCAAAAACACTTTCAACATACATTCCGAAAGTTTTTTCGGTGCTATCAACAGTGCACAATTTTGTGTTAGTACAATACCTTTCAGCAACTATTATGGTATGGCAGTACCTGTAAAAGACACTCCAGACCTTCTAGAATGGAGTGACTGTTTGAATATACTGAAGAGATCAAGCAAATGCAAAAGCAATGCTTCCCGTTTATGAGTTTTCAATTCCAAGTGCTGCTTATGCATATTAACTCAATCACCATATATTACTATTATGATTGCAGATCCTGGCTTCAAATAGTACTCTTTTTATTATAAATCATGCTGAAACTCTCACACACTTGTATTAATAAAAGCGCTAGTTACAAATTAAAAAAAGAACAAGAACCAAACAAAATGAAAACAGCACTTTCTCTGTGTATACAAAACCAGAGACATTAACAGCTGTCTCACACATGTTTTAAAGTTTAAGATTGCTGATTCATACACCACAATATCTATTTAGTCACAGGTTTAAATAATATATTCCCGTTTTCTTCTTAATTTAAAATATTTAATTAAAGGATTATATTCTGGCAGTTTGTATTTCATAAATTGCCTATGGAAGGCAATGTCTTATGTGTTCTCTGGCTTTTGTTGCAGCTTGTCATAGGAAGGGTAAATACAAAGCCAAACATACATCATGAAGCAGTGAGATGTGAACATTCTGAACAAATCAGTGGGTTAAAATAATTAAAAAAATTAATTTGTAAGCCGGGATACAGATGGATACAGAATGATAGGTTGCAAATGTAACCCTGGTTATCTGAGAAATAATTTACCACACACAGGGGGAAGGGCCTATATCATTACTAAGATCGGTGAATGGAAGTTGTCTAACAAAGCTGCTTATAGGCTACTCTATGCTGTCACTCAAGCAGCCCTCCCTTGCTTGCTATATACAATGTGAAATACAGTCTCTTTTTTGCCTGAACCCAAAAAGGCTCATGCCTCACTGCCTTTGGTTAGTATCCTCTTTCTCAGATAACTAGAGTTGCAGTCGTAACCTATCGTTATCTACCAAATCAAGGATACTATCGGGGGAGGGGTTACCACATACCCAAGCCATCGTCTGCAGCTGACTGGTAAGGAAGCCTACCCTGAGGCCATAGCCTGCTGAGGGAAAAGCCTTAACTAAACCAATAATGATAATAATGACAAGGGGGGCCGGGAACCGACAATGACCTGCACACCCAAAATAATAGACCAGGAGCAGGGTCCAACAGGCCCACCTCTGCTGGAAAGAAAAACAACACTGCACAGTTAACAGGGCAACAGAACTTGTACACCATCCATCAGGTATACCAGGAGCCAGACACAACGTCTGCTCACCTGGGATCAACTCAAACCAGCTGTCACCCACAAAGCTTGTACATGAAGTGTGAAGCGACAATGTGTGCAGCTTGCTCATGTGTTTTGCAGACACGATGGCAAACAAAAACACACGTTTTAAGGAAACTCTGGAACTCTATTCAATTAACTGGTCAAAGGGAGCCTTAGAAACTGCGTCTAGCACTACATCAAGGTGCCAGGTAGGAAGGGAAAGGTAGCAAGGAGGCCAAAACTTGCGTTCTTTATTCAGTAACAGGGAGGCCACGTTGTGGATGCATCTGAAGAGCACGAAACCACATCTGCATCTGTCTCAGCTGCAAAAGGCTGAGGAGTCTGTGTGCAAAGAGCTAGCGACGGGAAGGAAAGTACTCACGCAATGAAGACTTGAAAGTACGTGTCCTTGAAATCCACCATGATTTTCATGGAGGAGCTATGATTTTATGTAGTTTTTGATTTTGTTATTTTAAGTGACTTGAGTAAGCTAGTCTAGATGAGTCAGAACAACCTGATATTCAAACAATTTATTGTCTATTATCTAATTAGAATGATTAGTCTGATTTCAAAGTCTAAAATTATTCACAATTATTTACTTCCGATAAACATCTGTATGAAGACAAAAAATTGTGTTGGTGTTCAACGTGGATGTTTTGAGGGAGGAATGGGATGTTGATAACCACAAAATAATTTGAACATCACAGTACTTTAATAACCTTCCATTGTACATTTCTGATTACTTTATCAGCATAAACAAAACAAAGTCTTCATGTCAACCCCAATTTAAAATGAACTTACTTGACTCACAGGGAGAATAAATCTGTATTGTTTTTTTTATTTTAATTCCTCTTGGGGAAAAGTGTCAAGAAAAATGATTTCATAGCTTCAGGCTCCAAAATCAGTTTACTCCATTTCCCTTTTACACATTAAAGAAAGATACATGGAATATGAATTGTATTGTAATTTCTTTTTTTACACATTATTCATAAGTTTAAGTGTATTTTAGATCTATTTAGATTTTTTCTCTAGTGTATGTACAGTTGGCATACTTTATGATTTACCATCACTTTGCTTGTCAACCTTACTGTCCAAAACACATCAAAGTTTTATTGTGTGTCACAGAGACAGTGAATGATAAATTGAAGCAAGTGATTTCCCTCTGTTTTGTGGGAACTTTGGTGGGGATTAGAGTAGATCTCTGTATCTTTGTAATTTCTGTTCCCAAGACTAAAATACTGTTTAGAACTTAAACTGACCTTCTCCTCTAGAGAGCAAAACATGTTTTGTATTTATTTATTTATTTGACAGATGTTTTTATCCAAGGCAAGATGGATAAAAAAAATGTTAGGGTTAAGCAACAACAATAACAACAACAACAAAGGTATATTGTGAGTTGTTGCCTTCCTAAGGGTATTACATTATGTTGATGGATAGAATTAAATTATGCCTGTAAATTCCATAACCTCCATGTTTTGACCTCCACATGATACTTTACTGTAGGCAATTTTAAAAACTTTTAAAATTTCCTACCTGTGTTTTTTCTTTGAAAAATAAGTGTCCACAAAACATATCCACAATATTAATCTACAATGGTCTGTTGACCATTACTCGTGCTTAAGAGACAATGCTACATGTTTTTGATTGTCAGGCCTATCTTTTGAAATTTGAAATTAAATAAGCAATCAATTAAACAGTTCCAGTAAATGTCCTAATTATGTTTAAATTGTAGGCAAAAAATGTCAATGTAGCTTATGTCCTTAAATTATTTTCATGATAACCCAGGATTTATGGATATGAATGCATATTACCATCACATTTTTTTTGTTCAGTCAGTTTTGTTTTTAAAATTAAAACAGATACATTCATAAATCAATACGTTCTTAATAATACTCTGGATCATAATTATTCTCCTGCAATTGTTAGCTTTAGATTAAATATGGTATTGGATCTTTACATTACGTGCTTGAGAAATGTGCAATTTTGCCATCAATTGCTATTTGTACTGCTCTTTTTGAGAAAGCTAAAAGACTGTGGTGCACCAGTGCTTCTGTTTAGAGGTCACTGACATCCATTTTCATAGTTTAATGTTTTCTGTATATAGCTTTGCAAATGTTCAACTGTTTTATCAGTGCCATGCTACAGTTGTTTTAATAGCTTACTACCAAGCCCATGTCCCATTAGCTGCCATTGGGGTAATTACAACACTTAAAAAAGTGATGGAAATTATACTTCAATCAGCTGGCAAAAAAAATAAAAAATGCTGACAAATTATACAAAATACTAATCTGATTAAACAATAAACAATTTTGTTGACAGAACACTGTTAAGAGTAAATGACTATTTCAGTAACAAAATACATTAAGGTTGATTTTATCAGTGTAAAAAACATTTTTCTCTAAAGAGGATATTTAGAGATTTTTTTGTGTGTGTGTTTGTGTGACTTATTTCATTTTTTATACCTATTACATTATATATTCTGTGATTATGCAAGAGGCCTTCTGCTTGGTAATAAAGTAAATATGAACATAATTAAAGAATTGTCAAATGATTTATATTGGATAACCAAAAATAGCTGAGATACATTGTAAATAGATTTCAATGGAACAAAAGTTTGTTATACAAATCAAATGGGAGGTATAACACTAGAGTTAGAAACCTATGAAAACCTAGTGGACTAATCTATGTTCTCTTCTAAGCAATATGAAGCACTGATAAGGAAAAGTGTTGAAAATAAATCAGGGAAGGTATTATTAACAATATATAATATCTTTCATTGTTAGGCAATAGTGCTAAAAAAAAATTAAAAAAAAAAACAGACATTAAAATAACTCTCTTTATCCAAGATTAAAGGACATTTTGGATCTGTCAAAAGTGTTAAGAGAACTGATGTTGATTTTGAACTTGAAGTGTTTTGGGACACAAAATATGAGGAATTTATTTAGTGAGATTACAAGTAATTACAATACATTGTCAAAAGTGAGGCCAAAGCCATGAATTCAAACACATCAACAAAACTGCTGCAGACTGTCTGGGTGAAATAATGGAATTAAAACATTTATTAAATAAAAACAACTTTTAAAATACTGCTTAGGGTCAAGGCACTGCTTCTGACATATCTCCTCTGTGGCCTTATCAAAACATCTGTAACAGTCTGGAAACAGACAGCCATAAAATTAAACATTTTAATCTCCATTTCACACATAAACAAGCCTCTGTTTGCACTGTGAACTTTTTTCAGTGATAAATATTTGTTTTTGTTTGCATGTATTCAATGTAATTGTAGCTTCAGGTTTCAAGTACCAGTTTCAAGTCTTATCTGATCATAGTCACTACTGATTATTATGTGTGTTGATGACTGGTTGTGTTTGTCTGGACACACCACTGGTATGTGTTCTTCTGTCTAACTAGGGATTTTATTCAGTCTTTTTAAATTTAAATTTAAAAGGAGCACAGCTATGCCCTGAGGTCTACATTTTTATCTAAGGTAATGCATAGCAAACTGTTCAAAAGTGTGATTTAAACTTGCATACAACCTTTTCTAAGGTCTAAATTTCCATAAATTTCACCTACAATGAAAAAAGTTTTAAATCAATTTGATTGCATAACCAATAAATGAAAAGTAACCCTCACAGGGCCAGACAGAGCCTTGTAGGTTGACCAGGTCACTGAATTCCAGTTACAGAAGGGGTCCCCTGAGTGAACATCATTCACAACATATGAAAAAAGCACCAGGAAAATATTGCTTTATGTACACATCATCTTAAAATTAAAATATTCATATTGAAACAAATACATATAAATGTTCTGAGTGACAATGGATTTAAATTTTCTGACTGGTACACATAAACCATTTAAATCAGACTTAAATCAACCCCTGGCACATAGTAACAATTTTGTTACAGTTTATAACATGGCTTTTGTGTGGTGCATTGGAATTGTCCTTGCAACCAAGTGAGTGACCTTTAGTTTTAGTTTCTGGCTGCTTCATGTTTCACAAAATCTGATACAAGATCGAGAACATATGGGAATAATTTTAAAAACCATATTTATTAAGTTATATAACCTAGCCAAAGATAGTGTATCTTGATTCAGCTGAGGAACTGCAGAGCTGAAATTTACAATTATGTATCTTGGCAAGGTACAGCCCGATAATAACCGAAGAAAAAAAAAAGTAGATTCTAGGAAGGGTTACTTTCTGATGACTTTTTAATGCAAGATACTTCAGCCAAGCTTTCATAGAAGGACAGATGAGTAAACAAAATATGTATTTGCAGACATGTGTTACGTGCTCTGTTTTGTATATAATTGAAAGCTGACATATTTCGTTGCAGCAAACAAGGATTTCTACTGCCAAATCTGTAAATCATGAATGGCTGACAAACAGTATTCCGTTTTACAAAAAAATACCACTGAAGACATTAAGGGACTGTACAGCTAGTATACCAGCTTTTGTCTAAGACTGCATTCAGGTAGTTGCTTTTCCAAAATACAGCACCTCCAAAACTGCATGATATTCATCACATTGCTTTCCAATCTCCCATGTGCATTTTCTCTAGTCACAACCCCTCCTTCACCTCCTTGACATTAAGAAAACAGAATGCAAGGTTAATGTAACTACTGGGAATGACGTATATTGCAGGGAAAACAACAAACTGCAGACACACAGGCAATCCCAGAAGAAAAGTCACCAGTAATAGGAGGTCAATTTGGCCTTCACACTCACTGGATTTTAAATGTTAAATTAATCTTATCTGGATTTTTCTTGAAGAGTGTCACTGCATCTGTATCCATAGCTGTCATATACTTTCTCAGGATTATCTCACATGGGAGTTATTTTGCAAAGAAACAATGAAGCTGTACATAGCCTTTTTACTTTACAGCATGATTTATCCTTATATTTTTCACTTGTATTGTAAGTGCTTTAAATTAAATATGACCTTGTATACTAATTTACTAATTGCATATTTGTTTTTCATAATTCCTTTGCAGTGTGGTTTAAAATGTTAAAATACACTGGTAAGCATATCTTTAATCATCTCCAATCAGCCAATTATTGTACGCTGTTCGATTTCTGGAAAAAAAAGAAAAAGTCAGAAGCTTACCATGTGAAACACTTAACCTTTCTGATAGTTCAGCTGAGCCTTTATTTTTGGCAGCTTGCCTGGGTTTGCCAAGTGCGAAATGCTTTTCTAATACTAAACATATTTTGCAACCTGTTTTTGCTCTGATTAAGAATGTTATGGGTGCATGCAGTACAAATTACTATGCCTCAAATGTCTGTACAAGAGGAATGGAATTTGTCATTCATAAAGTATATAATGCAGTCTTTAAAAACATTCACTTTCCAATGCAGTAATCCAGGGGTGTCAGACTCATCCTGGAGGTTTTGTTCCAGCCCAGCTTGCCTCCTTAATTTATCTAATTAAACAATTAACAGGATGAATTTAACACTTCTCTTCAAACTCAGAAATCTGTATCCAATACTTTCAAGAATAGAAGTTTGACTTGTATATAGAAAAAGCTAGAATTCTCTCAATATGAGCATATTGTCACTATTTAGCTGAGGAGAGGTTTATTTAGTTCAGGATCACTGCATAAATAGTAATAGAGAGCTGTTGAAGTGAACTGTATTGTATGCCAGTAAGACAGCACTGCATGAAGGGAACTAAGAGTTGTAAAAGCAGCAGTAAAGCAAAGAAGAAACCTATATTGTGTTATTATTTTAATTTTGGGTAATGAAGCAATTTAGATTTTATTATAATAAGTGAATAAAAGTTCCTCTTGTTTGATTTTACCGGAGAGTCTTTTACCTATTTATATCTGCCTGTCTCATCCTAATTCTAATTGATAGCAATCAAACAGAAAAACAAATGCATTTAGTCTGAGTTAATTTGAGCAAAAGGTTCCTGAGGCTGCTGTGGAAAATGAGAGTTTTAACATGAGTCTATAAGTATCTCATTTCACTGCTTGAAGAGCAAAGTGGAATGTAAATACCAAACTAAATATTGTATATTGCCAGTAAATTGTGTTTGGAAACGTGGAAATCTTGAAGAGTCTAGTATTTCCATACAAAATGTATTACTACTTAAACATGGTTTGTTTTGCTCTGCTTAACAAAACATATTGGTGGGAAGGTCATACATGTCAGTTGATGTCAGAATTACAAAATAACGGTAATGGCAGATTATATATCTGCCTTGACTGACATAATGAGGGAAAACCACAAAGGCTTTTTCACTTAAATGTCACTAAAAGATTTTCTTCCCTCTCTAATTGACAAAGAACACCCGTTGAAGCCATCATGCTTTAAACAAACAACAGAGGAATGTAATTTATGGAGTCTTGAAATATTAATAATTTGTTTATTTCCATTTCTAAAATTAAAAAAAAGTTTTACTGTTATTAAAAAGTCAAGGCAGTTTTGGGAAAAACAATGCTCAGTTTATGTAGTGTTTAAGTTTACTTATTAAGATTTATACAATATCACACAACACAACCAAAACACTCCACATGCAAAACACCTCTATGCAACATAAATACCATGGCAAATGTGCAAATTCAAAAGAGTGAAGCAAATCTTTAGCAATTTTGCAAAGAGTTCCATAATTATGCAAAGTCCACCACTGTATTCATACAAATCTTGGATCAGGAGCTCCAGACAGCCCCATTGCACTTTGATTTGAACAAGTGATGAATTCATTAATCTTGATTTGGCCTTTTGCTCCTTTGGCTGAGGGAATGATACTAAAATACTTTAAATGCACATACTAGCTGCTGGCCATCATTAGACTATTAGGATTCCTAGAAGCAGAACTATGGTTTCCTAAATCAAAAAAGACTGAGGTTTCAAATATGGTGGTAGTATAGAAAAAAGGTTGAAATCTAAGCACTCTGAAGAGTGGTTAATTAAAAACAAACTAAAACATCTTGGAATTGTGAATTTCTTCAGATATGACCAATTATATTTGAAAAAATTATATCAATGAATAGACAACGTTTATTATTTAAAGTCTGGAAAAAATTGAATCACTGTTTTTCAAGGGCAAACAACAGATGCAATGATTATCTATACCAGTCATGCTTGTGAATTTAACTTATAAATGCTACGTGAGACAGACAATTCAAAGTGTTACTATGCTACAAATATATTACATGTCTGTTACTTGTGTTGTTACATTGTTACTTTGGCATTGTTTCATTAAAGTAAACCGTGTACAGTACTGGTGTTATTCAGAGATTTACTGGATGTTAAGGACAATATGACTAGCCAATCTTCTTACTTGATATTTGTTTTTTTAACAGAGTGCAAAATTTATTTCATTATTTTGTATTATTATTATTATTTATTGCTTTGGGTAAACTCAAATATTTTACGTTAATTGGAAATGAATGGGCCAATTCACCTTTCATCATTATGTTTTAACATTATGGTGCTGGAAGACAGTTTCTTAAAGAGTGCGCTATCTTAAGTCTGTTCTGAAGAAAGCGGGTCCAGTTTTTTTAATGCTGAGATCCAGCTGTGTATTGCCAGTTTCGGTGAACATCTTCTTGATGATCTGCTCTCTCAGACATTTGTAAAACCATAGGAGGGTAAAAAGCCAGCAAAAAACTGTATAAAAGTGTCTTTAAGCCAGTTGAATGCTTACTTTTCAGAGCTTATGGGCTGGTTACTATAGCATGGTGCAGTCGCAGTAGAAGACCCTATATGAATACATTACTGCATATTGATGGAGGAGAGAAAATATCCCACTATCTAATTTGTTTCAGAGATTGATCTCATTTCATGTTTTCTTGATTCAATATTAGATATAGTAAATGTCACAATTTTTCAAGTGCAATATCAATATGTATCGTTTCTTACATGTTATTTCAGAAACTATTGACATTTTGAAGGACAGAATCAATTGCACTGTAGAAAGTCTTCACAATTACTCTCCCTACCTAGGAGCATCTTTCTTTCAAGGCTTAGAATGCCCAGGAAGCATACATTAGTAGCTAATATCATCTGTATCCTTCCAATTATTTGACTTTATTTTATGTATTTATTAATATGATGTTTGGAAAGCTTAATAATTATCCAAGAGCAGAAACCTTCTGAAAACATTTATCAAAGCTTGCAGTGGGGCAATTAATGTTGAATATTAGTGTTTCTCCAAACTTTTTTTACTTAAGCAGATAATATGATGGTGTGTTCTTGTCTCTTCTCTGACTTATTCTGTTTAGTTTATATAAACATGTATTATATATATATATATATATATATATATATATACAGATGGGTGACAAATTAAAGGAAAAACAAACATAAAGTGTCTCAATAAGGTGTTGTGCCACCACAAGCCACCAGAACAGCTTCAATGCTCTTGGCACAGGTTCTACAAGTTCTACAAGTCCATTCTTCCAAAAGATATTCCCTCATTTGGTGTTTTGATGATGCTGGTGGAGAGCGCTGTCTAACACGTCACTCCAAAATCTGTCCAATTGGGTTGAGATCTGGTGACTGTGAAGGCCATAGCATATGATTCACATCATTTTCATACTCATCAAACCATTCAGTGCCCCCTCATGCCCTGTGGATGGGGGCATTATCATCCTGGAAGAGACCACTCCCATCAGGAGAGAAATGTGTCACCATAGGATAAAGGTGATCACTCAGAATCAACCCGGCGACTATTGGAGACCGGCTGCTATTTGAGACCTGGCGAGTATTGCAAGTTTTATGGTATACACAAACACACACACACACACACACACACACACACATACACACATACATTACAGTCTTCATGTTTACTTCTTTTTATATTTTCAGTCAAAGTGTTTTCCTTTCATATGCAGTAAGGAATGAAAAAATGTCATATTATGCAAACAAAATAAAAGGTACAGCCAAAATTCCTTATGTGTTTATTCCAGGTATTCCTTTGGCAGTGTTGTCTTTCATGCTTAAGGGAGTAGTGTTGCTTGTGAAAAGCGCTCTTACAATGCATTTCAGCAACTAACAAGGCTAGGGGCTGATTAGTTTACACCTTACAGCAGGCTTTCATTGACTCATAAGTGAACTCCCTGAAGAATAAACACTTTAATAAACTTACCTCAGAAGAGCTGTTTCATCATCAAACACTAAGGTGTTCCACAAACATGGCTGAATACCGTTGCAATGTATGAAGGTAGACAGAAACAGAAAACTAACACGAGGTAATTGGCTCTGAGTTTACACACATGCAGAAGATATTTTGTTAAGCTGACAACAAATAGGTGATATGGAAAATAGATGTGTAGACTACATGTAGTATTTATCAAGAAAAACAAACTGAGAAGATGCACCAGCACTGCAACACCTTATGAATAATGGTGAAATATATGCCTGATACTAAGTGGAAAATAAATCTAAACAGATGGATCTACTAAAGTATATGCTGATTTTATGATTATTTTGTGATCAGTCAGTTTGTAAATTTATGTGAGATTATTAAATTACTTGAAAGTGTCTCCACTCTCTTCCTTATCAATGTTTTCACTTTTTTACACAAGGACTTTGAAACAGTGGACAGGGGTCAGCATGGGCACCCTGACTGGTCTGCAGCTACGCAGCCCCATACGCAACAAACTGCGATGCGCTGTGTGTTCTGACACCTTTCTATCAGAACCAGCATTAACTTTTTCAGCAATTTGAGCTACAGTAGCTCGTCTGTTGGATCGGACCACACGGGCCAGCCTTCGCTCCCCACGTGCATCAATGAGCCTTGGCCGCCCATGACCCTGTCGCCGGTTCACCGCTTTTCCTTCCTTGGACCACTTTTGATAGGTACTGACCACTGCAGACCGGGAACACCCCACCAGAGCTGCAGTTTTGGAGATGCTCTGACCCAGTCATCTAGCCATCACAATTTGGCCCCTGTCAAAGTCACTCAGATCCTTACGCTTGCCCATTTTTCCTGCTTCTAACACATCAACTTTGAGGACAAAATGTTCACTTGCTGCCTAATATATCCCACCCACTGACAGGTGCCATGATAACGAGATTATCAGTGTTATTCACTTCACCTGTCAGTGGTTATAATGTTATGGCTGATCGGTGTATGTTGCATATGTATTCAAAATTCGAGCTTGGTTATGTGAAATTATACATTAAAGGGGAAAATATATTAATAGTAGTAATAGACTACCTGGTAATTTATTTCAGAGACATAAAGCCGAACAATAAAAAGGGACAGCTATTTTTTCCAACTTATAGTAATTGTTTGTTGTATTTTCAACTTGAACAGGGTAGAGGCTCTTCTGAGTCACCACTAGATGTCAGGGTTGTCTGTTTTTTTCAAACTGAATTTATCTCAGTATAAACCATAATTTACTGCAGGCATAACATATTTTATGCATTTTTATGTATACAACATCTATTTAAATAACAACTGAATTAGTCTGCATCAAAAATAATAAACAATTGTATCTGAGAAAGATTTGGAGTAGGTGTATAAATTAATCAAGGGTTTATGTAATTTGCAGTAGTAATATGTGTTTGCATGGTTGTTGGTTGTTTTAACTTTTATATGTGTGTGTGTTTGTAGGTATATATATATATATATATATATATATATATATATATATATATATATATATATATACAGTGAAGGAAAAAAGTATTTGATCCCCTGCTGATTTTGTATGTTTGCCCACTGACAAAGAAATCAATGTTAATTTTTTCCAGAGCTGTATTGTGTCAAATCCATGGCAAATAATGAAATATTTGTTCTTTCCTGTAGTTTTGCCAAGAAGTGCTAAGTAAACCCTAATTAAATTAATATAAATGTCATATTTTGTAAGCCTTACATAAGCCTGTAATGAGAATGTTTGTTTGTTTTCTGTGGGTTACATTATGCTGCCCCAATCTGATTCTTGTTCTTATAAGAACATGTTTCCTGACACTTTTACTTCAAACTACCTATACATGTTAAATGTAATTTAATTCAGGGACTTAGCCAATAGAGGAGAATAATGATACTCATGAAAGAAAACCTAATAGTTAAAAACAGATAATTAAATCCATTAACAATAAGATCAACTAAAAACTAATTTTGTGTTAACATATTTAAATATCTGTACAATTGTATAATAACATGACATATTTGATTGACACATTACATTGTAACTAATTAAATGCTTATTTAATGTATGTCATTACTATATTTATTTAATTAAATGTATATAGATATTATATAGTATATATTATTATTATCATTATTATGTTTATGTTTATTTCTTTTTTTTTTGTAGTTAACCATACTGTATGGCCTCTTATTCTTGCCTTATCTTTGCAATACAGTATTGTAAATCTATGTTGCAAAAACAATAATATTAATTTAATATATTCTTTCAGCTCAAAAGACATTGATAACTCACTGATTTTTATTAAACGGAAACGGAAATACAAATGGACCAGTTATCTAATCTTCTTAAAATTGAAAATTAAGGATATTGTTGCACATGAAATAACCCTGTTATTATAAATCATCCCCTCCTGGTTTGGGATGTATGGCACAGAGTATTATCTTATTGTAACAAAAACCTCAGAAAGTGTTGTATGAGGGATAACATGTGTATACTCTTTAGAACTCATTCTAACCACAAACAAACACAGGATGTCAGCATCTCATGCTGGTATACACCTTCAGACAATAATGCTTCAACAGGCAAATTAGATATCTGGGACACTGAAATCAGCTCACAATTCCTCACCAACCGTCCTTCTGATGAACACGGACCCGGGTTCCCCAGGAGATCCCTTTCAACAGTGCGTTGAGCAGTAAAACCATGTGTAATATTCAACCCTTTAAAGCATTTCAATAACTTAACATATTTCCTCATCCCTCATCTGTGGCCATTTAACTAACTTTATTATTCATGTATATTATTATTGTCTGACTAATGCATAACCCCCCCCCCCCCCCCGTTCTTAGTGGTCAAATTTGTTTGCCTCGTTTGCACATGCTGACCTCCTCTTGCAGTTGGTCAAAGATGGCCAAGTCTTATTTCCTACTTTACATCCATTAAATCAACCTTCATTTAATATTC
Source organism: Amia ocellicauda (assembly GCF_036373705.1). Lineage (NCBI taxonomy): Eukaryota > Metazoa > Chordata > Actinopteri > Amiiformes > Amiidae > Amia > Amia ocellicauda. The sequence goes on along the minus strand of NC_089861.1, from coordinate 15,089,474 downwards.
CCCATGTTCAGTCTGACCAAGTAAGTCCAGGTATTGCTTGCAGTTCACTAGGGAGCATAGGTTGTTTTGTAATCTTTTATGGATCCTTATAGAACTGCTCACAAGGATCATTATAAGCCTGTTTAGGCTGGTGGGACATTTGATTGTATGGGGTTTAGTCTCTTTACAGCTTTTTAAGGCATCCTGGACAGCACATCTAGAACATTTAATCTGTTTTGTAATGAAACAGGGAGAACCCCAGAGACCAGAGAAGCTTGTATCTGAGCTCTCTCTCCTTTGGTTAATTCCCTTATTTTTGGCATTTTCATATTGCTGAGCAATAAACCTTTTTCTGAAATATAGATACACATTCAAAGTCTCATAATTGTTTATTCTTCATAAAAAGCTTGTAAGATTTCTTAGACATTATATGACAAATGGTTGTATTTATTAAAATATCCATAATAATGACGATTGATTTTTATTTCTATGCAGTGGATGCATAGTATTTTTTTCTGAATATTTAAACAACAACAAAAAACATTTGCTTTTAATAGTACCACAAGAAAACTATATAACACAAGAAAGGTAAACTGTCAGTTTTGCTGTCAATGATACTCAGAGAATACATATCTCATAATGCTCCCACCCCAAAAAAGCAACTGGGTGTTTGTATGACTTTCTACACATCTGTAAAATAGGTATCACCCAAAACATGTTATACAATATCACACAAAATACAAAAATCCTCTCTCACATGGATTATATGCATCATGCTGGGCCTAATCCTGGCAGTCATGAAGAGGCTCGTATTTGAACTGTTGATATTCTTTGAAAACTGGACAATTCCCCTGGGTTTGGGAGCGGATGTCATATTGCAGGGCACTGTATGTACTCTGTAACTGGAGTTTATGGAATGTTGTTCCTCAGACTTAGTGAACATAAAATCTACAGAAAGTCTTATAAATGTAATGTTAAGATTTAAGATTCAGTTCTGATTCCAGAAGTTAAGCGCAATTTTAGTTTTCTCCCCTATTTGTTGTTGGTATAGAAAGCAATATAACATGTGTTGCTCCTTGAGACACAGCCGTGAAATGAGGACAGCTTTGTGTGATAATTGTGTTTGTGTGGATCATTGTTTATCATTGTTTAAAAATTCATCTGAGGGATTTGTTACGTTGGATTAATGCTTGAGAGAGTACTCTGTAATGTGATGGCATACAGGAACAGAACTAAAATGATTTAAAGAGTTGTTCACAGCACAGAACAACTCACAGCCATGAACACAGGATATTTGGTAAGCATTTCAGAATTGTCTGTTTTATATGTAAACAATACTTAAATACTTAAATACATTGTTAAATCACAAAGTACTTTGATGTGAATTAAGCCTAAACATCTGTAAGTGTGACAGGCAGAAAAATATTTTATTGTATGGGTTTTGGAAAAAAACTGCCTTGTGCAACCTTTTAAGGGGACCATTCCCTTACACACAAGTCAAGATATGGTAGTTTTTTAAATACCCATGATACAAATACAATCATGATTCTAAGGCTTTATTACACCTCCAGAGAGGCAGGCAGGCAGGCAGGGCAGTTCCCTAGTACACACATTCAACACCCTGTCTGTCTTTTGTAAACTAATTGTTTACATCTTACAAAGCAGCCTTTCACATCATCTACGATGCAACAGACAGCACTAACTGTGTCGAACCTTTTTGTTTGGGGAGGGGGCTGTTTAACCAATTTAGCGGGACAGACTTCCTCTTATCTTACAGATAAAAAGTCAGCTCCAACTATTCAAACCCTCAGGTCAGACATTAAACTTACTTAGCCCAATTGCAGATACAGTTTTTTGTAACTTAACTTGCTAATAAATACATTGAACCCTTGTATATATTTTCTGAGATATTGCAAAAGCTAATTAAACATTTTTCATGTTTACTCAAATCCTTGTACAGTCGCAGGATAAACAAACATCAGGATTCCTTTGCTGAGAAGCTCACAAGGAAGCCCAGCCAAGAGTTTTGCGTCAGTGAGGTGAACTTTCCTGCACATGGTGTTTATGTTATTGTAAGTTTGGGTTGTGTAGGGTGTGTAGTTTGTCTGAACCAATAATAATTTTTTTTTTTTTCCTGTTGGCATAAACACTCAGGAGGAGTGTTAATATCCTTGTTGCCATGGCTACACCCAATCCCTTGTTAGAAAATTCATCTTCTTGTCATGATACTGTTTCTAGAAAACTATGACAAACTGTATTACCAAACAAAAACTTTAGCTATTGCAGTTAAATATCATATTGTAGAATCAAAGGTGTGTCTTCAATTTTATTTTAAAATGAAAAGAACAGAGACAATAAAGGAAAATAAAACATGGGGATTTAAGGAGTAAGCCTAAAAAGCAAAAGCTTAGGCCTGAAGGAAGAAGTCATTAAAGAGTGTTTATCAGATAGCAATTATTGCACAGAGGAAACAGCTTTGTAAACTCTGAAGGACCACAGAACAAACACATTTTCTAAGAAATGTAGTAAACAGTAGACTCTGACGTAGTTCAATATATTTTATTTATTTTTTAAACTTAATTTGGTTACAGCTGTTTTGGGGAGAAATGTGCAAATTATGGATTATTTAATACATATGAGTGGATTGTAGGCAAACAAGTTAAAACAGACAAAAGAGTGGGTTGCAAATGTAACCTCAGTTATCTGAAATGGAGAACACTGCCCAAAGGGGGAGGGGCTATGCCAGTTTCAATGGTACCTCATATGAAACATTTTTACTATCAATCTTGCCTATAGGCCAGTGTGTGTGCCATGGTGTGTGTGAAAGATAAGTTACTTCAGATACAGGGTCTATAACTACAGAATCTGCTACACATTCTATGTTATGTTATGTTATGTTTGCACGTTTGTGTAGTATGTTGTAACAGGGCGTATTATTTTTAAAGTAAACAATACCCCTCTCGTTTTAAAATTAATTGTTGTTATTTTACTTACAATATTTTCATTGATTCAATCTGAAATTAATTACCACTGTATCACTAAATCTGCAGCAATTTATGAATGGGGGGAAAGCTGTACAGGCGGATCAGAATAAAATGGATGCCGAACAGTAAACAGTAAACAGAGTCTGCTTTCCTTTCTTATTTACAGTTGTCGGGTTATCTGCCTGTGTATGTGTGAGACCGGTAACATTTGGATGGCAATATTTTGTTACACTACTCAGACTCCCCCTTTTTTTAAGTATTCAAGATATTTACAATACGTTTCAGGTAGTACTGGGATGAACGTAAAATTTGAAATTTGTTGAAAATATTTAGATATTGATTCAGACATACGGTCATTTGAAAAGGTTAATGAGATCTATTGCATGTAAAATTAATTTAAAGTTTAAAAGAGTAGTTGTGTGGGAAAATATAATGCCAACTTAAAAGATTTTTATAGTGGAAAGCCTGCATGTATTTTCACTGGCAAACATTTGCACTGCATATGGTAAGGATTTCAGACTGTGTACAATCCATAATGCAAGACAGCATTCAGCAGCCATGTGGCTCTGTTTTATGTCTTAAGCTATATTCCAACACATATAATATACCAGAATCTGCCGAGTCAACACTCACACCCACCCACTTCAATCTTTGATCTGGAAATTAACATTTTCCCCGTTAATTTCCTTTAATTAACAACCACTTTCAAATGATGCCTGGAGGAAAGTCTCAGAGCTCCATGTTGATAATTTTTATGCCACAATGCCTTTTTAGAGGGAAAGCTTATTATTAACCATCTTTAAAATATCTAAACTCAATATGGAGAAGAAATCATCATAAATTTAAATTCTAATCATGTAAGATATGTGAAATTGTAAAATATAAGATGTTTTTTGGTTATTGTTTTTCTCTTAATTAATAGCAAATAGTTGTTCATTTGCTTAATGTCACATCTTAGCTGAAAGTCAGCTTTTCTTTTAATTTCCTGTTTTTAATAATACGCATAAAATAATGCCTGGGGGAAAATTGATAGTTTTGATGCAAATTAGCCTAGTACATTGTTTTATTTTTTCACACTGGACACCATATCTTCATGCATATTTATTTTATGGAAAGCTTTGAAATTAGATGCAGTGGACATGTTGCAGTTAAATTTTTTCCACTTAAAGCACTTAGGACTGGTCTCAGAGATCTTGATGAGCACTAGTCTTAGACTACTCAATGTTATTTTAGCTAGGGTAGCCCAAGACTAATGCTACTGCAAATCTGTGAAACCATCTGATACTCTAGTACAGGGGTGTCAAACTCTAGGCCCGCGGGTTGCATATGGTCCTTCCTGTTCTTTCATACGGCCCTTTTAAATATTATCCAAACACATACGATTTGGCCCGCGTTTTAGTAGTTTAAGATTTAACTTCAAATTCCATCTTGCAGCGCTACGCGAGAAGCACCGGCTATGGCAAACCGTTTTGACGTTTAATCCATAATTGCTGATATCAAGAATACAATTACTGATATCAGCAATTCATGGTATGATGTTGTGACATTTAATCCTTAACCGGATGTTAATTAGTATGCATTTTTGATATCAAGAATACAATTGCTGATGTCATAGGTATTGTTGTGTGATTGGCTTTATAAAATAAGATCAGTTCTCACACCAGCTATGAGTACATAATACATTCTTTTTAATTAATTGTAACTCTATGACACCTTAATTTTCTCAGTTCAAGAAGTGATCTCAGTGCACATCTTGTGTAAACCACTCGCAAAAGAAGGAAAGTCTACTGTCTCTCTACACTTTTAAGTATCTCCAAATGATACATTTTAACCAATGTTCTTTATTTGCATAATTTCACCTCATTTTACAGCCATCTGTTATCTCAAATGTCCTGCCAAAAGTTGGTTGCCAGGGAGTTAAGGTCACTTGCTGGAGTCATGGGCCCCCTGCACCTGGATTGCGATAGACATCATTAGTTTATTAGTCATTATATCAGCTCAGTAGTCTTTATATCACTATGGCACAGGGAGAACAAACTGAATGTTATAAAGATGTTGCCAGTTGTTACCAACATTTACATCAGGGCAAAACAGTGCAAGCTGTGCCATGAGCATCTGTGAGAGAAATGTTTCCATTAGATTAAATATCTGGAAAGATATTACTCAAATGTTTACAAACAAATACTTCAGGTGCAAGAGGATACCAGGATACCAACCAACCTCAAGAAAAACTGTTTATGACACACTGTTAAACAATGTGTACTCAGGCTTTGTGGTCACTTTAAAAAAAGAGCTAATTTATGCATCCCATGCTGCCATTACTTTTGATCTGTAAAATAAAAATCAGAAGCAGTTTCTTGCAATAACATGCCACTTTGTTGACCAGGAGTGGAATTTAAATGCAAAATGCATTGGCTGCCGGTGGTATGTGGTATGTGGTAAAGCAAGTGGTGCTACCACTGAAGATGAAAGGCTATCTTTTGAGTCAAGTCTCAACAAGGTTATCTCAATTCGAGAATTATGTTGATTTGTCAGATATCAATCCTCCTTAATCCACAGTTTAAAAACCGTCTCAATGACAATGAGCAGAAAGATGTGACCAAAGGCTTTTCTGTTCTATGTGGATCTACTGAAAGTTACCCAGTTCCACCTAAGAGAATTTGTAGGAGCATCAGGAGCATCTACAAGCTCAGGAGATCAGGAGCATCTACAAGCTTTCTGACAGCAGATGTTGAAAACATGGAAGGATCAGCTTTTCACAAATAGCTGAAGGTGTCTAATGGTCTTGTTTGTAAAATGTCTTATGTTTCTTATGTATGCTGCAAAGAGGGAGCCATTGAACTCCTGCCCTTTGCCTCATTGGAAAGATTGCAAAGATCCATTGCATTTTTTGGCAAAGCTGTTTCGTCGCTTCTGTTGTTGTGCATGCAAACATCAGTGGAAAGTGAAAGACACTGTTCTCTAAAGTAGGGGATCTAATCAGAAATCACAGAAAAAGACTGAATTCTTCAAATGTTGACAAAATTATTCTGATAAACCATAACCTGTCCTTGCATAAAGACTGAAGAAGAGGAAACAGTAACTCTTGAAAGTGAGTTACTCACAGAAAGTCCATGAGGCAACCGAGGCCCTCAAACAGATCTGGAAATTGAGCTGACCAAAGAGTTGAGACATGAAGAACATCCAAATCAGAGAGTCAGAGAGCTTAAAATCCAGGGCATGAAAAAAATCTAACACCTTAGAGGTAGAAAAGAATATCCTGTGCAGCACGTGTCTTGTAAGGCACTGCCAAACAGACAGTCCCTAAGACCGTGATGGGGGCGTGGCCATACCCAGAAAGTGAGACAGTAGGTGTTTGTAGAGGCACATGAAAAAAAAAAACTGTCGTAAGTGGATTTATTCAGCAGTGACACTATGGCCCCTGTGTCAACCGGCAGTGGAAGCAGGACATCACCGACATAACCCCCACAATGCTTGGGTGTCCTGTCGGTTTCTAAACCACAGGATTCATAGAAATGGGCACTGAGTGTTCTGCGCCACGTGGTGGAGGAGACAGTGATGCATGCACTGAATGGCACCAGCAAGCAAAATTGTTGGGTTTCTTGCATGTCCTATACTGCTGGTTGAGCCACAGTTTGTACAGCCCTGGATATGGGCGTCTGCTAAAAAATAAATTAAAAAATTATAACTATAACCTGGCCAGGACTGTTGGAGAGCGGCACATTCTCTGTCAGAGTTAATTTACGCACATCAGAGGGCACCGTCTCCACTTTCAGTGTTACTATAAATCGTCAAAACATTGCAATACTGACTCACCCGGTCTCTGAGTTATATGCCAAATCTGAACACGGTGTATGAGGACACTCTGACTGGAGCTGAAGTGTAACGTGAGTGCTGTGGTAGCAGCTTCAAAATTGTTATCCGTGATCTGCAAAGTACATGTGTCCATACAACAGAGTAGGATGGCCCGTTTCCTTGAATTGACCACATTGTTAAGACCCAGCACCAGCAAGTATGTATTAAAGGTTTCAATCCAGCGGCACCACAGACCAGACTGGCAGGAATGGAGTAAATGGAGGTATCTACGTTTTATCTACGTTTACCATACAACTTGTATAACTCTGGTTTCTTTTACAATTGCTGTCAACCAGCCCTGTTATGGGCGTGACCCCCTTCAGTTCTTAACATAAAAGCAGTTAGAACCCCTGCTGCCACTAAACCCTAACATAACACATAACACACGTGAAGAAAAAGTGAAAAAATACAGCAATATATTAACACAGTGAAAATCCAAACACAAAACCCCAAAATGTAAAATATTAGTAATACACAAAAACAAACTAAAAGATAATGACAGAGTAGTCACCTCCCATGACATAATCATGAATAAAATAAAATGAATAAAAAATGAATATGTAAAGAGAAGTGATCATTTTTGTGAATAAAAGTACATTAACAAACAACTACCAGTTAACAATTAAATCACCATCTGTGACAAACAAGTTTAAGGGGTTGGATATATCATAATAAATGTTGGACATTTGCTTGTAAATTTAAGTTACTTTATTATATGTCATCATCATAATCTTCTGCCATTTGACAGAGGTGATTGAAAGATTTCAAACACATTAGCAACATCTTTAGAGTAGGGAAAATAACCTGCAGCTAGGAGAGAAGTCTAGTAGCAAGTCTTCAAAAAGGTAATTGTAACACAAGGCCTGATTATTTCTTTTGAGTCACCAGAAACACCTGACTTTCATGGCCACATAGACCCTTGGGCATTTACTGTAACATAAAGCTCTAAATTAAATTGCCTATAGGAAAAAGCAGTGTAACTGTTCCATATCATTTTCAGTTATACAGTATTAGGCATTGTTTTACAAGCCTGACAGTGTTCAAAGCTCTTTCACTATCACCAGGGAAATTACACAGCTTTAAAGTCTCTGGGCACATAAGAACAGTACAAAGCCTTGCCAGTTGGTTTCACACCCAAGCCATCTGCCCTTTAACCATTCTTTTCATGAGACCTCTGTTTTGTCAAGAACATTAGCACAAACCAAATACATGTCAATGCTGGCAGTGTCCTGTGGATTTTTCCTATTATCTAGACACTGTGCAATGTTTTGCAACGTCACTGTGAAAAATATTTTGTCATTTTGAGGCCTGAGTATATATACACTGTTGATCAAGATGATGTTGCTTTCATACGAGTATGGCAATTTGGGTTTTTCTGCAAGAGATCTTTATTCACCATCCTTCCACACCTAGATGTATGTTAAACACAGTATCTTTCTTTTTGTATTATTGTTCAGTCTTATACCTAAAGTTATAAATGATGATGGTATGACTGGTAAATACACATGAGTATGCATCCCTTTTGCATCTGTTTTGCATACGTGATTTATACATTTTCTGAAACTACAGATTTCTATGCTTCACTTCTCAAATCTGCAAGGGATATGAAACTATATTTCACTTTATAAATAATTAGGTTACAGGTCTTAAGGTAACATAGAATTAAAATAAGGCTGCCCATTAATTTTAATATATATCCTGGATTGCAAAATGATTTACAAATATATGCCTATCTTGAACATTATACTCTATCTGTGCACTTGTAGCACAGATCTGATTATTTTCAATGTTAAAAATAAAACTCAAAATGTATCCATACTCTTAGAAAAAGGTTTAGCAAAGAAAATGCAGGTGTACATGCATATATATCTATATGTAGATATAGATATATAAATATAATAGGGTTAGCACCATAAAGTAGAATAGTCAACTAATTACAGGTGTGGTTGACGTCAGCGCTGCTAGTCGACAAACCGGAAGTGCCATTCACGTTATTGGCAGATCATAGGTTGGGATCAAAAGAAAAGCAACAAACTAGTTTAGTGTAGAAGTACTTTAAAAAACTGCAAGACAAACCTGAAATACAATGCACACTTTGTCTGAAAGTGGTCAAATTCAACCAAAACATACATACACAATTCCATCACAATTCCATGCTTGCTGCACGAGTATGACAATTTCAAAACCCAGCTTTCTGCAGAACGTCCGTAGAGAATTTCCCTCACAAATGATCTCTGGACATCGGTTACAATGGATGTTTACATTACTGTAACTGCACATTACTTAACAGAATCATGGCAGCTGCCTGAAGTCCAAAGTATTGCAAACTGACACACTGCTGTAAATATTGCTGAACGTATGAACAATATTGTGCGGGAGTGGGGCATTGATGGTTTTTGTACAGTTCATGACAATGCCAGCAATATTAATCTGGCAATGGAGATCTGTGATCAATTCCCAAATGATCTGGGCTTTACCGGATATATGTTGCAATTATCGATCAAGGCAGGTTGTCTTCCTGACATCTCCAAAGCAGTAGAAGCAGCAAAGTGAGTTGTGGGGCATTTCCATCACTCTGCATTGGCCACTTTTGAGCTAAAAAGCACTGCCAAGAACTGGTTGTTTACTTTGTTTACTTTATTTAATTGTATTTTTACTGCACCTATATTCGTAAGAGCTGCTACTGTTTGTTAGTTACTGTCTTATTTGTGCAGTTTGAACTATATATTGACGCAGTTTCTGTAATCAGAAATGTCTGCATTGCATATACTATTGTAGAGAGAGATTGTACAGTGTGGTTGTGTGCTGAGCTTCACCTTTTCTGCAATTAGAAGAGGCAGTTACATAGAGTTTAGCTTTCCAGACATTCCAAGCACTTAGTTCGGCCGACTCTGTACTACGGTGTGACTTACGTGATCTGGACAATTGAGGTGTGCTCTCTGCTAATTAGTTATAATTTGGCTATTTAATAGCCCCCCATGTCCTCCGCGCCTTCTCCCATGAGAACTCAACAACCCCTGCTGCCCTATCCTCTCTGTCCTGTCCCACTCCCCCCGTCTTATCAGGCGGGGAGGAGGAACAGGTCTCCTGCTCTCCCCTTTTCTCCTCTTCTCTGTCGCCCGCTTTCTCTCCTCTATCTCGACCCACAGCTTTGAATTCCATGCAGTGGAACTCACCTCTCCCTCTCACCTCTTCCTTCTAGTTCTCGACCATCCTCCTGATCTGCTCGCCTCCTTCCTGGATGAACTTGACTTTCTTCTCTCCCCTCGCTGTCCTCACCTACCATCCTCCTGGGAGACTTCAACATCCACCTCTCCAACCCCTCCCCTCCTAGCTGCAGGTTATTTTCCCCACTCGATTTCTTCCTTTCCTTCACTTCTTCTCTCTCTACCCATCTCCCCCCACTCACAGGGCAGGCCGCCAGTTAGACCTCATCTTCTCTAGAGGCTGCTCCCCTTCGACACTCTCCATGACACCCATGGACATCTCAGACAACCACTTCATCTCCTTCTCCCTTTCTCTCCCCTCCCTCCCCACCCCACCCACTCCCTCTGTCACCAACCACCGTAATCTCCACTCTGTCTCCCCCTCCACCCTTGCCTCCACTGCTCTCACTCTCTTACCTTCCATTGACTGTTTTTCCCATCTGTCTGTCAACTGTGCTACCTCCTCTTTGTTCTCCTCCCTCACCTCCTCCCTTGACTCTCTCTGTCCTCTCACATCTCATCCTGTCCGTCCCTCCCCTCCTCAGCCTTGGCTCTCTGCTGTTCTCCGCTCAACCTGATCCAGTCTGCGTGCCGCTGAACAGTTGTGGAAGAAGTCCAAACTCCCAGCTGCCCTCGAACTCTACCGCTCTCTACTGTCCACATTATCCTCCTTGCTCACCTCAGCCAAGAAATCTTACTTCCAATCACTCTTTGAATCCACTCAACAACCCCCGCAAACTCTACTCCACCTTCTCCTCCCTCTTCACCCCCCCTCCCCCTCCCCCTCCTCCTCCTTCCAGTCTCATTGCAGATTTTGCCTCCTTCTTCTCCTCCAAGATCACCGACATCCACAAGCTCTTCAACAATCCCCCCTCCTCTCCCATCCCGCCCAAGTCTCCCACCGACCAACCTTCCTTTTCTTCATTCTCACCTCTCTCAGACTCTGAACTTTCCTCTCTCCTCCTAGGTCACAAACCTACAACGTGTGCCCTGGACCCTCTCCCCACTTACCTCTTCCAAGCAACTGCTCCTGATCTACTCCCCTTCATCTCCTCCCTCCTCAACTCCTTACTCCTTTCTGGCTGTTTCCCCTCTGCATTTAAACAAGCTGCTGTCATCCCACTCCTCAAGAAACCTACCCTTGACCCCACCTCTCCTCAGAACTACCGCCCCGTCTCCTTTCTCCCCTTCCTCTCAAAGACCCTCGAGCGTGCGGTCCACTATCAGCTCTCTGCATTTCTTTCCCATCACTCACTCCTGGATCCTCTGCAATCTGGCTTTTTCTCACAGCTCACTCTACTGAGACTGCCCTCCTGGCAGTCACTGACTCCCTCAGCTGTGCTTGGGCGGGCTCCCTCTCCTCAGTCCTCATCCTCCTGGACTGCTCTGACCTGGTTCTCCTCCTACCTCAGCGACCGGACCTACCAAGTGACATGGTGAGGCTCCTCATCCACCCCCCAGCCTCTCCTCACAGGCGTACCCCAAGGCTCCATCCTGGCCCCCCTCCTGTTCTTTCTCTACACTCGCTCCTTGGGCCCCCTCATCGCATCCCATGGTTTCTCTTACCATTTTTATGCAGATGATGCCCAGATCTTCCTGTCTTTTCCCACATCCGACACCCTCATCCCCTCTCACATCTCTTCCTGTTTGTCTGCTATCTCTGCCTGGATGCACTCACACCACCCAAAGCTCAACCTCTCCAAATCTGATCTCCCCTTCCCCCCCCTCACCTTCTGCTGATCTCTATATCTCAATCCCCTTGGAATCCACAACTCTCTCTTCCTCTTCTGCCAAGAACCTAGGAGTCACCCTTGATCCTGCACTCACCTAACACATCACCACGCTGACACGCACCTGCAGATTCTTCCTGAGCAACATACGACGAATCTGACCCTTCCTCACCAACTACTCAGCTGCTCGTCCAGTCCCTGGTTCTCTCTCGCCTGGACTACTGCAACTCCCTCCTGGCCGGCCTGCCTGCAACTACTACCCGCCCACTCCAGCTCATCCAGAACTCTGCGGCTCGTCTGGTGTCTCTCTGCCCCGATTCGCACATGCTACTCCACTGCTCCGTTCCCTCCACTGGCTCCCGATACCGGCACACATTCAGTTCAAGTTACTGACCCTCACCTACCGCTGTCTTGACCACACTGCACCGAGTTACCTGCAGACCCTCATCTCTCCATACATCCCCTCCAGACCACTGCGGTCTTCCAGTGCCAGAAGACTAACTCTGCCTCCTCTCCACTCTCCTTCCTCCAGAGCCGCTCCTTCTCATCCCTGGCCACTAAGTCAGCACAGCAAAGTCCCTGACCTCCTTCCAGCGATTACTCAAGATGCATTTTTTCAGACCCTACTTGTAATTTAATCATTAATTCTCCTGTAAGATTGCACTTTACAACATTGTATCATACTTCTTGCCTTGCATTACTAGTGCTGTTACTAGTATTGTTATTTTGATTTCCCCTATGCTCCCTTTCCCTTGGTCCTTGACTGTGACCTAACATCATGTCTGCACTCGGCTTCTACAATCCAGGATGTAAGACCTCATGTATTGTATACACTTGTGTAAATTGGAATTTGTAAAATGTATTATGGTTTGAATTGCAGTGTAATATGTAAATTCCGCCACTGAACAGGAGGCAATCCCAAAATGGAACTAGAGGGATTGGAATGGAGGTTGAGATTTTCTGTTGGCTCATCCCAATAGCTGTCCTTGTAATCAACAGGCATCAGTCATTTTAATAATTGATAGAAAACATGTCTGTTAAAGGATTTAGGCACAATTTAGATGTTTGGCACATAGTAAATGGCAGCAAGTGTATGGATTTGTCAAATGTTTTAAATATTATGTTGTTAAATATTATGTTTTTTAATTTTTTTTTTTACATAATGAAGAATCAGCAAAGCTCTGGACAAGCAGACCTCCAGATCAGTGTCTCTCCAAATAGAACTATGGAGCAAAACAAAGCTTAATCACATATACCGGGTGTCTTGTACAGTTGGCAGTGGCATACTGGCCACGTTATCTACTACAAAATGTGCAAGGACACATCAAGGACAGTTGATAAGACACAAAGTGAAAAACTGTAGGTGTGTGTTTCTATGAATCTTTAAATATAAAATCGAGAGTTTTGTCCATGCATGTGTTTTTGCGATCCCTTAGGAACAGAAGCCACTACTGTCCTGATTTAATTTTTTTAGAATATTTATTAATTAATACACATCACTATTGTTATGTTTTTTATTCTTCCTAATGGCTGGAAGCCATGTGTAACAACAAAGATAATGCACATCTCCATGCACAAACAGCCAAGGGAGAACTTAAAATATTAGGGCTTCTCAGAAGCATCAACTTTCAGTAAATTGTTGTTGTTTTTTATTTGAATCATTTGATAAGCTCTAATTTATTTTACAGCACTAGGGCCCAAATATTCAGGTTTAGGCACCGTGCAGAGGGGAATGCAAGTTGCAAATGGCTATCATGCATAAACGCGCATTATTTGCCATATTCAAAATCTTGTTTTGTGCAGCACAATCCATTCTACAAATACATTGTATGCATGGCGCAATATCGGGGGAGTGGCTGACAATATGTTTGATCCTGCTATATGCGAAGGCATACATCACGAATAAAATCAATTTTGGGACGCACATATTAAGGGTTATAAAAGGATGGCGTTAACTCTCTGTACAGCACCATTCCAGCACAGTCAACAATGGGAAGTGTGGAACTATCTGTTATTATATATGGTTGTATGTGTGCTGCACCAGAACAAGTCTTTTTTGACTGAAAGGTAATAAATAAATAAACAAATACATAAAAATGGGAAACGTTGTTAGTAGCATGCCTGTCTGTCTGTCGATATTTAGACAGTAATTATGCACTGTACACCCATTAACAGCAACCACAACATAGGCGAAGATATGCTGAAAGGGTGTACTGGCCTCGGCACACATATGAGCAGCAAGGCAATGGACAAATTGTGTCCAAGACTTGCTGAATTATCTATGTCACATACTGCATAATGACCTGGCTGCATCATCTGGACAGCTGATAGTGTCTGTCTGTTTATGTGTCCTGGCTACCATGACCTTCCAGACAGTAACAGGTAATACAGTGGGGATCACCCATTCTGCCACCACCTTGACCGGTTCTTAACCACATCTGGCATCAGTCCAGACTATACAGTGCAGTCGAGTCTGGATAAACCCAGAATGCATACCTACTCGGTAAATAGTGTACACCTCTGTGTCATTGTCTTGATCACACACAACAGATACTCATGGCAGTGCTCTTTCCATGCTGGAGACCCTGAGACCATGGGTTATGACACAGTAGTATTACAGTACAAACACAATATTACCTATACCCAGTATTGTCGATTTACATAGAGATGGTGTACAAGTCACAAGTCACACAAGTATTTTTTTGGTATCAATACAAATCAAACAACCGTTTTGTGAGCCATTGCTTTATTGCTCTGTTCCGTAGGTTGCTGTGTATTTACGTGTGTAGGGTTGTGCAATTATGTATTTCAATGGTCCAGCATTTATGTGTGCAGGATATATTTTTGTAGTCACCTATACTGTCATAACGGCACATACTGTGGCGACACCATCGATAACAGCTTGTCTGGTTAATGGTAACTTTCATTATTCTGCATGTTTCTTTAGCTGTCGTGAGCAGCTATATTGGTAATGAGTGTGCAGGTGGTTTTGCGAGGCACAAACAGATTTGCGAGGCACAGCAGAAAGTGCTATATTCCAATGTTTGAATATCTCTCTTTTTCTGCCAAAACGCTTTTTTTTTTTTGGCACACATTTTGCGAGGAACTGTATGTTACTTTGAAGAATGGAGCACTGGATATTTTGCCCATGCCAGCACACCTTTCCACATATTTGACAGGGAATATCATTTTAAATATGTAAAATTGTCATGGATATGGAAATGACAAATCTGATTCATATGATGTTTTTGGGAAGCAGTATGGATAATAAAAACCTGAACCACGAAAATCATGTCAATGATGAATTATGCAAAAATATTACTATCCATAATTTTAAAGCTAAATTGATTTGTTTTTGTGACCTTATAAAAATATAAACGCAACATGCAACAATGTCAAAGATTTTACTGAGTTACAGTACATATAAGGAAATCAGTTATTTGAAATGAATTCATAAGGTCCTAATTGATGGATTTCACATATGCATCTGTTGGTCCCACCCCAGTCGGTTACGATGCCGAACTGCAGTCAGGTCAAGACCCTGGTGAGGATGATGAGCCGCAGATGGTTTCGACAGTTTGTGCAGAAATTATTTTGTTGTGCTAACCCACAGTTTCATCAGCTGTCTGGGTGGCTAATCTCAGATGTTTTTCTGAGACGAGGTCCTGGGCTGGTGTGGTTAGACGTGGTCTGTGGTTGTGAGGTTGGACATACTGCCAAATTCTCTAAAACAACGTTGAGGCGGCTGAGTGAACATTCAATTCTCTGGCAACAGCTCTGGTGGAAATTCCTGCAGTCAACATGCCAATTGCACATTTCCTCAAAACTTGAGACATCTGTGGCATTGTATTGTGTGACAAAACTGCACGTTGTAGAGCGGCCTTTTATTGCCCCAGCACAAGGTGCCACCTGTGTGATGATCATGCTGTTTAATCAGCTTCTTGATATGCCACACCTGTCAGGTGGATGGATTATTTTGGCAAAGGAGAAATGCTCACTAACAGGGATGTAAACACATTTGTGCACAACATTTGAGAGAAATAAGCTTTTTGTGCGTATGGAAAATGTTGTGGATCTTTTACCCAGAAACATGAGACCAACACTTTAGATGTTGCATTTATATTTTTGTTCGGTGTATTATATAATATTTCTATTTACACAGTGTTGAGTTTGGGTGATTGTACATTTTGAAATCAATAATTATTAGTGTGACAAACACTGAAATAGGGATGTGTCTAGTGACATTTAGTACATTTTGCTATAAAGGAAAATTAGAAAATGTATTGAAACAGATGATATATGTCTTAATTCATGAATACAAATATTAATGTAAAATACTATATTGACTTTTAAAATTGTAGACTGTTGGGAACTCTAAATGCAAACAATTAGTTGTTAACTATCATTTTAATTAACTTATGTATTTATTGTGATATTCATAATAATTTGCCTATAGTAATAATAATAAGCTGTACTTTGTGTAATTATTTTCACATATATGTTACAAAAGAGTTTTGTAATGGAGGGGGTGGGGCGGTTAATATTATTATAGCCCATTAACAAAACCCCCACTTCCATTCCCAATTTATAACATTAGTATATAATGTTCTCTTATAGTAACAATTTATAAGCACATACAATTAAAGTCTCTTAAACTTCTATAATGTTGCTACAACATTATGTCTATCAGAATCGAATCACCAATGTTGGATAAATGCTACAACCATGTTCTGTGCAACAACCAATCCAATCTTACAGCAACATTTCTGAAATGTTGTGATTATGTTTTCTGTTACTTAGGTATTAACTTTCAAATTTCCAACATTTCATTTTTATTGAAATATAGGACATTCAAGCATGTTTTCTGCACAAACCAAGCCATCTGCCCAAAGGTAATTGCAGAAGTTGGATGGTGAATAGGTTAAATATGATAATAATATGTAATTTCCCCTTTATGCTACTTGGTCATATGTATAGGGATATACAGTAAACTCAACAATATATTTTTCAATATTCAAAGGCATATCAATATTGTCTCCTTTTCAAATTCAGGAGCTTTGGCCGAACCCAGATAAAACTTTGATGGATGGAGTGAAATCAATGTATTTAGATTTGGCTTGAACTCGCTTGGCTGAGAGAACAATGGCCTAGCCATGTGGAAAAGGCATTGGAAACCTCCCACAGTGTGAAAAAGCCAGGGAGTTTGGTGAAAAAGCTCTGTTTGGGGAGGATGGAGCTCTGTATTTATATGTGCTGTGGGCCTGACCCATTTTCCTGAAATTTTGTTAACAACTCTAATAATACTTTAAAGGAACAAACAAAAACATTTTCATTTTTCTTACCTAAAAGCCTTTAAGGAAGGCAACATGACACATATAAAAAGAAAAAAAAACAATTGATGAAGCACTTCCCCCCAAAAAATGTTTGTATGAGTAAGGAAAAATTGCATTATACTTTAAAAACACAGACCTTTATGTGTAGAATTAAATGTATTAAGTTTCATATTTAAATGCCTCAATTGGAATTAAGAGCCTGTCCTAATCAGTTGGAGTTATTTGTTTTTGGTCACATTTAGTCACAAAAATATACTTAAAAATATGTTAAAAATCCAAAGTGAACTGCAAAGATGAGGACATTTTTTGTGGATATTTGAACAACAGTGAGAATCCATTCTTTTAGAGTATTCCATTTACCAATGTAATGCATAAGTCAACACATCTGCCTCTCTACATCTAGAACTTCAGAAGTATTGAGTGGAAGTGATGAAAGCCACAACTTGGGTCCCACTGCAAGACCTGTGCATCTTAGCTGCCAGTGCAAAATCCCTCATTTAGAAGCACATCCTAGAACCACAGTTCTTTTAATTAAAGCCTTAGTGTATTCTGGAAACCCAGAAGAGGTTGTGAACAAACTTTAAAGTTGCACTTGACAGGTATATTTAAGTTCACCAAGTTTGACCAGATGGAGCATGTATTTTGTATAAGAGTTTGAATTTGGTGAATAAAAAAATAAAAAAGGCTAGCAACAAAAAAAGAGAGAAAAAAATAAAAGAAAAAACCTCAGCAACAACCAAGGAAAGAGCTATGGAGATGCATCTGTGGTTAACTTTAAAGATCTTAGAGGTCTGAGCTACTCAGAAATTCAGACGCAAAGGTTGAAGATATTTAGCTGGCGGCAGATAAAATAAGATATTTGGGTTTAACTTTTAATATTCATCATCTGATTTAATCACACAGAAAGGACTGAAAAATACATAAAACTGCACATCTTCAGATGAATTAGAGCTTTCCTCAATGGGCAGACTTCTAAAATGTTTTATGATTCATTTATATAGCCTTACTAATCAACATTGCCACAGCTAGGGACAAACGAACATCACAAAGTTGACAAAGATCAAAAAACTATACAAGACATATTTAAAAATTCTTTATAATTCCCCAAATTGCATCCATCATTGTGAAGGAATAGAATTAAATCTCGCAGCTTTGAAATTGTCCATGTGACCCCCCCGTCATTCCAAAATGATGTAGCTCTCAAAGGAAGAGTTTAAGATGATTGTAGACATGCAGTATGAAGATCTTCCGCAGTCAAAAACAAACAGAATACATTATATGTTCTTGGTATTATGCTTTTATATTGATATGACCAAGCATGTGTAGGTGTACAGTAATGTTGCACAACAACCTTTACAACAAATTGGCTCAGATGACAGAGGCCTAGATGGATTGGTAAATTTTACTCGCCGACCAATCACAAATTACAACAGAATTTTATTTAATTCCATCAGGTAGACGCAGGATACAATAACTGCAACAGAATTTAAATCAACAACAGCATAGCATAATGAGCATATTGTTCTGATTCTGTTAAAATTACACTTGTAAAAGTGAGAGTTTTTAACACTATCATAGATTGGTATTAACACAAGGCAAGTAAAAGAAACAAAAAAGAAAGAAAAACTAACTGTTAGGCTGGGATTAAATCAAAACTTTGATCCACCCGCTTATAAAAAAAAAAATAGCCATATATACATTTCCTTTAATGTGGGCTTAGCAAGAAGGACAAATCAAGAAATAGATGTAATGCTATTTATTAAAAGGTGCAATAGCAACTACATTTAATTTCTGTGCTTACAGCAACATATTTACAAGCATTTGATACACCACATTCACGCAAAATACTACAAGGTAAAAATGGCAAAGAAAGGACAATTGTATTGATCATAACATAATTTGGTAACAATCTGCAGTAAGTGGGCACATTTTGGATGTATGTATTTAGTAAATACTTATATATTTACACTATTTATGCATTGTTAAAATGTAGCTAATTATGGAAGCTGCTATGTGATTATTAGTTATTTATTGGCAGACCCCCTTATCCAGGGCGACTTACAGGACCCAAGTGCAGATGGGTAACTATTTAACAACACAAGTAGTTACAAATAATCATGTGTAACTACTCTGTAGATATATAATAATTACTTAGTACCTACATGGCTGACAAATGTTCATATTTTTCTTCACCTATATAGAGCAGTTTAATTTGCCTTTATTTTAATCAACTCCATTATTTTGTAAATGCTTCACTTTGTGTAGTTCATGCTCATACTGTACTTGTAACCATCTCCCATATGGAAAATAAATATATTTCCAGCATAGAACACAAGGTGATAGTGAAAAATAGGGAGCCATTATTGTAGATTTTGTAATATACAGTGCCAATAAAAGCCTATTATTTCTTAGATTGAAAACCAACATAGAACTAGAGTTCCATAAAAGGTTATATATGTAGATATAATTTCCCTATGTACCATTTTGTTTGACTGCTCAGCCTTTAAATTGCTGGTATAATACGCACAATAACCAATAACTATTTAATCTTAAAAGAGACTAGATTTGTACTAGATTTTGTGTTTTGGTTGCAAATATATCTCTTTGTATCTTAATATGATAGCTAACTTGGACACTCTTACAAAGGAGAAAACTTAAGAGCATAATAATGACATTTCAACCCTATAGGTGTTGTTACTAATTAAACTGAAATGCCCAAATCTCTTTCTTTTATATTTAAATTGAATAAAATAGCATATCTGAATATCTGAAAAATAAGTTAGGATGTGGAAATAAATACTCCATATGTCTATAGTAGATTTTTAAATGCATTATTTAAAACTCGGATACCAGAAATGCGTACTTCTGGTGAATATTTAACAATTGGTTAATTGTAATAATACTGAAACATTCACTACCCAACCTGTGGGTAGACCATTTTTTCATCACAATCACATAGTGTAAGTAACGATTTCCTCATGAGTACAAACTTGAACTGTAAAAGGAGCAGGTTTCGGCATGATGTTTGAGAGAAAATTATCTTTAATATTAGGCAACTTAACTGAAGATTCTTCATATAAGGTCTCAGGCTCCAGTGATACTAAATTAAATTCTGTTATGCCATGGGAACAGTTTAAGTTAGTGTACCATTTGTATTGCCTTTGCAAATGGATTCTAATGGAGTTAGTGTTCATCTGCAGTATACAATATATCACATTATATATATACAGTGGGGGAAAAAAGTATTTGATCCCCTGCTGATTTTGTACGTTTGCCCACTGACAAAGAAATGATCAGTCTATAATTTTAATGGTAGGTGTATTTTAACAGTGAGAGACAGAATAACAACAAAAAAATCCAGAAAAATGCATTTCAAAAAAGTTATACATTGATTTGCATGTTAATGAGGGAAATAAGTATTTGACCCCTTCGACTTAGTACTTGGTGGCAAAACCCTTGTTGGCAATCACAAAGGTCAGACGTTTCTTGTAGTTGGCCACCAGGTTTGCACACATCTCAGGAGGGATTTTGTCCCACTCCTCTTTGCAGATCCTCTCCAAGTCATTAAGGTTTCGAGGCTGACGTTTGGCAACTCGAACCTTCAGTTCCCTCCACAGATTTTCTATGGGATTAAGGTCTGGAGACTGGCTAGGCCACTCCAGGACCTTAATGTGCTTCTTCTTGAGCCACTCCTTTGTTGCCTTGGCTGTGTGTCTTGGGTCATTGTCATGCTGGAATACCCATCCACAACCCATTTTCAATGCCCTGGCTGAGGGAAGGAGGTTCTCACCAAAGATTTGACGGTACATGGCCCCGTCCATCGTCCCTTTGATGCGGTGCAGTTGTCCTGTCCCCTTAGCAGAAAAACACCCCCAAAGCATAATGTTTCCACCTCCATGTTTGACGGTGGGGATGCTGTTCTTGGGGTCATTCCTCCTCCTCCAAACACGGCGAGTTGAGTTGATGGCAAAGAGCTTGATTTTGGTCTCATCTGAGACCACTTTCACCCAGTTCTCCTCTGAATCATTCAGATGTTCATTGGCAAACTTCAGACAGGCCTGTACATGTGCTTTCTTGAGCAGGGGGACCTTGCAGGCGCTGCAGGATTTCAGTCCTTCACGGCGTAGTGTGTTACCAATTGTTTTCTTGGTGACTATGGTCCCAGCTGCCTTGAGATCATTAACAAGATCCTCCCGTGTAGTTCTAGGCTGATTCCTCACCGTTCTCATGATCATTGAAACTCCACGAGGTGAGATCTTGCATGGAGCCCCAGACCGAGGGAGACTGACAGTAATTTTGTGTTTCTTCCATTTGCAAATAATCGCAACAACTGTTGTCACCTTCTCAACAAGCTGCTTGGCGATGGTCTTGTAGCCCATTCCAGCCTTGTGTAGGTCTACAATCTTGTCCCTGACATCCTTGGACAGCTCTTTGGTCTTGGCCATGGTGGAGATTTTGGAATCTGATTGATTGATTGCTTCTGTGGACAGGTGTCTTTTATACAGGTAACGAGCTGAGATTAGGAGCACTCCCTTTAAGAGAGTGCTCCTAATCTCAGCTCGTTACCTATATGAAAGACACCTGGGAGCCAGAAATCTAGCTGATTGATAGGGGATCAAATACTTATTTCCCTCATTAACATGCAAATCAATTTATAACTTTTTTGAAATGTGTTTTTCTGGATTGTTTTGCTGTTACTCTGTCTCTCACTGTTAAAATACACCTACCATTACAATTATAGACTGATCATTTCTTTGTCAGTGGGCAAACATACAAAATCAGCAGGGGATCAAATACGTTTTTCCCTCACTGTATATGTGTTTTTTAATAATAAAAAAGTGTTTCACACAACCTTTTTGGAAGTTGCAAATATGCTCTGATATGCTTATTTGTTTCATTTTCTTGCAAATTAAATGTAGCTGCAGAGTTCTTTTTACAAAACATAACACATATGTTCTAAGACACATTTGTTTTATTTCATGTAGTTATTTCTTCTTTCCCATATACAGCTCTGGAAAAAATTAAGAGACCAATCCAAGTTCAGAAATCAATGTTAAGTGGTCTCTTAATTGTTTCCAGAGCTGTATATATGCCTAATGTCTTGATTTGCTCATCTTCTTACAACTTTTCATTTAGTTTCAAAACTAATCAAAAATAGAAAGGGAAGTAGAAAAGCAGACATAAATTAAAATCTAGTTCATACTAATTGAGCCTTTTGCTCCATCTAGTGAAATGTTTGGGCATGAAAAAAATAAAACATTTCTCAGTAAGGTCCACAATATTGAGGACATGAGCAGTATAATATTCTGGATGATCTCTGAAAGTCAGTTAGAGGATGGATTTGCATATTTTTGTGAAGTTTAAAGCAAGATGACCAAGTACTGGAAGATCATGATGAAGACTGACTTAACATTTTTCAAAGCCATGCTGGATATAATTTATTATGCTTTACTAATGCAACTGTAACACAAGCTAGCTAGCTTGATGAGCAAATGATAATTTATTTCCCTAGTTCCTTTCTAGCAACCATCAACTGCTTGTAATGTTGTTTTCCTCCTCTGTATTATAAGCATCTGGCTGTGTAAGAAAACAAAGCATACTGATTAATAAAAAAAGAAGTGTAGAAAGAAACTGTCATATCAAGCATTTACTCCAATTACTGTAAGGAATAAACATGAACAAAAGCAAACCAAAATACAGAACCTAGGAGGGAAGTACAAAGTGAAGGCAGCGAACATTCATATTTATTTTGTGCATTTCTAAAGTAGTGTTTGTTAAAGCAGGATTTTCTGCTGCTAAATACATTTTTTTACTATTTAAATTTCACAAAAGGAAGAGAGTTTCTATGGCAGGAAGAATTAATAATTATATGAACCTGGAAATAAAACAAAATAAAGATTAAAAACTGGTAAGCATTATGTATCCAATGTGGATAAGTATGCCTGGGAAACCATATACAAGGTAGCTGCCTGTTATACCCCCCTACTCCTGACTTATTCTGCTGGCTATAACATCTAAATCAAGAAACTGACAGAACACAAGGCTAACTGGTGTGAAGAAATGCTCTTTCAGAAAAGAGATTCTAAATACCAGTTGTCTAAAGCTATTGATAAGCTGGGATGTATTATTGATGAAGCCTGCGGCCTGCCTGTTGCTGCTCAGATGGTTTGTGTGCCCAATAGGAACTATTTCTGTTAAGCACTACACTAAGCAATGACAGGGCCTGTCTTAAATTGAACAAATGACAGCAGTGCCCTCTGGGGAGACTCCAAGCAAGCAGATGCTTTCCAAACGCGAGAGGCAGTAGTGGGTATACCACCTGCTGCAGGGAGGCAAAAAGAGAGGAGAAGGCCACTGCATATTGACTCTTTAATAATTGAAGGCTACCTTTTGCTGTCTTTATGTTGACAGATACTGTCCCTCCCCTCCATTTGTCTCAACTAACAGGCACAAAAATATGTATAAACTGAAATATGGCATAACAATTAGGTAAGCATTACTGCCATGTAAATATTATAGGGATTTGCTGACCAGTTATGGCCCTTTCAACTGTCCTCTGATTTGCATTATTAGCAACGCTTCGCAATGTGGAATGAGCTGTATTTATAATTCAGAAATCAAAATGTGAGATTACAAAACATTAAATAAATTGAACGTGAGTTGACATTGCCCCCTTTTAAATACATTTTGAATGACAGTGACTTTTTTTTTAAGAGATGACCTTTGGGCACACTTGGTTTCTCCCTGCTACAGGCCAGGATAGTATTCTCAGGACACTGTTGGACCCAGGCAAGTACATTTAACCCTCAACTACTTTTCAAAAGAGAAAATGCTAGACAACAGCTTGAGCTGGAGAGCACAGAGTTTCCACAGGTCTCAAAAAAGGGCTAAGAAATGTATACAAACAGTCCCTAAATCTTAATCCTAAAGCCACTGTTAATCTCACCTTTTATACACTGGGTAAAAGGTATGAGGGTGGTAGTGTGGAATAGTGGTTAGGGCTCTGGATAATGGAGCACAGCGTTGTGGACTCAATCCCTGGTGGGGTCACTGCTGTTGTACCCTTGAGCAAAGTACTTTACCTATTTTGCTCCAGTAAATGCCCAGCTGTATAAATGGGTACATTTAAAAAATAATGTGATATCTTGTAACAATTGTAAGTCACCCTGGATAAGGGTGTCTGCTAAGAAATCAAGTAGTAGTAGTAGTAGTAATAATAATAATAATAATAATAATAATAATAATAATAATAATAATAATAATGAGGCTTAAACAGACTAAGCAACAAGCAGCTGAGCAGCACAAATAGATAGGTAAGGCTTAACTGAGGGAGATCACCATCTCACCACCACCTGGCTCTATAGGGTTACCTCCCTCAATGTGGTCTTGTCACTTATTCTCTGATTTAATCACTACAGGCTCTTCCTGGGACCGTGGAACTCACCAAAGCAAACACATTTACGCTTACAATTTACATGACGCGACTATGCCTTCTAACCCAACATGTCTTAACTTTTCTCTGTTTCTCTTGCTGGGACCCGACCAGAGTATCACCCAGGACTCCTCTCCACTGGAAAGCAGATAAGCACGACAGGTAACAAAACGCTTCTAGGCCTAACTCATTTTAGTTCACTATTGACAAGTCTCAGCTGTCAACACAGCAGCAGCATTAGGAGGAGTGAGAGAGAAAGAGAAACGAACGGGGGGGAAAAAAAGGCATATCTCTTTCTTCTGCTGTGTTTAAATAAAGTCTGTATGCTTAACAGTGTCTCCGTGTCAATTCCAAGTTTGTGTTTCAGGAAGCAGCAAGGAAAGGGATTGTTACTCTGTAAATATTTGAAAAGCACAGGCCCAAAATCAATACCATTCCTATTTTGTAACCTCCACTGCACTCTTTGTAGTTTTCTGATGTCCAAGCCTCTCTCTTGCTCCAGGCGCTGTAAAACATTCCACTCTTCTGCCCCCTTTCCATATGCTGCTCCTGGGCAAATGCTACACCTGCTCTCTTCCTCTGCTGTCCCCTAGGGCTTTTTAAATGTCTCTGGCCAATGGGAGGGTGATAAACACACCTGACGGAATTCATGCTCTAGCCAACGCCTAACAGCAGGGACAGGTGTGCCTCTTTTTGTTGCAGTGTTAATTAAGCGTACATCAGACTGACTGTGAAACAATGCACTGTCAATAAACATAATACTATGTGCAAAGAAATACAAAATAGAAGTAAATGGTGTTAAAACAATATTCCTGTTTCCTAAACTTTGCAAAGGTTATGTCAATGTATGGTTACAAATTCATTATTAAAGTTTATATTAACTCTGTATTATGCTGCATTATTTATGTAGTTGCTTTAGTCTTAAAAGTTGTTTAATGAACTTATTTATTATTGTCTATACATTTTATGGTCACCAGATGTGACTGGATACAGAAGTCTTTGAAAGGTCCAACTGCCCTATTAGATTGATTGATATCTTGTGATGCCGAGGGAGGTGTTGGACAGGTATGTTGTGGAACCTGGGCTGAAAGTCTCAGGCTTGGAGGGGCTTGTAAACAATTTGTATTCTCATATCTTCTTCTCTATTTCACAATACTTTCCAAGCGCCCTCCTGCGTTCATGTGCTATCTGGGGAGCACTACTGGCCAGTGGTAATTGTCTAAAGAAAAAAAATAGTCCAGTTACCAAGTGTTTATTGTCTACCCTCTATATAGGCACACTAATCTGCATTTGTATTATTATCAGGGATGCCTGTCAACCACATTATTTTGTATACATTTTTATATAATTAGTATTATATAATGTTTGAAGTGGTGGTGGGGGGCAGAGGAGGATAGGCTCCTGGTGTCCTCCTTAGGGCGGGATCTCTAATATCAATTTAATGTACTTCATTTTTTTTCATGCTAATCTGTTATTGGCCAAAACATGTAAAATGATGCTCCAAGGAAGTATGTCCTCCCTAACCAATCAACAACCAGAATACAATATTGACATTGCGTTCATCCAATGATAATTTCCAAATTTCATCTTCAATTATCTACCACTGTATTGTACGTGAGTGTGACGAACTGGTGGTAAAGGGATAGATAGGAATAGATACCGTACCATATTAGAAACATAGAACCAAACATAACTTGTACATAAGAAAGTAGAGATAAGTAGCCAACTAGTGTAAATAACATGACACAGTTGGTTGGTTTTCCTCCTGTCCTCCCCAATTTTGAGTCACCAACTGATATATATATATCGATAGAGAGAGAAAGAGAGAGAGAGAGAGAGAGAGAGAGAGAGAGAGAGAGAGAAACCTATTTTCCAAACTCTGTGTGTTTAAATAGAATACAGTAATGTTAGCTTTAGCTATCTATAATATATGTTTTTAGTGTGCTATCTCTATTCTCATACTCAAGATAGCTTACAAATGCCAGAGAGAGTGAAAGAGACTTAAGACTAGAGTAGGGGTGCACAACATATGGCCTGTGGGCCAGGTATGGCCCTCCACTAGTCTCAATCCATTCCACGAATGAAAGTCACTATAAAAATAATAATACCCTAATTGAAATTATATTTTTTCTGCACTGGCCTCATAATTTAATATATGACACAAATCAGTCAGATATGAGCTATAAAAACATAATATGTTATGAGCTGTGGGGATGGGCATAGACCTTGTGTGGGCCTTTGTCTGATGACTTTTCATGAGATTGGCCCTTGTTAAAAATAAGTTGTGGACTCCTGGACTTGAGAGCATTTGCAGAAGTTGACAGAGGAAGGGGATGATCTTGAAATAAGTCCAAATCTTCCGAACTGAAAAGTGATTGTTTCCCACAGGTTACCAGGTAAGACTCTGCATTGTAAAGACAGATGGTTTAAAGATTACACCTGACTCCACTACAGCCCCTCGCTGAATTGGAGTGCTCTGTTTCTATTGTTCAAAATATTTCTATGTCAAAAAATCCCCTCTTGCCATAGATGCACATAGATTTGAATGATGCAAACTACTGAAACACTATTTAATTTGACTATTTATTGTTACACTGATAATGTGGGATACAAATACATCATTAGTTTACCTGTACTCATATAAATAAAGATTATAAACATATAAAAATAGGTTAATAACCATTTGTCTCTTCCAATGACACTTCACCTTGTGCAAAATTAATCTTTCATATAGGCAGAAAACAATGTATTAACCACACAAATTAGGGTATTACGCCGAAATACATTTTCGTATTTTCTAGTGTTTTGGATATTTGTTACAGGATGAAATGTGTCAACCTTGTGTACTGGTGTTGCATTTATATGGTGGAGAGATGTGACGAAAGATCACACAATGAAAACTTGTTCCATCAATGATAATGAATACTGAAGCATTTCAAGTACACTTCTGAGAACATAGGACCTAATAATTAGTTAGAAAACAATAAATATCAGAATAGGTTGATTTATTATTAGTTTTTTTATTTTTTGTATATGTAATTCTTTTTTTTTACAAATTAACCGAGGACTTTGACAATAAAATACCTGATTATGTATATACAAAATATATCCTTTACAACTTGCTGGTGTATGTTTAATTTAGGGGTTGTAATATGCTTTGGCACTATCAAAGCCATGTCAAATCAGGTTGCAAGTTGTATATAATAAGATCATTTTTGTACTTTAAGATGGTAATTTATTTCCATTTATTTTTAAAAAGGTCTTTGAAAAAGCTTACCTGTATTTTTAAACATTCAAACAGAATATTTATTTGTATGTTATGAACACAACAGACAGCATTATTTCATCTATAAAATAAAGAGGACATAAAATCACAATAAAGAGGAATACTTTGATCCACACTATCTATCAGGAATATTCAGTGTGTTTAATAATTCCATATTCAGTCTCTTGTCAGATATAGAACATAAAAAATCATTAACATGTTTCCATGAAATCATGACACTTATGATGAGTATTATTAAATTATGTAATTATTTTAGGATTAATGAATCTCAACATTTAAGAGCTAGTAAGCTGGTAAGTTCACCTTCTTAAGGGCTTTAGGATTGAATTAGGTTCATATTGTATAGAGAACCTTTATGGGATCTTTGTCCTTTGTAACAGAGACAAACAGTCCCCTTGTCTGGTCTCTAACCAGAACAAGAGAACACACAGCAAGAAAGACTGTGAATGAGAGACCACTTGCTATCTGATGCTGCCCATGTTGTAAATACCTAATGAATTTCAGAACTTCATAAAACTGACCTGAGAAAATCTGTTAAGCTATATTATACAGTCATTTTTTTTCTGTGCACCCATCACTCCCTATGTGCAGAAGATCCTTATGTCTTTTATCCTGAATGTACTTGCATCTAATTTCCTGCTATGTTCTCTGGTCCTACTCTCTAAGCTGAGCCTTAAGTAGAGTTTGGTTCAGAGTCCCTATGCAAGTATCAATCAGAATTTTGAATATTTAAAACAAATCACAAGTGCCTTGATTTTTCCAAGTTACAGATATTCCGTTATAGTCACCTACCTGTCTGTCTGAAACATCTGCTTGTATATGGGACACAACTGTGACTAATTTTATTCTAGAAAAATGACTTTAGTGCAAACACAAATAGATGCTGTTGTATGACATCATTTTAACATGAGCTCCTCTAATCAAAATAAATAAATACATACATACATATTTTTGCTATCTTCCCTTGTGTGTTGGGCAGTTCCAGTTACAAGGAGAGATTTTCCTGACAAATAAGTTGTTTGAGTTGAATTAACCTCATCCAAAAGCCTATACTTTCCCTAAAACATTTGGAAGGAGTTCCTGGTACCTACAAATATGTATCGTTGTTTGTTTTCACTTAAGCCCTGCTTTTGTTATTTTATCCAAATAAGTGCATCATCAAACAGTCTGTGAATCTGTGAACTTATACTCTTTGCAGCCTTTGTCTTGTAGTAAAGTCCATTTCAAAATCTCTTTGAGGTGAACAAAGTCAGGGTACTTGACTTTGTATGCTCTATCTGTGTATTTCTTTCAGGAGACTGTAGCTTTGGTCAGAACTCAAAAGACAAGGGCTGATGCAGAGCAGTCTGATTTACTCCGTGCAAAGTTTTTTTGGTTTTAATTTAATGTTTTGTTAATCAGACCTTACTTTAGTATACTATTTCTACAGACTAGGTACAGAATATTTTCAGAGGGGTAACTGATAGTATTGTCATTAATTTCAGTGTGGAATTGTAATAATATTACCTGGAAGTAAAACAGAACAAAAACAGAGAAAAACTTTTTTACCATTAGTAGATAGTAGGGTTTTTTGGGCGCGGCCTATTTTGTTATGACGTATGCCCTAAGCTTATTAATATTCCTACGTCATAATTGGGGGGCGTGATTTTAGGTAGATTTATTTCCTTAATTATTCCTACGTCATATCCGTCAGAAAGTGTACACCCATAAAACCCTGAACAACAAGGCCGCCCATAAAGACCCCCACCCCTCTGAAGGCAACGCCCCGAAACTCTCCTCTCTATTTAAGAACCCGCGCTGCTTTTAGGCAATACCTCTTTAATTCTCACCATCTGAAACATCCCGCTTCTTCAACATGGCCAGCGACATCAACATGAAACCCCGCAAGAAACAATCCCGGGCAAGGGTTCCTGTACTCACCAATTTGAAGATTGAACACTCCTGGGTGTTGTTCTGGGGGGGTCGACGGGGTTACCGCTTTAAAAGGGATCCCGGCTATGTTGGAGTGGAGCTTTATGCTTTGGGAGAGAAGGAGGGTACGTTGGAACCTTTTGAGACGGTGATTGAATACTCTTATGAGGACTGGTTGAAGGTG
Source organism: Amia ocellicauda (assembly GCF_036373705.1). Lineage (NCBI taxonomy): Eukaryota > Metazoa > Chordata > Actinopteri > Amiiformes > Amiidae > Amia > Amia ocellicauda. The sequence goes on along the minus strand of NC_089861.1, from coordinate 15,059,574 downwards.
ATGGCATGGAGAGACCAGGGGCTTGTGGATAAGACTCTAGAAGGCTTGCATGAGGTTCCAAGAGAAGGCGAAACGGAGTCTCCGCCGCAGAGTTTTGAAAGGTGTGAATGGGAAAGCTTGCAGAACTATGGTACAGTGGTGAAGAGTCTATCTCTAACTACTGATCGTAAGGTTTTGTTTAGCAGTACCCTGATTACAAACCCTATTGAAGGGGTTGTGGAGGATCCAGAAAAACAGGTTACTGAAATTATGTTTGACGCCGTGGACTGGCCGTTCTTGAAAGAGGTCATAAACTGTATAAATGATGGTTTTGACATCTTGACCAAATGTTCACAACTGGATTCTGTTAGAAGGAGAATATGCTGGATTATGGATTATATAGCCCCCTTGAATGACGACGACGATGATAAAACAGACGACCTGTGGGGGTTTGGAGGGGGGTCTGACGGCTCAGGGTCTACTCTCTTCTAAGAGGGCGGTGTGTCGTGACGTAGTGAAGAGATAGGATAAAAGGCGCAACAATTCATTCATGGTTTAAAATTAAAGAGAATGTCTTACCCGAAAGCTGCGGACGTCGACAGGCTCTACAGGCCTCTTCAAACCCGGGATCAACCCTGGTTCTATTCCCCAGATTTTGTATACACACCGGAACCCTCTGACTGCGGTTACCCTCCAAGACCTCAGACCCCGGTCCCTCAGGACGAAACAACATGCGGGGCGATGGATGTCCAAATGAGTCTCGTGGATCCCCAGCCTCTGGAGCTCCTGGAGGGCCTCGATTTTGCCGAACTGTCTACCGTCTGTGCGTCTCAGGAGGGGGTCAGTCCAATGGATGTAGAAACACCCCACAAACCACCAGGCGACCCAATGAGCATCGGACTGTCTCGGGGGCGTGATGAAGACGCAGGATTTATGCCCGGGGTATGTGACCAAGTAAGCAGAGTGGTTAAAAGCACCCTGGTGTATATTCTGAGTGCTCTCATCGACCGAGCTCTGAAAGAAGTCTGTCGAGGGTGTGAAGTGAATCACCCCAGTCAGTTGAGACACAGTTGTTTGTTTGAACCAGACCGTTACTATTTCCTGTTCTATTTCAACGTGTTTTACAGAAGACTGAACAAACCGTGGCTGAAACCGGCACTAATCAAGGCTCTGTCTTACTCCCACATACATGTCACTGCAGGACAAGTCCAGAAAATCATAGATGAGATTTTGCTGGAGCTGAAAAAGGAGCCGTTTATAATAGAGAAACTTGGGCAGCTGCTCAATGACCTGGATGAGCCAAGTAGAAAAACCGCTGGCAAGCTAAAAGCTTATTTCTTCCGTAAAGAAGTTAAAGCTGGGGGCAGCGACGAAGAATTCGACATCTACGCCACTGATTCAGACTCTGACCTGAACTAAGGGACTTTGAACATGGGGAATGTTCTGGACTGCTGCTGCAACTGGTTCTGTCATCAACACTCTGCAGCTAACCTGAGAGCGCTATTACACCATGTGCTTGACAGAAAAGTAGCCAATGCGAGCCTTTTCTCTACAGATTTAACCATCGATGAGGATCAACTTTCAAACCTGGAAAAGTTAATGGTTGCTGTAACAAAGACCGGGGGGTACGAACACTGGGATGAAGCGCTCAAGGGGGCCAAGAATGATATTAGGCCATTTCATCAACATCTGTATGACCTTTTACTGAGCATGTTTAATACCCCTCTGTTTACTTTTAAAATAGGTCATATTGTTGTTTTATTTACATATGTAACTGAGGTGTGTGCTTACAAGATAAAGAAACAGGTATTTGTTGATATAGAGCAAGTAACCAATCATATGATTTCTTTTTGTCTGGACCGTAGAAAAAATTGTTGTGTATGTTATACTTTTCTCAAATGTCTAAAAAGGGGTATCTGCTCTCCTGAAGTTGAATAAAAAACCTTGTATAAAAACTTTGGCGCATAGTGTGGGTCTGTGTGTTTATTTGCCAGAATGACTCGGCAAGCTCCCCAAATGCATGAACTATACTACAACCCAGCAAAGATTGGGGGTTTGGCGGGTAAGAAGGGTTTTCAAAGAGGACTCGCTGAGGCCGGTGTGAAGGTTAATGATGTGGTTGTTTCAGAATGGTTACGGGAACAAGACGCCTATACCTTACATAAACCTCTCAGGATTAACTTTAAAAGAAACCGCGTATATGCAACTGACATAGACTCACAATGGCAAATGGATCTAGTCGATATGTCAAATTTATCAAAACATAACAATGGTCACAAATTTATGTTGATGTGTATCGATGTGTTATCAAAATATGCCTGGGCTCGCATTCTACATAATAAAACAGGTCGGGCGGTGACAAGAGCCTTTGAGGATATATTGTCCCAGGGCCGATGTCCTAAAAAACTGCAGACTGATAAAGGAAAAGAGTTTCTCAACAGAGAATTTCAGAATCTACTGAAGAGACACAAAATACATCATTTCACCACCGGTAATGAGCTTAAGGCATCGGTGGTGGAGAGGTTTAACCGCACCATAAAGACCAAAATGTGGAGATATTTTACAGCGGTCAACACGTTCAAGTATTTTGATAAAGTTCAGGATTTTATCGATGCTTACAACCAAGGGTATCACGCCAGTATTAAAATGAAGCCTATAGATGTTGATCAAAGTAATTCTTTTAAGGTCTATAAAAAATTATACGGCCCATTTATTAAGAAGGGGAAAACTACTTATAAGTTCAACATCGGCGATGTGGTTCGCGTTTCAAAGCTAAGGAGTACTTTTGCCAAAGGTTATGAACAAACATTTTCTGACGAATATTTTACAGTTACCGAACAGGTGGCTAGAGACCCCCCCGTGTACCGGTTAAAAGACTATGACGGGGAGGATATAGAAGGAACGTTTTACGAAGCCGAGTTACAAAAAATTATTGTGGGTAAAGACATTGTATACAGAGTTGAAAAGATATTAGCTGAGAAAACCCAGAACCGGAAAAAATATGTGTTGGTGAAATGGCTTGGATGGCCTGAAAAGTTCAATAGTTGGGTCCCGGAACAACAGGTTTGTGATATTCAAGCCTTATAACAACGTGTCCGCGGGGGTGGTGGGGTCATTACTTTCGATACTCAAGATGGAATCAGGAGGCTTCTACGTGACTCTACCCAGTAACGCCTCTCTCGATATATACCCTAAAAATGAAATATCCAGTTACACGGTACAATTTGGAAAATCTATAGATCTAAGGGGTTCGTGGGAAGTGGGGTTGGCGGAAATACAGTATCCTTACACTTGGGCTGTTTTACAAGATAAGGATGCCACCTTCGCCATTTTTGATGATGTTAAAAAGAGTCAATGGACATTCACGATACAAGGAGGTTATTATGACAATGTGGATACAATATTAGATGAGATGCATAAACAGTTCTCAGAAGGCACCCCCAACATCAAGCTATATTACAACCCTATTAAAAACAGAGTGTACAAGGTGTCAAAACCTTGTATTAGCATTCAAACCAACGGACAACTGGGTCGTATATTAGGGTTCTATTCTGACACAGAGAGCAGGTTCTCAGAAGTGGTGGCCCCCTTCCCGGCCGACATCAGGGGCGGCTTTTACACTCTTTATGTGTATACGGATATCATAACACACCAGAGGGTCGGGGATAGCTATGTCCCCCTTTTGAGAAATGTACTTATTAAAGGTAAAAGCAATGACATGGTCACAATTACTTATGACAAGCCACACTACGTACCAGTCTCAAAGACCCACTTTGACAACATCACGATCGAAGTAAAATCGGATCAGAATATCAACGTGCCCTTCCGCTTCGGTAAAGTTATTGTCAAACTACATTTTCGACCCCTGAAACAGTGTGTACATTATTAAAATGGCTACCTCGAGGGGTTATGTAGATCCTAGCGCCTATGTGGATTATTACAAGATGCAAGCCGGGAACGGCTTGCCCGGTTTTGTAGGAGCCCCTACAATGTATGGAGCCGGTCTAGGAGGACTCTTTCGTGGTCTCTTTAGAATGGCCGTACCCCTGCTTAAGAGAGGCTTTGCTATAGCCAGACCCCACTTGAAATCAGCGGCTAAAAATATTGTTAGTGACGTGTTCACCAATGTTATGAACCGGGCAGCTAGCCATGAGCAGCAGGAGGGTTCGGGTCTCATGGTAATGGCGAGGAGGGGGGGTAAAAGAAGAAACAGTATGTGTCCACCAGGGCGACGAAGATCCGTGGCTAACAAAAAACGAAGAATCTCTCATTCTCCAACATATCGTGGAAACACTCGGAGAAGGAAGCAGCACAAGAAAAAACCGGCAAAAAGAAAGTCGCAAAGAAAGACAAATAGAGCCTCAGGATACATCTTTTAAAAATGTCTTTTGTCCACAGTCTATCGGAAGAATGCGTCAAATCAGAACTGGATCTGTTTACAGTTCCATACACTCAAACGAGTATAGATAAGAGCATATATGTAGAGATACCCCCTCTTTCCGCAATTTCAGATACGGCCCCTCTGGAGTTTTTTATAGCTGGCAATGGCGAGGATTATATTGATTTGAATAACACATTTATTTTAATGAACTGTAAAGTGACTGATGAGGATGGCGATGCAATCGAGAAGACGGCCAACGCGGGGGTCATCAATTACCCGGTGGCCACCATGTTTTCACAGGTGGATGTGACCCTGGGAGATCGGCTCATTAGTCAAAGCAGCAATACTTACCCCTATAGGGCCATGATGGAGTGTATCCTTAATTATAGTGAGGAGACCCTAAGCAAACAGTTCAGCCCCGGCCTTTTCTTCAAAGACACCCCGGAAGCTATGGACGACCAGGATCCAGAGGGACTCAATAAGGGTTTGCAAAAAAGAACGGCCTTTTCAACAGAAGGGAGGACCTTTGAGCTAATGGGACATATCCATGCAGACATATTTTTCCAAGAAAAACTCATGCTCAACGGGGTAGACATTAAAATTAAAATGATCCGTAGTAAAAGTGCTTTTTGTCTGATGACCCCTGATACTGAAAAATATAAACTGACCATATTATCGGCCTCGCTGTTTGTGAAAAAAGTATCCGTCTCCCCGGCGGTTAAACTAGGACATGCACAGGCTTTAATGACGGCAAACGCCAAGTACCCGATCGAAAGAGTCTATATGAAAGTCCACAGTATCCCCGCAGGGACACGGGTGATGAACCAGGAAAATCTGTTTCTAGGACAGCTCCCAAAACAGGTTATTATAGGTCTCGTGGATAATGATGCATTTACCGGGGTTTACAACAAGAACCCCTTTAACTTTAAACATTATAACGCGGAATTTATAGCACTGTACGTCGATGGTGTGCAGGTTCCATCCAGACCTTTTCAACCTGACTTTGAAAACGGCAACGCGGTTCGTGAATATTACAGTCTAGTACTGGCTACGGGTCGCCATCTCAAGGATCAACCTCTGCTGATCGATCGCCGGGAATACTGCAGCGGTTACACCCTGTACGGTTTCAACCTGACCCCTGACGAAGAGTGTGGACAACATTTTTCACTGATGAAGACGGGCAATATGCGTTTGGAGATGCGTTTCAAGCAGCCTCTACCACGCACTGTAAATATGGTCGTGTATGCTGTGTTTGACAACATTATTGAGGTGAATCAGAGGAGAAACGTTCTGTATGATTATTATTAAAATGAACACCAGAGAGCTCAACCACATCATGAATGCCCTGGCCGGCTCACGGAAAGTGTTTCAAGGAGTCTACGCCTGCGACCAGCTGCCTAAATTTAAGATCAAGAATTTACCTGCAATGTACATAATCAACACACACCCTAAAAATATGCCCGGAGAACATTGGCTGGCTATTTATCTAAGGGAGGACCGCTGTGGGGAATTTTTTGATTCCTATGGAAACCCCCCGGATTTCAGACCTTTCCCTCGGAAGATCAATAACTTTCTGCTCAACAACTGTCAAGAAACCATTTACAGCGGTCGTCAAGTACAAAGTCTTCAGACCTTCACTTGTGGTCAACACTGTGTGTTTTTCTTATATCATAGATCTAAAGGAAGGTCATACCCCGATATTATGTCCTTGTACAGTGAGGATTTAGGCCAAAATGATAAAAAAGTGGCAGAGTTTGTCAGGACACTGTGGACCCCTCCTTATAACACAATTACTTACGACCCTAGCCAGCCATGTATACAGATGGGGTGTTCTTGTGAGGATTTTAAAAGATGTCATGCGTGTTAAAGTGAAAAAATAATGAAAACAGCCTTTGAATCATTAGTTTTGTTTTTATTCAACACAATTCTTATACAAAGCAGGGTTATGTTATAAATAAATGTACAACATTTGAAAATAAAAATAAAAAATAAAAAAAATTGTTTGTCGGTTCCTTATTTACAGGGGAGACAAATAAAAACATGAGATTAATAAGCTTCCCAACGATGGATAGATCCTGAGGATGTTTGCTCAGCACGGTCAGAGTAATGAGATATCGGCGGCAGATCAGTCGCCACCTCTTTACACCGACGGATTTTTTGTCGCGTTTCCTGGTTAGGGACTGTTGATTGGGGCATGTTCAGACAGGCCATCGCCTGTAGGAAAGCATTCCAGCCTACCGGTCGGCGACTATCGGGGACCTTATTAGTGCTAGTGACACTCTTCAACAAATCAAACATGTGTGAACCTTTGATCAGTTTTCCTTTAAAAACAAATTCACCCTGTTCATTCCAAGTCGTTACCCGCGGTTTCTGAACCATTTTGTGCAGGATATATTCTGCATGTCTTTTGCTTCTGGCCGGCATGTTTCTCAAAACATCCGTTACAACATCTCCCTCTGAACTCTCAACAGGTTCGGGCACCGCAACATCTTTATCAACCGTACCCCCCGCATCAGCCCCAGAACCATTTTCTTGAGAGGCCATGGTTAAAGTTAAAATGTTTTGATCTTTTTCACCCTGTCTAACCAGACGGAGGTAGCGCTGTAACGTGTTGCTATACATCTGGGCTTTGGAATACTGATTTAAATCGGCCCTGGCCAGTATAGCTTTCATTTCAGAGTCCAGGTTGTTTTCGGCCGTTTGTCTAATGGGCTCTGGCCCGACAACATTTTTTCTCAGTTTCTCAAGCTGCTCCTGAGGGATCAAAAACATTTTCTGAGCATATTCCATTATTAACCCACTCTGGAAGCTAGAAGACTGGTTAGGAAAGGCACGGCTATGCTCAACAGCGGTCCTATAAAACCTCCGGTTTGATTAATCTTCTTTCTTTTTCTTTTAATAGAATACTTCTTATTAGCGATGATCTTGATAACCGCTTTTTGTTTTTTGAGTTTAGAATGTTGAGAAGGGGTTAGGGGTATATTACCGCGTAAGATGTTAAAAGCTATTTCACACAGGGTCTCGATCAAATCCGAGGGGGCCCCTGCCAGCACAGCTTTCCTATGGCGCGGGCTCCCCTCAAATAACATTTGTAAAAGCGGCAGATTTCTTTTAATCCGAACAGACATTCTTATTTATTTCCTTTTCTTTAGCACATACACTGCCGGCCAATCGGGCGGGCACAAACCTGTTCTGAGGCGAAAGTCTTCTGGGGTTTGTGCTTTTAAGTCCACAATCAAGTACCCGTAGGGTTTTTTGGTGGCATCCTCAAATGCCTCCAAAAAGAACTTGGTCTGGTTAGGGTACATTTGACGCGCCAAGACGGTGACCTGTAGTTTATCTCTGGGGTTTTTAAAAAGAATTATATAATTGGCATTTAAATTAATAGTGCGGCTTTTTTTACCTTGAAAAAATAGATTTTGAACTAAATAAATAATACTTAAATTCCTATGATGAGTGTACTTTGTGAAAGCTTTTTCCACTTCACTGTTGTCACCGGCCTGCTCCATCAGGTCATCAAGGATCACTAGATTAGTTTGTCCGGGCGGGAACAGGTCATCGTCACACAGCGAGGCGGGGAGACCTTGCACAAATTTCAGATTATTTTTTTTTGATGCCAAATCATCGTAGAGAGGCTGCCAGCAAGAGTAACACCACACTATGTTGTCAAGAGCTTGGGACACGGTTGCGTCCACATCTTCTATGATGTTCTTTATAAGATAGCTCTTACCCGAATTGGAGGGACCGGCTATAATACAGGAGAAAGGGTGTTGAAGGCGGTTATCAAAACCACTGCTAATATCCATAAGGCAGAGTGGTATAATCAGTCTTCAACACTCTTTTATTGTACACCACCCTGAACCGTTTGTTTAGTGATCTATTTTCCAATGTGTACCCCTTTTTATTGCGATAGATCTGATTTCCGGCTGTAATAATCTCGCGAGGAGGCGCGTCTTTCTCGGTTACAAAACTTTGTACCAGGGTCGTCAGAGACTTGATGTTAATGAGCTTGTTGTTACAATGGTTCAGAGTGAAACCCTTAACTTTCATACAGGTCTTACCCGCAGCCGTTCTGTATGCGTAAGTCTTAGGACCCCCTGAAACAAACTCCACTATGTGGTCCTGAGGATCTAGCTCGCTCGTTAACTCCCCAAGGTAGTCCCCGAGGGGAGGGACCCAATCCCCTGGCCTGGTGACAAAGATTACAGAGTCAGTATCATGATAGAGCGTGCGTTCCTGCAGCTGATCCATTAAGTTGTACAGTTCAAGCCGGGCGTAAGCCGTGGTAAAAACCGCTATGAAAACATTAACGTTTCCCTGTTTGGTGGGGAAATCTTTAGGGGCCCTCCACTGGACCTGTGCCACGTGGTCATTTAAGAATTGAAAGTGTGATACTGCATGTTGTTTGGAAAACATAAATTCTATAAACTGTTCAGGGGTTTTAATCAAGGTTGTGTTTAGACGGTTATTTCTTTCCCCAAACTTACCCCACAAACTGTTTAAAATCAGTTTGGACATTTGTCTCTTGGCGGGGTTTACAGTTATGTTCCCCGGCTCTAGACGGATCCCTTCCTTTTCAAAATATTGCTGAACGTACCGCTCTTTGGCCGCGGAGTCAACACACCATGAGGGATAGCCCGATGCCTCCTGTTTCCCTTTCAGATGGGTCATAATGTACTCAGCAAAAAGAGTATCAGATTTTTCAGAAAAATGCCAAACCTCATACACCTTACCGACTCTGTAACCTTTCTCCACCGCCTTGTCAAGCTCAATGCTACACCAGACACCCGTCAGCGCTCTCTCGTCATCACTGTGCAGACAAGAGGTATTTTGATTTTCAGTTTCCACACACGTTCTACACAGAGGGAACATCAATTTTCCCGAACACCTGTAAGGCAACACGGGTAAGAACAGCTCGCGAGGAGGGTACATGGTGACTTTGATCAAACCAAAGTACTGTCCGATTTCGAGAAAGTCACGATAAACAATGGTTGGATGCCCCACCGGGTACATTTTGGTCTTGTTGACATAAGGGTACAGACTGGTGAAATCATAGTAATCTACTCTCTCACCCTCCTTTACCTCATAATGTAAACAGAGGGCGTTGGTACGACCCCCAAATAACGCATCCCGGGGCTCTAGACGTTCAGGAAAGTCCATGGTTTCCATAAACCGCTGTACCCCCACATCCTGTTGCTTCAGGGTCGTCCACGCGTGTTCCCAAATCACCAGCACATTCAAACCATAGGTGTTTTTTAAAGTTTCAATTCGTTCCTGGAAATCATAGTACATGTCACCGCAGAGTTTTTGTGTTACGGGGTTAAAGGTGTTTGGGTCGAAGCACTGAGGACAGCCATGGTAAATACAACCAGCAAACTCATAAGCGGTACGCCGCCCGGACACGTCGCTAAAACCGTCTAAGTAGTAAGGACCCATTTTGACTTCCCCTTGATTTAAAGCATGTCTGATGAAGATGTTATCCCGGGCACTCAGATATTCCAGCCACTGTATGGAGACAGTCGAAAAGTTCTTTTGTCTAGCACGATAGTTGTCAGAAGTGGTGACCGCTATAGTGTTTTTCTGCAAGAAATTGGATCGATACATTTTCATGCAGAGAGACGCTATGGTCACACTTTGCAAAGGGTCGAGACCCGATGTGTTGATAACCTCGGCGCGGAAACGCAAACAGGCTTCTTTAAGGATCACCACATCATTTTTACAATAAGCGGCCATCTCTTCGCGGAAATCAAAAACACCTCCCTTAACCGTATTGTACCATTTAAAGAATTCCTCCCTCTCATGAGACATCATAGTATCAACCCCATAATAAGAGGCGGGCGGGTAGGACCCTCGATAATTTTGAGTGTCCTTAGTATTAAAAAAATGGCAGAACCAACCTTTCTTCTGAGCCTCAAAACCCAGAGCTTTAGGCAAAGCGCTCAATTTCATGGGGAGGAAATTTAACGAGTCTATGTAACGTTGATTGAAAGCTTCGTCGGTGAAACACATGATCTTGCTACCCTGAGCTATTATTTTTGGGGTCACCCCATTTTCCACCAGATACTTCATCAAAATGTAAGAATCATAACCCTTAGCATTGTGGGCAATAAATGTGTAATTGATGTATTTTGGACCGCGATACCGCGTAAAGAAATCCCTGACACAACTCTCACCGCTAGCTGACCACTCACAATCCAACATGTCAATACAGTGTATATAATTAGCAACATGGACCCCGTTTTCTTGCCGGCATTCAAAATCAAAAAAGACATACCGGTTGTGCGGCGGCTCCTTTTTAACCGGCTGAATAAAGCACTGGTGTTCAGACCCCGGGGTTAAATCAGCATTACAGATCCTACATCTCGGCTCCAGACATTTGTGTGGTTTAGCCTCATAAAAACGGTACTGGAGGCAACATTGCGGGCAATATTTAGTTTGATCACAATAACTCCGTTTTTTAACCCCCTCAGCAGCGGCCCTCTGTACCTTATGTTCGGAAAAACAGAACGCGGAGAGACAAATCCTTAAGCAATCTTTACATCGGATGGTAGGGGCCAAACCCTTACGACATTGCGGATTGAAACAGACGTTACAGTAACCGTCACAGCGGTGCTTAAGCTTATCATTGAAGGCCTTATAACACCAATGACAAACATACGAACAACCCAAAAAAGCCGTCAAACTCTTTATTCCAAAGTAATGACTATCACTTAGGAAGAGAAACAGTGTCTGTGTATGGGTTTCAGGATGTGTCTGAAATTTCACAAATACTTCCTTTACCTCACAACGGTACCACACAACAATTTTTAAAGACAACAACTCCTCAAACCTGGTAATGTCTGAAAAGGCAACCATCTGTTGAGAGTTTAAGCCGGCCCTCTGATGAAGCATTAAAGCCTCTTGCATAGCTTGGGGTTCAGGCATGTCGGGGGTAAGTAGTTTTATTAAACTGTAAGCAAAACAGAGCTTATTGTCCCCATTGGAACTCACCACTAATTGCCTGAGCTTGTTCCTAATTATGTCGTTCTTCAAGCATTTCGACAGTCTTCTAAGTGCCCCACCCTCAGGGTTACGAACCACATTCATTACCAGAGACAGACTTTCATCCGCTAAGATGGATGCGTTACTTTGCAATAACGCTTCGATTTTAGCCAGAAATTCATCAACATCTAAATTATCTCCACTCATCATTACAGATAGGTTGCTAAACAAATCATCCCCTCTGAGTTCTAACTGTACAACATCTCGAGGTCTGACCCTTTCAGCAACCTGTTCAAGCATGTTTTGCAAGGCCTCGTGTATGTTGACAAATATTTCTGCATAATTGTCACAATTTAAAAGTTCTGCAAAATTAAAACGCTGAATCATTTCAAAATTGTTATAGGCCGGTCTATCTATAATCACGGGATCACTGTTACTCTTGGCCACATCATCATTTTGAACAAAGCCTTCAACCCCTACATTCTCACAGAGCATGTCCTCCACAACCTTATCAGTCTCAGAACCCTCCACATTCCGAACACCCCCACTGCTGACATCTACAAAACCCCCTTTTTGAGGAGGCTCATTTAAAGCCCGTAAAAGTCCTTCAAAGATATCCAACCGGTTAATGTCAAGACCCTCCTCTATAGTGACGGCTGCTTCTGCCGCCGTACTGTGTTCTAATTGTCTCAAATCATTTATAACAGGGGCAGAATTTGGTCGGGGTAGCGTCTCCAAAGCCTCCACCATTTCAAACAAATCGGGGTGAACTAGGGGTTGAACCTCTATAAGCTCTACCGTTGGGAGGTGGTTATTTAGATCATTGACCATCTGTAACAGGTCGGGGTTCACCGGTAAGTCTGTTAATTCACATTCTATCGGGGGTGATTGGGGGTTATTTAAATCATTTATCATTTGTAATAGTTCCTGGTTCATTGGGACATCAGAGGAGTTCACAACAGGGCCGGGGATGTTCTCTCGGGAAGGTCTTTTTGGGGCCCTAACTTGATCATAATCCTTTAGTTTGTGAGTTCTTTTACCAAGTCCGGACATTTTTTTTATTTATTTCTTATTTTTCCAACAAATCACAATAGTAAGGCGTTCTGTATCTATTAAAACATTAAATACGGTACAATTCGTTAGTAAGGGTATTAATAAGGGTGTTTTGGCTCTCTATCACAAGGTTTTGTCCCACTAACACAAGTCTTTGATTTAGTAACAAAGTACGTAGCAACTCATGCCGACCTTCAGGAAGTAGCTCCGGGGAATGGTGTCCTGGCACAGCTTCAAAGGATGGTCGCTCCGGTAAATCTCGGTCGAAGGAGGCAGGGTGCGAGCGTATACTCACGGACGGAGACCAAGAAGGCCTTTGCGGTGACACCCTGGCCAATCGCGGTGTACTGTTCAGCGTTTCTGTAGCCAAGAAACGGGGATGGGGGGGCGATGTTGAAACCAGTCCGTCGTTGGGTGGTGTGTCAACCCTGACTGACGGCGACCCCTGAGGTTGTTGGTTGCCTGTATTTGTTCCGACCGACAATGCGTCGGGCTGAATCTGGGTTGTTGAATTACCCCCAGAAGGCTGTGGCCTGAGTAGATGTTGGGGGGTCTCCAAGACCACCGTGGGGGATCCTCTCGGTGATCTCTCCGGGGAAGATGTTTGATCCCACTTAGACGGGGTGATTGTCCTCAATAGCTCATCCACAGAATGACTATCCCAAGAGTCTTGGGTAGAATAAAAATATACATTACATTTACATCTTTAAACGGCGACAGAAATCAAACTTAAAACAACATATCCAGGACCTTCAAAACCTTTAGCTTTTTTTAGACCTTTGAAAATAGTCTTAGACATTCACTACAACGCCTTATTATTTACAGACAATATATTTATTAGGACTTGATAATAAATGTAAAACAGAGAAGCCTCTGTAAATAAACGGTTTCTTAAATGTTTCTTTAAAAACTGTAATATTGTTAATAAAACTTTTTATACACACACACCCCCACACCACATTTCATTTTTAAACGAACCTTCCAAGTGTAAACGCTTCCTGATCCCGGGACTTCCTGTTTCACAAACGTTTTCACGATCTGTTTAAATATTAAATACAATGAACACCTTCAAGCCTTTTCCTACAGCCACTTTAAAACAGAAGTATAATTGCGGAAGATAAGCCAAACAACTTACTAAAACCTTTCGGCCAGCTTTACTTCCTAACCAGACGGTAGGACAATCGGTCATTTCTAAACACATGCCCCAGAAACAAGCCTAGACCTGTCCGGACTTCTAAAGATCTTTCCCAGAACCCCCACCCTACAGGAAATGGGCACCCGTCGCTTAAATATCAGCCCTCAACGGGCAAGCAAACCCCTTTTAAAAACATTAAAGTTTGAAAGATCTTACTTACCTCCAAAGAATAATCGTTTCTTATGTTTTTCAGCTGGTTTAGCTTTTTGCACTTCTGTGGAGGTAAGAGACATGTTTAACCTTTAACCACTCCCGCTTTATAAAAAGCTTTAACCTCTTACAAGAGGCAGATATATACTCACCGCTATCAGATACCGGGGCTGACGGCCTTTCAGATTCTTGAAAGGTTACGGTTCTCGAATGTAAAACGAAACAAGACCTCGATGTGGAAGGCCTTTCGTTGTCTCGAACCACGTTTCTTAATACTGTTAGAAAGGATAATTTTTTAAAATTAACAAAACGGGGCTCAAACATCTTACAGAAACGTTATACAAACAAACAGGGGTTTAGTTCTTACCCGGACGGCAGACAGCCTGTCTAGGGACAACCACTTCTCTTGTTTGCTCCTCGGAGACATTAATCACAGGCCTTTCGATAGTTTCTGTGTAATTAAAGAGACTGGCTTTAATATATATTAAAACGTTTTCATAACTCTAATGAGCCGCTTCAAAACCCCACACACACACACAACCATACATAAGAACCCTTGAGCGCAAACACAAAAATCTTACCGTCGTTGTTCCAGATGATCTCCTCAGCGTTGGGAATTAACTCCTGTTGACTGGCTGAAAAATAATTTTACAGAACTTAAAACAGATGGTATAACCTTATTTACAATACATGACCACAACACGCTCTGAGTCAATGAAAATAATTTGAAGACTTACCTAAAAACTCGTTTAAATCGAAGTCGTTGATGTTGTTTCCGGACATTGTTGATCTTTAGGCTTAAATCGAAAGGTCAGTACGAGTCTGTCGAGCTGAAGACCAGACCTTCATACTTATACTGACGGCCAGCTGCCGGATCTGCTTGTAAGGCATTGTTCTGGGATGGCCTTTGTGCCATCCTGTTACCAATTAACATATCAAAAACAACCAATAAAATGACCCTGCATCAAATTTCAAATAGACCCCAAGATGGCGACGATCTCTCTCCTCTCTACTCTAAACTTTTATTAGAACCTTTTGGTCTCTCAAAAAACATTTTTAAGCATCAAGACCTGTAGTCAATAAACACTAAGAATATTTCAGGCCTTTATACGCGCTAAAAAACAACCTGTGCCAAGAAAATAACTATAAAGATCTAAAATAAGTAGCGCTTTTACAGCGTTTTTTTTTTTTTTTTTTAATAGCGATGCTTTGTTTGGTATTAAACAAGTCACAAACTACTCAGAACAGCGTTTATCTCCAGCAAAAGAGATATTTGGGTTTATTTTACAAAGCTTATAAATTATATAGTTTAAAAGTATTCTGAATGTTTTGATAACACACGCCATACCGACGTTTGTCTGAGCCCACCCCCCAGCCCCCCCCATGGTGTGAGTGATTTAGCCTTGAGTGTTGTGATCTATTTAGCATTGAGTGATCAGTTGTTTTTATTTTTTAAATGATTCCTTATCATCAGGGATTGAGACTGCTAAAATACCTTAAAAACATATCCTTATCTTAAGTCTAACTCTTATGAGCTTTAAGAACCTAGAATGTATTTAAGTAAAACGAATGAACACATTATGTGTGAGATAAAATATAACCACAGCTTTTTTTTTTTTTTTAATAGCGATGCTTTGTTTGGTATTAAACAAGTCACAAACTACTCAGAACAGCGTTTATCCCCGCAAAAGAGATATTTGGGTTTATTTTACAAAGCTTATAAATTATATAGTTTAAAAGTATTCTGAATGTTTTGATAACACACGCCATACCGACGTTTGTCTGAGCCCACCCCCGCCCCCCCAGGTGTTAGTGCTTTAGCCTTGAGTGTTGTGATCTATTTAGCATCGAGTGATCAGTTGTTTTTATTTTTTAAATGATTCCTTATCATCAGGGATTGAGACTGCTAAAATACCTTAAAAACATATCCTTATCTTAAGTCTAACTCTTATGAGCTTTAAGACCCTAGAATGTATTTAAGTAAAACGAATGAACACAATATGTGTGAGATAAAATATAACCACAGCTTTTTTTTTTTTTTTTTTTTTTTTTTTTTTTTTTTTTTACAAAAACAATTAACCTATACACACCAACACCCCCACACACCCACCCACCCTCTTTTTTTAATTTTATTTTTAATTAAATTTGAGGGGAGAGACAGAGCCATATACCTTGGGGTTAACATAAGTACCCTATGCAAAACAGGCATTGTTAGGACCTGGGACCATTACAGACAACAGAACTTGTTGATCTTATAAAATGCTTGGGCGAGAGAGACAGAGAGAGAGAGAGACAGACAGAGACAGAGACAGACAGAGACAGAGACAGTGTGAATATGATAAACGCACTATTCAAAATGGTATTGTTAAGACCTGGGACCATTACAGACCACAGAACTTGTTGATCTTATAAAATGCTTGGGTGAGAGAGACAGAGAGAGAGAGAGACAGACAGAGACAGAGACAGTGTGAATATGATAAACGCACTATTCAAAATGGTATTGTTAAGACCTGGGACCATTACAGACCACAGAACTTGTTGATCTTATAAAATGCTTGGGTGAGAGAGACAGAGAGAGAGAGAGACAGACAGAGACAGAGACAGTGTGAATATGATAAACGAACTATTCAAAATGGTATTGTTAAGACCTGGGACCATTACAGACCACAGAACTTGTTGATCTTATAAAATGCTTGGACTAGAGAGAGAGAGAGAGAGAGAGACAGACAGAGACATAGACAGTGTGAATATGATAAACGCACTATTCAAAACAGGCCTTGTTAAGACCTGGGACCATTACATGCATATTTAAAAAAGACCCCCAACCACTACAGGAAGAGCCGACCCATTCACACTCTACAGTTGACCAACAAGAACAACAAGAACAACCGGTTATGGGCGGCCTTGTTGTTCAGGGTTTTATGGGTGTACACTTTCTGACGGATATGACGTAGGAATAATTAAGGAAATAAATCTACCTAAAATCACGCCCCCCAATTATGACGTAGGAATATTAATAAGCTTAGGGCATACGTCATAACAAAATAGGCCGCGCCCAAAAAACCCTACTATCTACTACCATTTACCATCCGTAACATGTATTTACAGTAGAAACATAATAATGAAAAACAAACAAAAATCACTGCAAAAATAATCTAAGTAGCTAACTGATTCCTCTGTTTAAAAAAATATACAGAAAGGAACACTCTACGTTTTTAGAAATCATGAAGATTTCATTAATGCTAGGTTTTGTAGTATTCTGTCATTAATGGACTGCATAATGGGTACATGGGTACATCAGTTCTGACCTTGTAAGTGAAATAAAAAAATACAATTTCATACATTTTAATTAGATTTTCAGCAGTCTCGTTTAATGTAAGTGTGCTGGAAACCGCAAAAAGGAAATGCTGTCTCCCTTATCCCAAAAGTGATAATTACGAGCATATGTATTGATTGAAGTATTGATGCATTACTAATATTATTTCTACAAATGTGCATTTTTTAACCTTGAGCTCAGGACTCAGGAAGGAAGTATATTGGAAAAAAACTAAACTGCTTTAATTCAGACACATTAAGATTCAACTTAAAGCAGCATGAATGTTTAGTTTTTATTTCATGGAGATGTACCTTATAATCTTATGTTTATGACTCCTCGGTTCAGAAATGGAATACAAATTTGTCCTAAATTGGATAACATTAAATTATTCTTTCTCTTTCTGCTAAGATGTATTGAATTATTGCAACCTTGACGGTATGAGATTTTGAGAGAGGTCTCCACAGTCTTCATTGCAAAAGCATGAAGCAATTATAAAAGGAAAATAAAAAGTACATGTATGCATTTTAGTTGTGAATGCATTAAAAAGTCAATCAAAATTAAGGAAAAATATGTCATTAAGGCAGACATTGAATAAAACATAAGAAAACAAACTATTTATATGTAAGATACTGCATTGGTGAAATACATCAATGTTTGAAACATTAGCTAATCTGATTATGAATCATCTAAGACAGTAAGTAAATAGGTGAACACTATGTTTTACATAAAGTTACATGCAAAGAGTAGTTAAGACTCATTCAGGGCATATTTTAAAAGTTCTTAAACTAGAATATAGCCATCAATATACATTACATTTACTTCTTGTATACATTGATCTTGTAAGGTGCTCTACAGCAATTTATTTGCAAAGGGTACTATATCAGGTATAGATCAATTGATTGATTGAAGTGGAATTTTCTATTTAATAACCAATGTTAATGTTACCAGTAAAAAACTGTGTAATAAAAGGTAATACAATGGCAATAACCTCTAGACCATGATAATCTCAGAATATTTGGGAACTGAAGAGAACTAGCAAGATAAATCATTTTTTAAACAAAACAGGTTTACAGTATCTGTAGAATCCAATGTGACTTACGAGGCCTCAGAAAATCAAGTAAAATGTAATCAATACAACTTGCAAATGTAGCCTTAGCCTTTAGAGTTTTCTGGATATCTTAACCATCTGGTTTCCCCCATAGTTTTCCTGCTCTTCCAGTATGTGAAAATGTCTCATGCCTTGATCACTTTCAACTAGAGCTTGGCCATACTTTTGTATGTGTATTACTCTTTGGCAGTTCCTTGTATTAATGTGGAAATGCTTTTTGTCTAAGACATAATTTTCCTCACATTCCAGACATAATTGCATTAATTATATATTCTTTTTACTAGGAATGAGTCCTATTCATACGACACACTTTCAGATGTGATTCAACTGCAGTGCCGTCTCAGTGCCTACAGGTGCCCCTTTGGCTAATTAAGTCATACAATCAAGATGACCAAGCTGTCGTGGTAACTGATCCAAAGAATCATTTAATCTGTAGCCAATAATACAGTAAAGCAATTCAGAAACATTTCCTGGGAAGGCAAATCATGAACACATGATGCAGCTGAGAGAAGTTCACAAAAACAATTGCTCATTTACCCAACTGAAATGGGCCCATTTTCCTAGCCCTTTAACATGGGTTGCGTTCAACTTGGAAGATGCTGTTCTCCGTACTCCGTTCTGAACTAGACGAAGACTTCAGTATCTATTAGTGTGGTTTATGAATTGTTGGAATGTAATCAATGTTCTTAATGTCTGATATTAATCTGATGAGCTGTAGATATAAGGCTCCCTCAGTAATGCTCAGCACAATCATTTGCAGTACACAATATACATGCTACCATTTGAGTGCTAGCTGGAGGAAATAAATTATTAATCAGAATTACATCTCTACAATACTTAGATATGATTGTAATCTTTCCCCTTTGGAATAATCTGGTTATTGAGAGCATTCACAACTCTCATAAATCTACATATAGGTTTCTTTCCCTGCTACCCACCTCCTGTAAATTGTACATTTATTTTGTATTATATAGAGAAACTGTATAGTTTAGTCTGAAATTAATAAAGTATGATTTTGACCAGCAATAACCCAGTTCATATTGGGAATAGATAAGTATTAATCAAAACAAAGAAGACAATTAAATAAAGAACACAGGGGATAGGTGGTACATTTATGTCATGAAATTGTGACCGTGTCACTGAGGCTCAGTGACTACAGAACGACCCACACTCCTGAGCTATCGCTTGAGCACAAACAGATGGTGCGTGTCCAGTGTTGAAGGTCTCTGTGCTTTGAGCCATCTGCTGCTTGTCACAAAATGTTGCAGGTGTCTACAGACTCTATCCTCTGTGATGTACTAATGACTATTGGTGTTCTCCAATACTAATTCTGTACAGAGGTGTTGAGGAGGTGAAATGCCTTCTCACATACACAATATCATGACCTGTATGAATTGTAGTATAGTGAACTCTCCCATGATCCTGTCTTTTAAATTAGAATATATCTTCCTGGTGGAGTATCTGGCTACATGTGGCTCTCCATAGATGTAGACATCACAAATGCAAATAGCCACCAAGTATACAGCGGTGGAAAGCTGGAGATTCAGACATAATAGTCTATGGCAGCGTATAAGGCTGACAACACACCATATGTAAAGATAGATGTACACTATACACCAGCACCTCAACATTCACAAGAGATATGTTCCTAATACCCTTGCGGAAGCAGAAATTCATGAATAAGCATTGTGATATGATTATACTGCCCCCACTTAATTTGCAACCTTCATATTGCCTCATCCTTAACATTAAAACCTAGGAAAGCATTTAGATGGTCAAATTAAGTTCTTAAATAGAGCTACCACAGCAGCTATCTAAACTGTAATCCTTGAATATCATATGGTGAGCACAGTGTAAAGAGTAATGGGTGATTTGCCGAGGAAAGGCAATTAGCATTTGTCCAATTGACCCTGATTGTAAACACCATCGTGCTTTCATCTAAACATTCAAAATTCCTTTCAATACAGATGTCACAAGCACTATTTGGATACTCTCCCTTTATCACTCATAGACTGTAGGTTTTGGCAACATGTCAGCTGGCTCACCATGTACCTTACATCTTGGGACCACATGGTAATGAATAAAGTGTTAACACTTTCTTTATTCTGTGTGCGGAATTTGAATAGGGTTTAACATTTTGGATGAATGCAAATGATTGTTGAAAATTGGAAAATAAAGTTTGATTCAATTATAACAAATTATGCTTGCTTCACTAAATGTTCGAAAATGGCTAAAACAATACTTAGAAAAGCAGATGTTTGCCTATACATTAGTTACAGATGAATATGGACCATTGAACGAAACAAATACAATGAAAGTGTGCTGAATCCATTTACCTGGTAAAGTACAAAGAATTCCATTCGGTCTGTGTACCTACTCCTACTCCATGCTGTGAATGTATTTAATATATTTCATGTATTGAATTGTCCTTTTTCTTTCACATAACCTTTGTCCATTTCTTAAATAAAAGGTTTATTTAAAACTCTTTAAAATACATATATATTAAAAAAATCCCTCACAGCACGATACTGCACAGCTTTACAGTTCTAAATTGTACATAATATTCAAACTGAGAGCAAAGTTGTTTATTTGGGAACAACCACAAAATATGCAAATTAAAATCTATAGTTATTGTATTAAAATAGGCATTCATAAATAACATTTTAATAACATTTTACTAATGATTATTTAGCAGTGTAGAGGTTTTCATAATGAATACGTTTATTCATTATTAATATTAATTTTAAAATACTACTACTACTACTACTACTACTACTACTACTACTATCAATAATAATAATTTAAGTTGTAGCCTACAACTGTAACCTTTGTTGATAATGGCATTATTCTGTGTCTGAAACTAATTGAGTCTAAGAACTTTATTTGGATTTTGTTATGACAATGACATTAATTTCACAATGTAACGTCCTCAAGGACTCAAGGAAAGGATCCAAGTGCAGGCGTTGTGTTGATGCAGATTATCTGACAAGGGCAAACGAGAGAGAGAGTAAACAGGGACAGTCCAGGGTCAGTCGATCGAGAGAACAGGCTAGTGGGGAAATCTGAGAGGGGTGAACGAGACAGGAAAGCAGGGGTCAAAAAACACGGTTAGGCTATCAAGAAACAAGGCTTAGAATTGATCCAGGAGAGAATGCAAGACTTTGCGCTTATGCTGGGAAACAGAGGGGTTTAAATACTATGTAGGGGAGAGGGCTTGAACTAGGTGAGGGAGTGATTACCCAATGGTAAGAGAGGAGGACTAAACAGGTGCACCTGGAAGGAAAGAATGTGGAGAAACTGGTTGGGCTGGATATAGGAAAGGAGAAGCACTAGGTTTAGTATTCGGGAGACTAAGACTAACTAAGAAACGGTAGACTAACTAAGGTAGGAGCAGGGGAGACCATGACAGTACCCCCCCACCCAGAATCGGCCTCGGCTGGACCAGAGCGGTGAAGACGGCGGCGAGGATGGCTACGGGGCCGTGGAGCAGGAGCAGTGGGATGGGCCCTGTGAAATTCCGCAATGAGAGAAGGATCTAGGATATCTGAGGCAAGAACCCAGGAGCTTTCTTCTGGACCATACCCCTCCCAGTTGACCAAGTACTGTAGGCGCCCTCTGTGGTGACAAGATCGTAATAAGGTCCGTACTGCATATGCCGGACCGTCGTCGAGAGGCAGAGAAGAAGAAGAGACCTGAGGAGGAATGGGAGGAGAGGAGGGATCGGGACATACAGGTCTCAATAGAGAGACATGGAATGATGATGCTATTCTGTAATGAGGAGGCAACTGGAGACGATAAGTGACTGGATTAATTTGGCGGAGGATAGGAAAGGGACCGATGAAACGAGGGCTCAGTTTCTTAGACGGGAGTTTAAGCTTAATATCTCGGGTTGATAACCAGACCAACTGTGGAGCAGGTTGTCAGTGACGATCTGCCAAGGCCTTTTGACGGTGGATAGCTCTGTGGAGACGGACATATGCTGCATTCCAGACATCTGCACTGCGGTGGAACCAATCATCAACTGCTGGGACGTCTGTGGAGTCCTCATTCCAAGGAAACAGAGGCGGTTGGTATCCTACGACACACTGGAAGGGGGTGAGGCCTGTGGAAGAGCTGGTCAGGGAATTTTGAGCGTACTCTGCCCATGGCAAGAATCGGCTCCAATCATCTTGGGAAGTGTTGCAGTAAGATCGAAGAAAGCATATGATTTCTTGATTTAAACGTTCCGTCTGTCCATTAGATTGTGGATGATAGCCGGAGGTGAGACTGACCTTAATATTTAAAGCTTTGAAGAATGCAGACCAGACGCGGGAGGTGAATTGAGGACCACGATCAGACACTATGTCTTCAGGGATCCCATAAATGCGGAACACATGATGGAATAAAACCTCCGCAGTTTTGAGAGCAGTGGGAAGCTTCTTCATGGGTACAAGCCGGCATGATTTTGAAAAGCAATCAATGGCCACCAAAATGGTAGTATAACCCTGAGAGCTGGGGAGGTTGGTAACGAAGTCAATAGAGATGTGAGACCATGGACGCTGTGGGATTGGAAGAGGTTCCAGGAGGCCAGAGAGGAAATGTCGCAAAGATTTAGATTGGGCACAGACGGAGCAAGCATTGACAAACTGGGTAGCATCTTGAACCAGAGTGGGCCACCAGAATTTTCATTGTATCAAGGCAATGGTGTGATGAATCCCTGGATGTCCATAAGCAGGGGTTGAATGAATCCATTGTAGGAGTGTGGGACGCTTGGAGGAAGGTACGTAGGTTTTGTTAGAAGGACATGTGGAAGGGGCAGGATTAGAGGAGAGTTCCTTCTGAAGTTGATCCAAGAAGTTCCATTGAATAGGGGCAACAATGCAGGTGGATGGCAAAATGGGATCATCAGATAGGGGTCCATGAAAAGAGTCAAACTGGCGTGATAGAGCATCTGCTTTGATGTTCTTGGATCCTGGGCGATAAGTCAGGGCGAATTGAAAACGAGTGAAGAACAGAGCACAGCGTGCTTGACGGGGGTTAAGACGTTTGGCTGCTTGAATATATTCCAGATTCCGATGATCCGTGAGTACCAGAGAAGGGTGTTTAGAACCCTCCAACCAATTTCTCCACTCTTCAAAAGCCAACTTCACTGCCAAGAGCTCCCTGTTTCCAATGTCATAATTCCTCTCCGCAGGTGATAATTTCCTGGAAAAGAATGTACAAGAATGGAGCATAGTTGGTTGTCCGTGTCGTTGAGAAAGCACTGCCCCGACACTGTTTTCAGAAACATCCACTTCCATGACGAAAGGAAGATTAGGGTCTGGATGTTTGAGGACTGGAGCAGTGGTGAACAGGAACTTGAGTTTCTCGAAGGTGACCTCAGCAGCGTCCGTCCAAGATAAACGGCGAGCAGAGCCCTTTAATAGAGAGGTTAATGGAGATGCTACCGAACTAAAGTTACGAATGAAGCGACGGTAGAAATTAGCAAAACCCAGGAAACGTTGCAACTCCTTAATAGTTTGAGGTTGAGGCCTCTCAGTAACTGCTCTCACCTTCTCGGGATCCATGTGAACTCCATCGGCGTCGATGATGTAACCCAGGAAAGCCACACGCTGACAGTGAAATTCACATTTTTCGGCCTTGACATAGAGTCCATTTTGTAGTAAACATTGAAGCACCTGTCGAACCTGGGAGATGTGTTCAGAAAGAGTAGAGGAGTAGACCAAAATATCGTTAATGTAGGCAATGACAAAGTGATGGAGATAAGGTGGTAACACCACATTTACAAAGGCTTGAAAGACTGAAGGTGCATTGACCAGACTAAAGGGCATGACTAAATATTCATAATGTCCCGAGTTAGTAATGAATGCCGTCTTCCACTCATCCCCTTTTCGTATCCGGATTAAATTATATGCACTGCGTAGATCCAGTTTTGTGAAATACCGAGCTCCTCTTACCTGTTCCAGGGCGGCCGGAACTAAAGGTAAAGGATATCGATACTTGACTGTAATTGCATTAAGTCCCCTATAATCAATACAGGGTCTTAAACCACAAAGAAGAAGCTTGCCGCAGCAGGTGAAGTGGATGGCCGGATGATACCCTGTGCCAATGCCTCCTTAATATAGTCCTCCATCGCCTGCGACTCTGGAAGAGAGAGAGGAAATATTCGGCCCCGGGGAGGAATAGAGCCAGGGAGAAGATCGATGGCGCAATCCCATGGACGATGTGGTGGCAGAGAAGAGGCTCGGGATTTGCTAAACACGGCAGCCAGATCCTCGTATTCAGATGGAAACTCGGGCGGTGTTGAGAGAAACGGACTTTCGATGTGGGTGGCACTGCAAGGTGAAGACAGACAATTAGAAAGACAGTGTTCTCCCCAAGAGATAATAGTCCCCTTGAGCCAAGAAATAACAGGATTATGATGAATGAGCCACAGATGTCCGAAAATAATGTCAGCTCCAGGGGAGTCGATCACTAAAAAAGGCAATTGTTCAGAATGCAGGTTTCCATTAGACATGGTGATTGGAATGGTCTTCTGGGATACCGGGCCGGAACCGATGGGTTGGTTATTGACTGCTCTGATATTAAGTGGTGGAACGGACGGTGAGAGGGGAAGTTTCAATCGCTCCACAGCTCTTTGGTCTATGAAGTTTCCTGCGGACCCCGAATCTATTAATGCAGACAAAAAGACATGTTGAGAACGGAACTGAATTCGAACAGAGAGCATACATTGAGCGGGTGTTACCAGGGGACAAGTACTCACAGATTTCTGTGGGGTTGCCAAGGAAGATCCAGGACGATTGGGACAGGCGTCTCGGAAGTGACCAGACTGGCCACAGTAAAGGCAAAGGCGCTGTTGTAGCCTCCTCTGTTTTTCCTCAGCAGAGAGTCGTGTCCTTCCTATTTGCATGGCTTCTGGTTCTGGAACAGGGCTAGGCTTGAAAGAAGGTCTGGTGGGCAACCGGGATGTAGCAGACAAAGACCGTTTTAAGATTGTCAAGTCTGATGGCAAGCTGTATCAACTGTTCCAAAGTTAGCGTGTCTCCCTTGCAAGCTAACTCTGCTTGTAAATCATCACACAAACCATGACAGAAAATAGTTATTAATGAAGGCTCACCCTATCCACTGATCTCAGCCAAGGTCCGAAACTTCAGAGCGTATTCAGCGGCAGAAGAGGTACCCTGATGGAGAGAGATCAGTTGTTCACCTGCGTCCTTCCCAGCTGTTGGATGATGGAAAACCTGCTTGAAATGATCAAGAAAAGGTGGTAGAGATCGAGTTACTTCTCCCTTATGAGCCCAGACTGCAGATGCCCACTGAAGTGCCTTTCCGGTAAGCAGTGTAATAATGAAAGCGATCTTTGCCTCATCAGAAGGGAAGGAAGTTGGCAGATGTGCAAAATAAAGGGAGCACTGTAAGACAAAGCCCTCACAGCAGTCTGGTGAGCCATCATATTTGTCTGGAAAAGCCAAATGTACAGGTCCATCGGGAACTGGAGGAGCGGACGGGCCTGGAGCTGCTTCTGGTGTTGTCTCTCTGGTGGGCTCGAGAGATAGAGTAGGTAATCTTTTAAGTAATTGTTCCAAGGTAGAGTCGATTTGTCGAAGCATTTCATCATGTTCTCCCAACAAAGCCCCCTGAGCCGTCAAGGCTGCAGCAACGTCAGGCAAAGCCACTAGATCCGTGGTAGGTGAAGTCTTCTGTAACGTCCTCAAGGACTCAAGGAAAGGATCCAAGTGCAGGCGTTGTGTTGATGCAGATTATCCGACAAGGGCAAACGAGAGAGAGAGTAAACAGGGACAGTCCAGGGTCAGTCGATCGAGCGAACAGGCTAGTGGGGAAATCTGAGAGGGGTGAATGAGACAGGAAAGCAGGGGTCAAAACACACGATTAGGCTATCAAGAAACAAGGCTTAGAATTGATCCAGGAGAGAATGCAAGATTTCACAATTATGCTGGGAAACAGAGGGGTTTAAATACTATGTAGGGGAGAGGGCTTGAACTAGGTGAAGGAGTGATTAGCCAATGGTAAGAGAGGAGGACAGAACAGGTGCACCTGGAAGGAAAGAATGTGGAGGAACTGGTTGGGCTGGATAGAGGAAAGAAGAAGCACTAGGTTTAGTATTCGGGAGAGGGAGACCTCTGGTGGTGAACTAAAGTAGGAGCAGGGGAGACCATGACACACAAATTGAAAGTTCTTCTTTTTTTTTTTAACACTTGTTGCCAATGTTGCATTGTCTCTGAAAGTCTTGTGATCATATATTTGAACTAAACATATTGCTGTTAATGTGAATTAAAGAGTGGCACCTGTGTTTTTGATTTCGAATATAAATGTTTTTGTGGAAATGTTTTCAGTCTGAGGTGAGCGACATTCCTGTGTTGTTTTCTCATTATTAAAAATGCACAAATCAAACATCAATGCCAAACAATTGACAAGATTTTCACATTGTAGACTACCTTCACCTTTTGTGTATCCCTATGATGATTTAAGCGAATGTTAAGAGCAGTATTGAGTTTTTTAAATGTATTTATGTATTTTAACACACCAGTAGACCCGCAAACAGATATTAAAAATAAAGTTTCAAATTATAACTTCTGGGATTAGTAGAATAAAATTACAGTGGATACAAAATTACAGAATAGCACTATATAAACGGTATACAAAATGCGAAAAAGTGGAAAAGAAATTAACTAGGCCTAACTACTGGTATGTTTGCAATACCTTTATAGGCAACTAGCAGAAGTTTGTAGGTAAGTCAGTTATACATGTTGAGACGTAGACTTTCCACTAGAAAACAGACATAATGTTGTTGTATTTTTTTAAAACCATTTCACTTCTAATTGTCGTTTCTTTTCTTTTTTTTCCGTTATTCAGAGGCAAGCCTCTAGCACTGTGCTGAAGGTGTGTTTATGCTGTTATGCCCTCTGGCTTCGCTGCCAGCTTATTCCCACAGATCTAAGCCAGAAGGCAGACTGCTTAAGAATACCGATCACCTTGCCCAGACCGAATCCTTTGAGCTCTCTCTGGCATCTTTTCCTTCTGCCAGTTTCCTCCTCTGCTCCTCTCTTCCCTTCTGAAGTTGACAACAAAGACATCCTCAGGGTCTTCCTTGATGTAAGACCCACGCTTGATGTTTTTTCCTATGTTTTTTGTACCTTAAAGTTGCACTATTTTAATATTCCACTAGCACAATATTTACACACCACAAGACAAAGAAAAAGTGAATCTTTTATGCGGCTTCAAATATATTAATCACTATCTCCTTTCTTTTTGTTTTAATCAGGATATTTTTTCATGAAAATAATAATTAAAAACAGACCTCAAGAAATCTTCTGTTGCTTGTCACAGCATCAAGAAATGAGAGGAAACCGAGAGAGGACTGATACATTTTTATTGGCCATAATGTTGCCTTTTCATCTTAAATTGCCTAACCTGTCACTTTAATATTAAATCATAGCCGTACTGTAACCAGGATGAGAGAAAATGTTCTATCATATCCAAACTTTTGAACAGTTCCTATCCTATGCGATAACGTTTTCTTCTTTTTTTTCATAAAGATAAATCTCCAAAGAGCTAATTAGTAGTGGAATGGATTCCAGAAAGGAATGGAGCTGAAGAATAATATAGACTCCGTGTGAGAGGCTGTGGTCAGGGCTGACAGAAGGTGACTGTGTTCTGATAGTAACCGTAGGCTGCTAACTGACAAGGACAATAAAAAAAAAGCCTCAGTGTCTGCTAAACAGTGACAGGCATTATCCAGGGTTCTCCAAAGGTTATCCTGTCTGCCCAAGAGGAATATCTCCTGTCTGGTAATGCCGTAGGAAAGCCCTTACATCACCTTGTACTGTATACAGATTGTATTCATATATAAATGTGAAGTAATTCAATTGAACAGCTTCAATGTGACAGTTGATACTCTGAAACAGCCATGTTGCCTTCACAGTTCTTACTGAAACAACAGAAGGTGCTCATATAGACTCTTCTTGAAGTCCAGCATTTTAAAAAAGCATCCTGCTAAAAGCTATTTGTCTTAAGAGGTGCACAGCATGACAAAGGTTTAAGGAAGCAGTTGTTTTTTTTTGTTGCCCCAAGTCAAAGGATGTACAACAGTGTCACAACTGTTACCGTTGTTAAGAAAAAGTTTAAGAGCTGGAATGGTGCTGGCTTAAGCTTTAAAGATGCACTAGGATACATCTTGCTTAAAGGCAAACTTAGTTTTCTCTCTTCTTGTTTTTGATTATAATAGACTAAGCATGATAATAAAAAAGAAAGGTACTTGTTAAGCTGGTTTTCATTTTATAATATTTTAAAGACAATTATTTAACCTTTAATGTATTCACAACATAATACATGAAACTCTTCTATAATACACCTGAATCCTGAATATGAATTTGTTCAGATAACTTTACAATTGTATCAGTAGTTTTAATTAAAAGAGATTGACCATGGATGGATTATTATAATTTTAGAATTTAAAA
This sequence comes from Amia ocellicauda, assembly GCF_036373705.1. Taxonomy (NCBI): domain Eukaryota; kingdom Metazoa; phylum Chordata; class Actinopteri; order Amiiformes; family Amiidae; genus Amia; species Amia ocellicauda. The sequence goes on along the minus strand of NC_089861.1, from coordinate 15,030,954 downwards.
ACAGATTTAAAATATGTGATAATGGTTAGATTGTTGATCAGTACAGAGTTTAACCCCTTGGCACTGGAAATACATGGAATTGAATTTGCTATGTAAATCCATTACCTCCCTAGAGATATTATTATCATATTGAGTTGATTCATAATTGTATTTTCTTGACAGAATTACAATTGTAAAATACATTTACTTAAAACATACATATAGGAAATAATTATTTTATATTGTAATACTATGAATTTTTGCAACACTTCACTCATAAGAGTAGAAACAAATTTAATCACACGTTTATATATTATATATGCAAGCACGGTATCAGGAGTTTCTTGGAGGTTAGTTACATTTTACCAGAATTGTTTCTTAAGAGCAATAATCTAGTTCTACTGCCAAATCATTTTGAAACTGATTACTTGCAACCCTACACACAGACACACAATTCATGCATGTACCCTATTTGCTTGAAAGCAATAAAACACTGAATAGGGTGGAAAATAGTTTAATAACTGTATTAAATATAGAAGACCTGTTTGAATTGATCTCTCCACAACACATTTATAACATGAATTAATATAAAAATAATCACACAGTCTGTATAACGATTTTTGAGTATCCACAGATGATAATATGTATTTATACTGAAGCTATGGATCGAAGATAGGGACACCACATACCATTTGTATTAGCCATTAGTTAAGGTAAGAACATACATACAAACAAAAAGATTGAACACTGTCTACAGAGAGTGACAAGTAGGATGGGACCCCTGAAGCATATTTAGTGCATATACTGAATGGGTGGCAGCACCAAATAAATAAATAAAAGACTAACTGTTTCAAACAAATCCCCTATGATATGGTTCTCTCTACGTCCCTTTGAATTGTCTGTAGTGTTTTCTTTTCACTCTTTTCAGTTGCTCCATCATCTCTGGTCGCTATATCTAAATCTGAGTTTTTGCAGCTGGGCAGTAGTAATATTCACCAGTCACCAGTGTACTATTCTCATGAATGATCTGAATTTACATTCTGTCATCACCACGGTTTGGGTTGTGTTCAATTGATCAGAGTTGTGGTAATTTAAAGACATTCGTTAATGAAAACGTTGGGTGCAACCTTGGTTATCTTAAATTATGAAACAGTACCCCAGGGGTTATGGCTCATGACTTAAGACACAGAAACAATGAGCAGGGTTTGTCTCAGCTCGTCGCTAACGAGTGTCTCCTGGCGGTTTCTTGGCGCCTGTGGGTTTGCAGTACTCCTGTCTGAACCCTCCTGTGCGGTGAAAAGAGATGGGAGTCTCAAAGACAGCCAGGATTGGAGGAGCCTGGTCACGCTTCCTCACCCTCCCCATGTGAAGGCAGTGGGATTAATAGGCTGTCGAGAACCCTCCAGAAAGGCCTCCCTGTCGAGGCCCATGAGATGGTGAGTCCTGTCAGGAATGTAGACAAGCGGAAATACACTGGGGTCTCCGGGCCTGGGTAGGTGCACTGAGAGGCCGAAGCACTGAAGTAATAGTTACACCACAGGCAGACAGTGGAGCTGGACTGAGCAGCCGCACAGCAGACCGTGCTCAAAGTCACAGCATACACAGGCCAGATAAGAGACTGTATATATATAAAGCGAGGGGAAATGTCTGAGAGATAACACAGACACGGCTTCTCTTGAGCTGTGAAAAGGACAGAAGAGGTAGTTACCTGTGTGTAGTGTACTTGGGCTGTTATAAGGCTTTTCATTGTTTTCGTGTAATAGTCATAAACCATAATCCCTGGGTAACTGTTTTGAAATTGAAAGATTAACTAGATGATAATAAAATGCCTTTTTATACAATTAAGTAATTGTCTGATTCATTGACTTCTTGGATATTCATAGCAAGAAAACTGCTTTTTACACGTCAATGTATTTTTATAGGCAAAAACATTAAATTTCATGTTAAACTTACATCCATACCTTACTTTCAAGTGGTTACACCAACGCAATTCCAATAAATCATTCTATTTATTAAATTACATACAAGTGAAAAAGTAGAAAAAGTAAACAAGGTAAATACAATGTTTTATGATTGAATAAGTTGGATATGTGTGTACATAATAATAATAACAGTAATAATAATCCCAGCCCTGGTGTGATGTCACTTACTTGAGTCGGGAATTTGAACGGTTTTGAAGCAAAGGATCAGGTTGCTAATCTGTCACTAGGGCTGATAATGATTTCCACAGGTAATTTCAACTGTATGGTGTCAACAGCGTAATTTAATTGTCTCATGGGAATCGTATTCATATTTCATATGTTTTATCACTAATGATGAAAAGGTTTCTTTTCGAGTGTTGAGCTTCAAAGAGGAAAAACTATATATGATAGCCTAATGATTTGATGAAAGAATGTAACATTTTGTTTATTTTTAAGTATGAAAAACATACAAATAACACATAGTTTATCAAAATATGACCTGAAAATTTTGATTGAATTTTGAAATGATAAAAAACAACTACTTTTGTCACATGTAACTATCACACAAAAATATCTGTTTTGGTTGTTTGTTTGTTTATTGTTTTATATATATATATATATATATATATATATATATAATCTTTCTACACTTGTGAAATTTTGGCCCCCCATATTTGTACCTGTCACCTCATAACACTTTTAAGTACCTATGTAAAATAAGGCATACAAATTTAATTTTCAATTTAAGACACACAACATGGTATGTAATTATTTATCAAATAACTTACAGCCTTTTACATTTTCACACTGTACTTTATGTAGCTGTTACTTTATATATGTAAACATGATACAATTTACCTGCAGGTTGGTTGCTTGAGGCGTATTGCTTGAGGTATGATTTTATTACTTTCGAGCAATGAAAAAATATGGACACATGGATGCCCAAACATTGATTAATTCTAAATAACCACAACAACACCAACAATAATAATGATAATCATAACAATAATACATATTATTATTATGATGATGATGATTATTATTAATAATTATGATTATTAATAATAACATGATTAAATATTATTGGCTGCAAATGATCCTCATTAAGGCAAAAGTTGAGGTTTTCTGATCCTTCCTTTTGATATCAGCAAATATATTAGTGAATTTTATTTATACATGTTTGGCCTTTGGTGCACTAAACAAAATAATTTGAATATGCAAATGTAGTCCAGGTTAACAGGAAGAGAATAGTAAACAAACGAGTGAGGCACCATCACAATGCATTATACTTAGTGTTGCTAACTGATATAAATTAATTGGGTAACACTTTACAATAATGGGCATTAATTCCTCATGAATTAATGTACAACACAGGAAAAACACATGAATACATGATGTAATTCTTGTGAACTCAGATTAAATTCATTTGTAATTCAATTATGTGAATTCATAATGATTTAAAGGCTCTTATTCATATGGAATTCGTTTTTAATAAATGAAGTAGATTATATATATATATATATGTGTGTGTGTGTGTGTGTGTGTGTGTGTGTGTGTCTTCACACACTATCAGAATTCATGAGGAATTAATGCCCATTATTATAAAGTGTTACCATTAATTGGTTCACTCTTGGCTGATGAAGATGGTTAGAAACTAAAAAAAGGTGGTCAGTATTACTTATTTTATTTGGAAGTGTTTCTGCAATCTAGGGTAATACATTCAAAAAAATGGTAACTGAGAAAAAAGGGGTAACTGAGAAAAAAACACATTTAAGAAGCATTTTCATCCAATATTATTGCATTGTACTGCCTAATCGCATTCATGTTTTTTGTTGTTGTTGATGTTTTTTAGTTTTTTTGGGGTGGTGATTAATTTAATAATTTTGGAAGACGTTGCATATTTTTAAACAAACAGCATTCTGAATTGTATCTTTCTGTCCATTGCTCTGAACAACATCAGCATCATCAGCAATGTGAAGACAGTTTAAAAGTAAAATGCATTTACAATATCATTGGATAACAGTTTATAATGAAAAATCTCTTACCATCCTTCACATATAAAGACAGAATGTATTTCTTGTGAACGTGTGAAATAAGTACTGCTCAAGCATCATATACATACAGCATTTGAAAACCAGGCTATTGTAGCTCTGTTATCACAAAATGAAAGAGATTCGTGTGATTCAGCCAAGACAAGCTCAACAAGGCCAGCGATGTCTCTGAAATGCAGTACCATGTGTGAAGAATTTTAAGGAGAAGGGCAGTAGGAATGGGGGAGTGAGGTGAAAAAATCAAAGGTGTCTCCGTGGAATCTGAGAGGCCTTTCAAAACACTAACAAACTCTTTATCTCTCTCCCTCTTCCTCCCTCCCTCTCTCTTTTCTCTCTCTTTCTCTCAGTATATATATATATATATATATATATATATATATATACACTCACCTAAAGGATTATTAGGAACACCTGTTCAATTTCTCATTAATGCAATTATCTAACCAACCAATCACATGGCAGTTGCTTCAATGCATTTAGGGGTGTGGTCCTGGTCAAGACAATCTCCTGAACTCCAAACTGAATGTCTGAATGGGAAAGAAAGGTGATTTAAGCAATTTTGAGCGGGGCATGGTTGTTGGTGCCAGACGGGCCGGTCTGAGTATTTCACAATCTGCTCAGTTACTGGGATTTTCACGCACAACCATTTCTAGGGTTTACAAAGAATGGTGTGAAAAGGGAAAAACATCCAGTATGCGGCAGTCCTGTGGGCGAAAATGCCTTGTTGATGCTAGAGGTCAGAGGAGAATGGGCCGACTGATTCAAGCTGATAGAAGATCAACTTTGACTGAAATAACCACTCGTTACAACCGAGGTATGCAGCAAAGCATTTGTGAAGCCACAACACGTACAACCTTGAGCCGGATGGGCTACAACAGCAGAAGACCCCACCGGGTACCACTCATCTCCACTACAAATAGGAAAAAGAGGCTACAATTTGCACAAGCTCACCAAAATTGGACAGTTGAAGACTGTACTGTACACTGTACTAAACTGGCCTCCACAGTCACCAGATAGAGCATCTTTGGGATGTGGTGGAACGGGAGCTTCGTGCCCTGGATGTGCATCCCACAAATCTCCATCAACTGCAAGATGCTATCCTATCAATATGGGCCAACATTTCTAAAGAATGCTTTCAGCACCTTGTTGAATCAATGCCACGTAGAATTAAGGCAGTTCTGAAGGCGAAAGGGGGTCAAACACAGTATTAGTATGGTGTTCCTAATAATCCTTTAGGTGAGTGTATATATATATATATATATACACTCACCTAAAGGATTATTAGGAACACCTGTTCAATTTCTCATTAATGCAATTATCTAACCAACCAATAACATGGCAGTTGCTTCAATGCATTTAGGGGTGTGGTCCTGGTCAAGACAATCTCCTGAACTCCAAACTGAATGTCTGAATGGGAAAGAAAGGTGATTTAAGCAATTTTGAGCGTGGCATGGTTGTTGGTGCCAGACGGGCCGGTCTGAGTATTTCACAATCTGCTCAGTTACTGGGATTTTCAAGCACAACCATTTCTAGGGTTTACAAAGAATGGTGTGAAAAGGGAAAAACATCCAGTATGCGGCAGTCCTGTGGGCGAAAATGCCTTGTTGATGCTAGAGGTCAGAAGAGAATGGGCCGACTGATTCAAGCTGATAGAAAAGCAACTTTGACTGAAATAACCACTCGTTACAACCGAGGTATGCAGCAAAGCATTTGTGAAGCCACAACACGTACAACCTTGAGGCGGATGGGCTACAACAGCAGAAGACCCCACCAGGTACCACTCATCTCCACTACAAATAGGAAAAAGAGGCTACAATTTGCACAAGCTCACCAAAATTGGACAGTTGAAGACTGGAAAAATGTTGCCTGGTCTGATGAGTCTCGATTTCTGTTTAGACATTCAGATGGTAGAGTCAGAATTTGGAGTAAACAGAATGAGAACATGGATCCATCATGCCTTGTTACCACTGTGCAGGCTGGTGGTGGTGGTGTAATGGTGTGGGGGATGTTTTCTTGGCACACTTTAGGCCCCTTAGTGCCAATTGGGCATCGTTTAAATGCCACGGCCTACCTGAGCATTGTTTCTGACCATGTCCATCCCTTTATGACCACCATGTACCCATCCTCTGATGGCTACTTCCAGCAGGATAATGCACCATGTCACAAAGGTTGAATCATTTCAAATTGGTTTCTTGAACATGACAATGAGTTCACTGTACTAAACTGGCCCCCACAGTCACCAGATCTCAACCCAATAGAGCATCTTTGGGATGTGGTGGAACGGGAGCTTCGTGCCCTGGATGTGCATCCCACAAATCTCCATCAACTGCAAGATGCTATCCTATCAATATGGGCCAACATTTCTAAAGAATGCTTTCAGCACTTTGTTGAATCAATGCCACGTAGAATTAAGGCAGTTCTGAAGGCGAAAGGGGGTCAAACACAGTATTAGTATGGTGTTCCTAATAATCCTTTAGGTGAGTGTATATAGCTATATGTGTGTATCATCATTGACATCATTAGCCTCTGTTGATCCACTGATGGAGAAAGCCTCCCCAGAAAGTTTCTTCCACTTCTCTTTTCCAGGTTACTCCAGCAAAATTTCTGATCCCATCCTTTTGTGTGGTCTTCTCGTTGGTTGTTTTTCATCTCTTGGGATCCATTTCATAGCTCCTTTAATTAATTGCTTATATGCATCTATGGTAATATGTCCAGCCCATTGCCATTTTTATCTTCACTCTTTCATTAAACATATACAAAAGTGATTCTATATGTTTTTCAACCATGAGAATTATGCTTCTTTCACAGCAAGTCAAATTAATAAATATAGTTTATTTAATATATGTCTGGGTACTTTGATATAATAAATATACTACTGTATGCATTTCCAGATAGGAGACCTTTGACACCTTTTTATTTGTTTAAAACTGTGTGCATTTTACAAAGTTACTTGTTCAATCAATATAATTTTAAATGATAGAAAACACAAGTACATAATCTTACAGTATCAAGATATGTTGTTTCTAGTAAACTGCATTTTTTATTCTGTGTTCATTTCAAGAGTGAAGCAAACTCAACTTCAAAACTCAGCAAAACAATAAATTAAACACCATGTTTAACCTATAGCTGGAAAATATTATATTATTAATAAAAAATGGCAATACAAAATTTAAACCTTTGCACAAATAACAAGGCAAAATCAAATAAAAACAAGATACAAGTTTGTGAAAAGGAATGCAAATCGATGGATGCTGGTCTGTTAGCCAAACCAAAAGTAGCTTCACTGACTCTATACCTAAACCCTTTGGAATTATTTTCCCAGTTTTGCCAAGGATTCTGGACTAGATTAAATAAACCTTTGACCCACTAATAGTAAACTACACACCTGTAATTGATACATGTATATTTATTGGTAGTTTATTGGTAGCATTTATTTATCTAACAATAAATAAACTGGTTTGTAGTTTTCTATCAGTGGGTGGGTCAAATTTGTTTTATTTAATTCTAGCCTTTTTGCATTGCTACGTTTATTTTTAAAATCACATTTGAAACATAATTTCAATTTAGCCTTTTCTCTCAAATAGCCCTACATACATAGCTAATGGCTTATCTCGTTCTATTTTTAACCATTATGTTTGTATTGGTATATATTAAAATATTTTATTATTGATGTACAGTTTGGAATATAGTGTTTTCAAATGTGAATTATTAAATTAACAACTTGCTGTTGCCATCCAGAAGTGTTACTTTTGTCTTAGTTTATTCTGACTACTGTTTTGACAGGATTACTTTAATCCACATTGTTGTATTGTGTATGTCAAGAATTGTTTTTTAAAATGGGTCTTCTTTAAGTTCATATAAGATATAAACTAATTTGCTGCTGTGCTTCTTGCAATTTCACAGGGGATCTGTGATTTTCAGTCTCCAGTGTAATACCCAACTACAAAATCACTATACCCTATCTAAATTCCCCAGAAGACTGTAATTACATACAATGATAGTTTTAATAGGAACTACTGGCAAAATGTGGGGAGGCGGTTTAATAACGCATTATTCATCCTAATATTTTCTTTTAAATGACATGGTTTTCCTTGTGTTATAGATGGGTAAACAATTAAATGTAAATTCTGCGTGCACATCATTAAAAAATTATGATTCTAAATTGAAAATAGGAAATGTTGTACATTGCCTTACATGGGCTTCGCCAGCCTCTAAAAATAGAGTTTTTGGAGTCTGGGGATTCTAGTTGAAAAAGTACTTGGCTCCTCAAGCGCAGTTGCTTAACAATGCTGTAATGAATATTTTAAAGTATACCCCAGTTTTACTCTGTGTAGTTTATGTATTGTACATAGCACTCCTTCGAAAGCTTGATTACATGCTGGTACCACTCACACACTACTTTATTTGCTGCTGGAAGCTCAAAACTATCAATTTCAAGCCCTCCTTCCTTTCATCGTTTGTAGAAAATCATGTTGGACCGTAAACATAAAGCCGGAACATACGAGTAATTGCATATTTACCAGCATGATGATAATGAATCAAGTCCCTTGTTTCTTCCGTTCTGGCAGGCGTGTCGCTAGCCTGTGCCGCTTTTGCAAATTCCCCCTCTTACTAAATAATTCACTCTTTTATCAATAACCCTCGTGGTACTGTATAATTAAGCACTTTACATTCAATTCTAACCTAATTTTATTTTTCACTGGTGTCTTATCCAGACAGAGCCATCTGAAGATCTACTGGGTTTCCAAATGTCCCTGCCTCACAATGGGTCAAAACACCAACACACCATTAATAACAGTTTCTCTCTTGAAAAAATATTTTATAGGAAAAACATATATTTAAAACAGAAAAAATAACATACAAGAACTACACAAATAAAATAACTAAGGGTACAATTGTTTCAACATGAATTGATTCATATCAGTGTTATATGTTGTTTTAGTCTTTCATGTGTAAAGGCTGCCATCTCTCCACATGAACAGAACATGAACTCTGTGGTCTGGCAACAAAATGAGTTCCCTGGCATAATCTCTTTGCTGGGACCCACAGGCAGGGACAACAAAAGCATTGCTGCAGGTCCCCTTGCTTACAGCTTGGGGCAAGTCATTAAACCTCTTTTTAATGCTTTAGAGGGGTATTGCATGCATTCACAGTTTTTTAACTTATTCCACTAGTCATTTATTTAGTCATTGTACTATGAATCTTAAATGTCCATACTACTTGAAATTAAGACATTCAATTTAAACTTTTCTAAAATAGTACTTTGAATAACATACTTTACTAAAGTGTATATGTTTCAGTATTTCTTTAATAATAATCGTTAAAACATATCTATTATAAATATGCAAAAAAAAAAAAAACGTGACTACTAGTACTATAACAATAGGAACAATATATAGGAACAAAATCACTTAATCAGCTATTAACTTTACTATGTATTGTAAATAAATGCTGTACTATTCAGTTTTAAATCTGTAAACAATGATTAGTAGAAACATATTTTATCATATATATTGTGTCAAGGTGTGGGTCGTGACTTGAATTGCTGTGGTACAATGTCTTTTTACAATGTCATTCTGTGTGGAATGAATAATTTTGGATATCAATGTGTGCATGTATAGACATGGTATATATATATATATATATATATATATATATATATATATATATATATATATATATATATATATATATACAATTTCAGAAATATTACATGTATTACATGTTTAATATCTATTGATTGTAAAAGTTGAATTGGACCATTGGGCTGGCCTAATCATCATGGAGATTATATATATATATATATATATATATATATTTTTTTTTTTTTTAATTGTATGCCCTTGATCCACCAGCCAGATGGCCAGTCCACCATGCCTAGAAATGTGATAGCAATATACCAGGTCCTAGTTAAACATGTAGAGCTGCTGCACTGATGTATTTTGCTTACATTGCTGGGTTATGCAGTTGAAATGTATGTGATTTATTACTATTTCATTTTGATAGTTGCATTTATAAATAATGTTATAAACATATGTCTTTCCCAGTTATTGATGTTGCCTTATATATATATATATATATATATATATAGTAATTAAATAATCAATGCATTGAAAAATGATCTTCAGTAATTACCTTTCATGACTTTTGGAATTGTTATATTACTTGTTAATTTTCACTTGATTTGCTTTGTTTTTTTTCACTTCATTGTTTTCACTTAAAGGCAACATTCTCACCAACTGCAGACACCAATTAAGGACACACCCGTCTGATTGGGCGGTGTCCCCCACTCCTTTAATTAGCACAACTGTTTTTATTCATCTCCTGACCCGTACTGAAGAGCACCCGCTTTAAAAAGAGTGCAGAGAGCAGGAAGAAGAGATCTGGCACTGAGAAGGAAGGAGGACAGCACTGTGGGGAGCCAGGTAGGAGGGTGTGTGACAATGGGGAACAAGACTAGAAGACAGCCTTGAGGAACAGAGGAAGCTGCAGATGGGAACAGGGGAATTGTTCATGGCAGGAGAAGTACTCTGATGTCTTATGGGAAAACTCTCCTTGGTTTTGAATGAGTTTTGGCTGATTGTCGTGCACCCTTCCTGGCTCCTGGCTGCCTCTGTGTAACGTGTGTGGTATCCTGAGGAGAAAAGGAAAGTTAATTTGAGAATTAGATCCTGGACTGATTTTCCTATTTTTCCTACTTACCTGACAGGGCTGGTAGAGATGGTGTTCCCCCGGTGGTCAGCTGGGCCTGAGACGGAAAGCAGTGCACCTGTGGAGAGACGCACTGGGGAATAGGATAGCGGAGGGACGTGAATGGGGAAAATAACCACTGTAGTGTGTGTGGTTTCACTTACCCGGCCTCAATGATGTGTCCCCTCTGAATGTCCTTTCCTTGTTCCTCTCTCCCTGCCTAGGATTGGTGGCACAGCAGAGCCTGGTCCAGGGGCTGACACGGTAGGAGGGGGACCCCGTACTGCCAAGCCTCCTAGGAATCCACCTGCCATGAACTTGAATGGAGATTGGTGACGAAGACTCCTTGCAGCAAATTCGCACCTTAATTCCGGGACTAGGACTTTGGGGGGGGGCAAAGACAGGCTTTACTTTTACCATGGTTTTATTGGGGATTTTTCTTAATTTAGTTTTAGTATTTAGTCTCAAACTTTATTTTTTTTTATTGCTAGTGCATTCGCCTGTTATTAAAGCTGGTTTTAGTGTTTCTAATTGTAGGTAATGGGGCCTCTAGGCCGGCGGACTTCGTGCCCCACCTGGCAACCATTGTAATAAACTTGTGTTGTAATTCCAAATATTGACTGGTGCGTACATTGGGCTCTTGCTAAAGCCTGCGTGGGGAGAGGGGGGAAATAGTGAGACCCCCCCTCCTCACTGGAATAAAATGGGTGTGGTGTGGTCATGTGACTTTGGCAATTGTTTCCCCCCTTTTGTCATCGTCACACATGTTTCAATGAATGATATGTGTAAGTGGCAGATCTAGTTTTTCAGATAAAATCATGTTAATTTATCTTGTAGCAATCAATTTTAATGTAATGAATATGAGTCTGTTGCAGGCATACATGTTTCACTTAAAAAGCTGCCAGTTAAGAACTATAAAAAAATGTAATCCAGCGTCTTTGTCAACTATCCAGACCCCTGGTATAAAAGGTCAATTCCACAATGATCTTACTATTGCTTGCACTGGTTATAATACGCATTGTATATCATGAATATAGTGGTATATATGTTAATTGTAGGTTTTTTTTTTTTTTTTTAAGTGTTAATGGTAAAATTTTTAAATAAGTCTCCCTATTACTAAGATTATTTAATCAATGACTCGCTTGTGTTGTGTCTTATATCTGACAGGGGAGGGGGATTTGGGGAGGTGGGGGCCCCCGGGGGACAAGCGGGGCCCCCTATTTAATCCTGCACAAAAACAATCGTCTACATACCTCCTGAGACTACGCCACCTTTAGGTTGATTATGGTGAGGAGAAGGAAACCTCACATCACCCCTTACTATCCCCCACGCAGGTTCTGACTATTATGCAGTCACCCAGAGAGCCACCATGAACGAACATAAAATACACAATGTTTATTCATCTTCCACGTTACAACCAGATACACATTTCCCTTAAATGAAAAGGAAAAATTAATTCTTAAACACTCCACAGAAACACAAAATACAATGATACGAAAAAAAATCCTTAACTTATTAAAACCCTCCTTTTTCCTTACAATAATGAGATTCATGTCAGACATCATCTAAAAAGATCAGACCCCTCCCCTTTCTCTCCATTAAGAGTGTCTGTCCTTCCTCCACCCCCTCCACGGCTCCCTTCAGAGTCCACTAGGCTAAAGCTGAACCATGGCACTATACTCTACTTCCAGTCACTCTCCTCAGAAGCCTCCGCCAACTATCCTAAATGCATATAGCAATATCCACTCCGAAACAGTGCATCAATCTCTAAATCAGGGGTCTCTCGGGTCTCTAAGGTCGCTCAAGTCTCTCGGGTCACTCAAATCTCTCGGGTCGCTCAGGTCGCTCAAATCTCTATAATACCCGAAAGGGGGACGGCGACCCCCGATTTTAAGCTTGCCTTGTGGCAGGCAGCCGCATACCCCCCTCACTTCCACATCTCCTGATCTCCACCAAACTCTTCAAACTCTGTATAACAAAACCGCTGCAAAGGGAGGAGGCAATGAGCTGATAATGGAGCCTGCCCCAAGGCATACCGTTTTTGAGCCTCGGCAACACACCTCCAGACAGGAGCCACGTAGGCCCCTTGGGGCCACACCTGGGCTGCCCGGGAACTGTCTGCAATCAGCATATACAAAGCGGGGCTACAGAGGTGAACTCTTATGCCTTCCGCTCACAATAGCAAGGCCAGCTGCTCTACTAGTGCATCTAGGAGCAAGGCCGTATATCTACTTGGGTGGGCAGTCAAGCAATTTGTGCAGCCTCCGCGCATTAGCGTAGGAGCAGGAGCAGGGCCACAGACCCACAGTAATTCAACATAATATACAGCTGGCTAGTCAGACACTGGAGTAGCCACAGCTGAGCAAACAGTAAATACACGCGGACAGCAGGAACATTCATGTCGCTTCCGAGCAGCACAGGAGCAATCTAGCTCAACTGAACAGTACAGAACGGCCAGCTCCACTGTGCTGTCATAATAATATATATATATCGTGGGGTGCAAGAAGCAGATCTTGCACCCTCCATGTAACACAGGAGCAGTTGTCACCTACTAGCAAAGCTAGATGCAGGACAATAGTGGTCTCTACCATTACAAAAATATATATACATCATGGGGTGCAGGAGCCAGCTCATGCACCCTCCCCTCAACATGGGAGCGGCGGTCGTTTGCTCCACTAGCACAGCTAAGAGCGAGACCACACCAGCTTTACAATGTCATAACAATTTAACTATATACATCGCAGGATGCAGGAAATAGTTCATGCACCTCTCGCGCAACATGGGAGCTGTGACTACTTGCAACACCAGCTCTACCAAAAAAGTAATGTCACAATTAATTATATACACTGTGGGGGGCAAGAAACAATTAATTCCTAGCACAGCTAGGAGTAAGGCCACACCAAGCTCGACCATGCTGTGACAAACCAAAGTACACCGCAGGGAGCAGGAGCCAGCTCATGCACCTCTTGCGTAACACAGGAGCAGTTAACGCAGGGCAAGGACAGCTCTTCCATTCTGGGACAAATGTTCTGTATACAGCTGGGCACGAGTAGCTCAAGTCCACTGCAGCAGTCCAATGCTCCAATAAACTACACACACAGCGAGGCAGCGAGATTCAGCTTGAGTGCCATGTGCTGAGAACAGCGGCAGTGGCCTTCCAGGAGCAGCCCCCTCTGGTCTGACCAGCACAGCAAGGAGTGGGGTGACAGCGAGCTCTACAATGCTATAATCTACAAAGTGGGACAAGAAGACCCAAACGAGGACTCTTGCGCCCTCGTTTAACACAGGAGCAGTCACCTCCTGCTAGGAGCTGGGTGACAACGAGCTCTACTATGTGAATGGAAGGAGCCAATATACAAGGTGGGGCAGCAAAAGACTCTACTGTCTTGTGGCCAAGAAGTATACACAAAGCAGGGCAAGGGGACACACTAGCTCCAATCCTCCGCTTAATACAGGACTCAGTGAACTGTATACAATGTGGTAGCAGAGTAACACACATGCACCCGTGACAACCTGGGTGACCTCTGCTGAAAACAGCACTGACTATACACAAGGGCGACCTAACAAGGCAAGCCCTGTGTAGTCGTGTAAATGAGCACCGTGCTGCAGAGGCGGGCTGCTTGGGCTCCAGCCTTGTTAAGGCGGAGGCTGGCACCTGGAGCAAGGAAGAGGAGGGGGCTCGGAGGCGCCACTCCAATGATCTTTTTTGCTCTGCTGTTTGCACAGGAGTGCGCACAGCAAGAACAGCTGGCGCAGCTGAAGTAGCAGGCGCATCATGCATGGCTGCTTTCGAGGCTGCTGACCTGGTGGCTCAGGGAGAGGTGGAACTCTGATTCACTGAGCCCCTACTGTCACTCGATAACGTGAAAACTTAAGAAAGTTTACAAATGAGAGGAGGCTATTCGACCCATCATGATCCAAGGATCCTATCCAGTCTATTTTTAAATGTTCCCAAATTTTCAGCTTCAACCACATCGCTGGGGAGTTTGTTCCAGATTGTGACAACTCTCTGTGTGAAGAAGTGTCTCTTGTTTTCCATCTTGAATGCCTTAAAGCCCAATTTCCACGGGTGCGTGTGTCCCTGCTGATCTGGAAAAGCTTCTCTGGTTTGATGTGGTGGATGGTTTTCATGATTTTGAGGACTTGAATCAAGTCCCCACGTAGTCCCCACGTAGTCTCCTCTGTTCCAGGGTGAAAAGGTTCAGTTCCTCAGTCTCTCAGTAGGACATTCCCTTCAGACCTGGAATAAGTCTGGTTGCTCTCCTCTGAACTGCCTCAAGAGCAGCGATATCCTAAGTGTGGAGCCCAGAACTGTCCACAGTATCCAGATGAGCTCTAACTAGTGCATTGTACAGTCTTAACATTACTGCCCTTGTTTTAAATTCTACACATAGAAGTCCACATAGACTCCTGGGTCTTTCTCATGCGTTACTTCTCCCTCCTTTTTCTTTCCCGGCACACCTGTCGGGGGGTCCTTTTCTGGGGGGGGGGGGGTGACAGGCTGCTGTCTGTGCCGCAGCTGTGTTGTCCGCTCCCTTGCAAACAGGCTGCGGACTCACGGCTGCAGGCAATGAGCACCGTGGCGACTGTGGCGTCAGCGGCAGCTGTACCTTCTCTGTTTAATCTTGCTCACTCCCGGGGGGAGGGGGCTAACCGATGAGAGGGAGGACTTGGTGGGAGTCTGCAACCCCTGACTGCCCAGAGCACCCCGTTTGTTTGGACATTTATTTTCTTTTTATGCTTTTATTTTTCCCCCTGATTGTGTGTGTTCCCCCTGATAGAGCCTGTGAAGCTCAATAAAGCCGGACACCGCCGAAACCCAAGACTCTCTCTCCCTGCGTATTGTGTCCGGACCTCCGGGGCACAGAATGGTGCAAAAGAGGAAGCTCCTGTACAGACGTCACATCTTATACAAACAGGAAGTAGGAAGGGACCTGTTTTGAGTGACGTGCAAAGGGGCCAATGGCAGCTTTGATATAGAGATGTTTCGATTGGGTTCCAATGGAAGTGTGTTGAAACCCCTCCCCCTTGGGCAGTGCTTCCGACTTGAAAGATAAACTGTATATTTAAAAATAATAATAATGAATGGGCCTGCATGACAATAAATCTAAACTGTTGGAGAGAAAGAAGATGTAATGCTATTTATTTATAAGAATAGATTTGTATGCATCAATGTGCAGCACATTATACTTACAAAATTTGCTTTCCTCCCAAGTATGCAACACGTGAAGAAAGTTAGAAAAGTCAATAGAAAATAATATTTTAAAAAATTGCCTTTTAAATCATGTATTAATAAAAAAGATTCACACAGTATACATATATTATTTTAACTTAAAATACTCTCACTGTTTGCCTTGCTTTCCAAATTAACAAATTGTACGTTGAAAGTAACTCACCGTGACCATAGTTTTTTCATATAAACTGTCTTATGAAGCATTGTAATGGAGGGAGGAGGGTTTGTCGGAGGGACCTGGGAGTTTTGTCCGAGGGAGGAGGGAGTCTTGGCGGAGGGAGCATGGAGCAGGGATGTCCTAAATTAGACACTGTACACATGTTCCTAGTTATGGTGTCACTGCCATCCCCTTGCCTACAGCTGTGTTTCTACCCTCCCGTTGGCTCCTCTAGTTTTAAAAAGACTTTTTACAGAGGATGAGCAGGCTGACTGAATTCTGTAGATGGACAAGAATAGGAGAATACTGAATGCTGAAGGCTGAATGTGAACAGGGCAAGATGGAGACTTTGCCCAAGGATGAATTAAGGATAGATGCTGCAAAGAGATTGTGGCTGTGGGCCAAGAACTAAGTATTTATTGCCTTGTGTGTCTAATTCTGTATTATTTAAGATTAAGAACCAGATGAACATACTTGAAGGGAAAGACTTTCATTTTGCCAGAACTGACATGAAGAGAAAACGAGTTTTGTTTTATTCTCTATTTGATTTCTCTTGTTTTACAACATCTGCTCACATTGATGGTGACGGTAGAGTTTTGTATCTCTGAAGACCTGCAGAGAATGAAAACAGACAACAGTGAGAGAAAATAGAATTTAGAAGATTTAACAGGAGATCTTGGTGGCAAGACTTCAAGATGGCAAATGGGTTCTGAGGCTCCAGCCTAGACATGGTTGCCTGTGACAGAGAGAGGTGCAATAACAAAGGTGAGAAGGGATGTATCCTCCTGTGAAACCTAATAATACAGAGTGTATGTGTTGCTGCTATGACATGAAAACTCATCCCTGAAGTGTGCTGATTCCTCAAAAAGGTCATCCATCCAGCTAATTCCTGGAAGAAGATGAGAGTCCCTGGCATTACGCATGGCCAGCAGCTCCTCTGAGAACAGAGATATGCATTTAAATATATCATAGAAGGTGAGCATAATAACATATTTAAGGGGGGCATAATTACACTAAAGTGTTCATTTATTGTTTTTCTTTTTTTTTAACTTTTACTTTTATTTGCATTCTAGCAAAGCATTCTGTTTTGTTTATTGCTTTGAGTGCCAATTGTACATACCTGTACTGTAAAGGGCACTGGCAGCTAGGACTTTAAGCATTACTGAAATTTTAAAAATATATTTTCATATATGGTCATACTTCCTCACCCTCCCCACATGATTTGGTGGGAGTCATAGTGACAAGCTCAGAAACATTAGCATAATTGGCAATTCCAAAAATTATGGGGGGAACTAAAAAAAATAATTGGAGATTCCAAAAGAACTCTTTCTGCATTTCTTATATAAATAAACGGACAAGAGATCTTTGTTCTTTGTTTGTTTTTTAATGCAGCTCTGTTAAAAACCATTTGGATTTATTTTTGATTTGTGCTATTGAGCAGCCCTTTTTGTCTTATTTTTATGTTTTGATCCGAATGGACTGAAATTCTCGCGTCAGCTCCTTAGATCGTGCTTGGAGAGAGACAGAGATAGAGATGGGGGTAAGAGAGTTAGAGATAAATAAAATAAATAAATCCACTTACCCGTCAGCTGTTGACAGCGTCCCCTGATCCTTTTCAAGGATTGTGGGGTCCTATGATTTATCAGCTGACAGCCCTCCAGAGAGAAATGCTGAGCAGCATGTTGAGAAAGGGATCAATACATTTTTTGTTAGTATAGTGCCCTTCGCAAGGTTGCCACAGAGTGCTTCACAGATTATTTACCACAAGATTGTGATTTATGCAAAATGCAAAAGTAAACCATGGACATGGAGGAGATAAGAACAAAAACTCCTTAGCCTGATCAACACTCTGGGGATTGGGGTGGTGGGTGCCTCATCGCCTCATCAGCCCTCAGAGGGGGATGTGCCTCATCTGCTATTATAAAACGTGATCATGTTTTTTTAGTTTTGGTTCAAATCCTTGCACTAATGCAACCCTGGTTATCTGTAAAAGAAAACTGCTCCCAATGGGAACTATGGGACATTGCTGCATGCAATGGGAAGGACTGAAAACATACAACAAAGCTGCAGATAGACCTCTGTGTGAGGTGACTCAGATGAGCCCTCTCCCTTGCCAGTGCTTATCTACACAACTCACAGACCACACTTCCTCCTTTTCCATATCCAAATGGCCTATTAGTGACTTCGGGAGAGCAATTATCTTTTTCACAAACTAGGGTTGAATTTGCTCCCTAACATTATCTTTCACGTCAAAAATGGATCCCAAAGGGCACCATGGGATACTGTGTACCAAAGCTGTCACGAGAGAGGACAATCAACAGACACCCAGAGAATCCCATGTCTGAGGCCAATAAACTGCAAGGCACTACTGGGATAAATAATATGGTCAGGAGCAGGGACCCCAGACTGCCACACACAGAGTTCAGATACTGCAACCCCGCTACATCATCCAGGTAGACTGTAAGCAGAATGTAACAAGACGATCCTTTCATAGTTGACAGAGAAGTGTCTTTTCTTTAATTTACAACTTATTAACATTGGGTGAGCTGTGGCAAACTAAAACTAAAATTGACTGCGAAGGAACATTAATGAAGTTTCTAATAGTCCTCTGTAGTATTGCTTTTATCTGCATTAAATAATCCTAATAAAAGAGAAAACATCTCACTCTTTTACTTTTGTTCTACTTACCATTCACAAGATCGATCTCTTCACCAGACTCTTGATTTCTGTTCCCTTCTTTTAAACGCAATAGTCTCTCATTCACAATTGTTCCAGTTACACTCCAGACAATGCCTGTGTAGTCCCGCCCTTGCTTCCTTCTGGTCTTATTATTTAGCTGCTCTACGCACCCTCTCCCATGCTTGATTAAAACAAGGTATGTTTCGTTGCTGCTGGCTTTCCGACTGCTGACACTGCTACATTTTTAAAGACAGCAGCCAGGCAATTTGGAAAAAGTGAATATGCATCCTTAGCAGTGAGAGCTGGGCAATACTCTAATCAGTGCGTCTGAGAATTAAAACTGCTTAATTTATGGTTCATGTGGGTGATCCCGTATTGAGGTAACCTGTTAAATCTACAACAGTCTGTGTAGATGAAGGGGAGAAAACAGGTTAAATAAGAATGTGTAAGTCTTGACACAATTAAGACATGGACAGTGTATGTGTGCCATTTAGATGGTAAATGGGCAAGACAGAAGATTTGTGCCTTTGGTATGGTAGTAGGTGCCAGACATGCCGGATTAAGTTTGTCAAGAACTGCAACGCCACTGGTTTTTATGCTCAACACTTTCCTGTGTATATCAAGGATCGTCCACCACCTAAAGGACATCCAGCCAACACAGGCCAGTGGTCAAATATGGCTCAATGATAAAAATAGGCTAAAGAAGGGTCACATGAATTGTGCTGAGCAACAAAATGGCTAGTTAGTCAACTGACAGTCCAGTAAAACATTGGTGTTGAAAGACCCATAAAAGAATTCACAACTCATCATACCTTGACATGAATGGGGTATGGCTTCTAATGACCTAACAGAGTTCCTCTTCTTTCAGCAAAAAAGAAACTGCGGTTGCAGTGCGATAAGGAGTGAAAACACTGGACACGGGAGGACTGGAGACACAATCCCTGGTCCTTTTGCTAATGGATGTTTTCAGCAGGATAATGTCCTAAGTTTGTCCAGGAATGGTTCCACGAACATGACAGTGAATTCAGCTCACTGCAGTGGCCTGCTCAGTCACCAGATTCCAATCCAATTGATCATCTGCGGGATGAGATGGGACGAGCTATTTGGAGTAGAGATCCACTACCAGCCAACTGGACACAACTGTGGGAAGCATTGGAGTCAACATGGGCCAGCATCCATGTGGAACACTATTGACACCTTGTAGAGTCCATGCCTCAACAAATTGAGGCTGTTCTGATGGCAAAAGGGGGTGCAACTTAATATATGTGTATAAATGTATTTTTCAATATAAGTAAAGGTATTAAATAATCACCAATATAATACAATAACCACAAAATAAAAATCTTATACCCCGTTTCCACTGGCCACATTTAGGTGCACCTCCACATGGCTTAGCTGTAACCGTATACCTAAACTTTGCTTCTAGCGTTTCCATTCATTTTTGTGGTGCAGGTACAGCGGCCCTAGGAAGTGAATGTGAGACATGAACGATCAAAATGCATTATGGGACACTCAAGGCTGAAATACCTTACATACATTAAAGTACAATAAACTTTGGACTAAAACGTTTTTAAGATATCTAACAGATAGTCTTATAGGGTGACCAGATATTCAAAAGAGGAAACCAGGACAAATTGAAAAAATATTTATAAAACAAATTACATCACTTAAAAATATGATAGTATTTGTTAGAAAATTAAGTGTTAATTTCAACATATCTGCTCTCATTTCATCTAGTTCATTTTTTTAAGCAGTGCATTTAAAAAATAAATAACCATGTATTACTTCTCGCTGTATCATGATCCATTTATTTAAACTATTTTGAGAGAATTGTCAAGACATCAGGATATTTAATTTGAATCCAGGATGTATGGTCACCACAGTCTTTCATGTTTGCGTGTATACCAAAAAAAGTGAATGTATTTTGTCAAGGCACATTATTGCATTATTGCAGTCCGATGCAATCCTTTCTCCACAATCTTTTCAAACACTTTTAAATATCTTACTGCTCCAAGAAATTGATCCTGTGTGGCACTTTAAGTCCATACATTAATAACTGCACAAATGTAATCGTCTTCCCACGTAAACACACATATTCCTTCTTTGAAATGTTCCTACCACATCTCTCACATTGATTACTGCAGTTACAATTTCAAAATGCAGTGGTGTTACGTCTGGCCGCATAAGGGATGTAACGGTATGTCCCCCAGACCAGTTTGGGACTCAGCCAGTACCATGTACAAAACAGTGCCTCCTGAACCTAGTTCGGGCACAGGCGGAGGTGCACCTGGGCCAAAGTGGAAACGCCCTCAACGTGGCTAGTGGAAATGGGGCATTATATACTCCATACAAACTAGTTTTTTTCAACCAATAAAAATGATAGTTCTGTTATTGCCAAGTAGACTGTAACAAACAAACATAAATGTCTAAGAATATCTAAATGATGTGTAAACCAAGTGAAAAGGTCTACAAAATAAAGTTCTGACAAAAATCACAGAATCCTCTTCATGAAAAGCACATTGGTTTACATATAGACCCTACCAATATCTAAAGTGATAGCAACCAATTCTAATTCTGGAATTAGTGAAATTGCAGACTTCCCAAATAAAACGAAACTTTAACAATATTTTGGGTATTTGATAATGAGACTCATATATCAATATTTGATACACAAAATAGTAGCACAATTAGATGTTTGTGTCAAACTAACAATATTAAAATTAACCTTTGTCTTTATTAATTATGGTTAGTTTAATGTTAGCCTACTCATGGAATACATCAGTGGTATCTGTGGCAACATAATATAGCAAATACACCAAAACTGTGCACATTTAAATACGATATTGCACCTCCACAGAAACCAACTGTAACATAGTAATTGGAAGGGAATTGGATTCAGATTGCAAACAATCTACATGTAGGATTTACAGTATTTTATGCTGACTCAAATATTTCAGGTATAGTATATTTTGTTATAATATTCTTTGCTTCAGAAAATTAATTGAAATCTGAAATTATAGCAACATACAATATGTTAATGAATTCTACATCCCAACACAAAGGTAATTATATATAAATGTATATACAATGAGAATCAAATACCCCAAAACAGAATTAATCAGCAGGTGTGATTATCCTCAAAAACACCTTTCCTTAAGGTAATATATAGTTTCAAATCTGTTGTGGTTGTTTTAGGATATACATCTACATAAAATGTGGTTTATTTGAGACAACAAACATACATACTGTATGGCCTACATATAGCCAATTTAATGTTTGATTACAATTAATCTTCAACAGCAATTACAAATTTTACGGTCACCATCTATTTATTTTATTAATTTATTTATTGTTTTTCAAGTATTGACACAACACTGGTGAACCAGTTTTGTATCCATATTAATGTGACAGATTACTTGAATATGGACAGATTTTATACAGTGGTATGTATACTAAAATATACATAGTGCATGGTACCATAAATATCTATGGCAAGCCAAATTATCATTTAGAGATATCTCTAAATCATTTAAAGATATCTTCAAATATTTAAAGATATCTCTAAATCATTTAAAGATATCTGCAAATATTTCAAGATATCTTCAAATAATTCCAGATATCTTCAAATATTTAAAGATATCTCTAAATCATTTAAAGATATCTCATTTAAAAGTACATTTAGAGATATCTCTAAATCATTTAGAGATATCTTCAAATCATTTAGAGATATCTGCAAATCATTTAGAGATATCTTCAAATAACATCCTGTTCATTTAGAGATATCTGCAAATCATTTAGAGATATCTTCAAATGACTTCCTGTATGTAGCCCAAGATTATCACTTCCTGTTAACTTGTTCATTAATTTCTATGTAACTGAATAAAGAAAACAGGAAGTGATAATCTCAGCCAAAATACAGGAAGTCATTTGAAGATATCTCTAAATGATTTGCAGATATCTCTAAATGAACAGGAAGTAATTTGAAGATATCTCTAAATGATTTGAAGATATCTCTAAATGAACAGGATGTTATTTGAAGATATCTCTAAATGATTTGCAGATATCTCTAAATGAACAGGATGTTATTTGAAGATCTCTAAATGATTTGCAGATATCTTTAATATTTGAAGATATCTTTAAATGCATTTAGAGATATCTCTAAATGATAATTTGGCTTGCCATAAAATATCTGTATATAGAGCGTTTCCTTGTAATTTGTAAGATTTAAATTTCTGTTTTGGATAGGATTTGGTATAAACTTCAAGCATGAAATGGATGCGTAAGTTCAACATTACACTACTGAAAACCACTTTTATTTCAGAAAGAGGGAGCATTTAGACCTTTAAGCATAGCTAACCTAATCCTCTCCAGTGATGATAATCCTTTTATGATCCGGAGGGCATCAGAAAGGCATTTGGTAGTTCTTATATTGATCGGAAATAAAATAAATGTTCTCTCTTGTGAGCTGCAGGCCGTTTAAATGGATTCACCCTTTAAATGACTGGTATTTTTTTTTAAATAATTTACTAATTAAATAAATCAGGTCAACTCAAAACAAAAACATAGTTTAAATAGGCTGATATCTGTAAAAAAACAATTTCATTTTCATCTTAATAGAGATGTATACAGTTTAGAATGGTATGCACAAAAATATTTTAAATACATTTTTATTGCATATTTTCATGTAATGAAAGACATGCATTATACATTTTATAGTATGGTACTAGACATGTTTCTGTTTATCTAATACTTCAATAAATATGTATATATATATATATATATATATATATATATATATATATATATATATATATACACACATATATACACTCACCTAAAGGATTATTAGGAACACCATACTAATACTGTGTTTGACCCCCTTTCGCCTTCAGAACTGCCTTAATTCTACGTGGCATTGATTCAACAAGGTGCTGAAAGCATTCTTTAGAAATGTTGGCCCATATTGATAGGATAGCATCTTGCAGTTGATGGAGATTTGTGGGATGCACATCCAGGGCACGAAGCTCCCGTTCCACCACATCCCAAAGATGCTCTATTGGGTTGAGATCTGGTGACTGTGGGGGCCAGTTTAGTACAGTGAACTCATTGTCATGTTCAAGAAACCAATTTGAAATGATTCGACCTTTGTGACATGGTGCATTATCCTGCTGGAAGTAGCCATCAGAGGATGGGTACATGGTGGTCATAAAGGGATGGACATGGTCAGAAACAATGCTCAGGTAGGCCGTGGCATTTAAACGATGCCCAATTGGCACTAAGGGGCCTAAAGTGTGCCAAGAAAACATCCCCCACACCATTACACCACCACCACCAGCCTGCACAGTGGTAACAAGACATGATGGATCCATGTTCTCATTCTGTTTACGCCAAATTCTGACTCTACCATCTGAATGTCTCAACAGAAATCGAGACTCATCAGACCAGGCAACATTTTTCCAGTCTTCAACTGTCCAATTTTGGTGAGCTTGTGTAAATTGTAGCCTCTTTTTCCTATTTGTAGTGGAGATGAGTGGTACCCGGTGGGGTCTTCTGCTGTTGTAGCCCATCCGGCTCAAGGTTGTACGTGTTGTGGCTTCACAAATGCTTTGCTGCATACCTCAGTTGTGGTTATTTCAGTCAAAGTTGCTCTTCTATCAGCTTGAATCAGTCGGCCCATTCTCCTCTGACCTCTAGCATCAACAAGGCATTTTCGCCCACAGGACTGCCGCATACTGGATGTTTTTCCCTTTTCACACCATTCTTTGTAAACCCTAGAAATGGTTGTGCGTGAAAATCCCAGTAAATGAGCAGATTGTGAAATACTCAGACCGGCCCGTCTGGCACCAACAACCATGCCACGCTCAAAATTGCTTAAATCACCTTTCTTTCCCATTCAGACATTCAGTTTGGAGTTCAGGAGATTGTGTTGACCAGGACCACACCCCTAAATGCATTGAAGCAACTGCCATGTGATTGGTTGGTTAGATAATTGCATTAATGAGAAATTGAACAGGTGTTCCTAATAATCCTTTAGGTGAGTGTATATATATATATATATATGTGTGTGTATGTGTATAGCATCATGCTGTTAGTACTACAAATACCTGTACTTTTATAAAATGAAATATTCAAATAATGTATCCTATTGACCGCCATCTTGCCAGTCAAATGACCACAACTAAATACTTCTTGCCAAACAAGGCACTTACAGAGTTTGTAGAATTTGTAATCTGAAACTTTCTATTACTGATCTGAGATAAATATTTTTGCCGTTGACAGTGCTAAGCAGAGGGAATAGTGAAGCAATACTTGGAGTACGTGAACATAGTCTTCACCTTCAACTATGCTGTATGATCTAATCATCAAAACATAGGATGCAGAAAAGTGTACTTATTAATTTCATGCATGAACCTATTGAGACTCATTCAGCACCACCATGTGTATTGCACTTCTTTTCATCATCTCATGGAAAAGCAGAGGGCCAAGGAAATCATGTCATCCTTCTTATACGTACTGCTACATCAAACAGTAAGAGAGATATTTTTCTTACCTTCTGTTTGCTTACTTCTCCAAACATATAACATTGTTTAAAATGCTGTAGCATATGACTCCAGAGCTCCCTCATAAAACCATCTCTCATAATAGACTTTGCAAATCGGATACCAAGAACACTTTAATTTAGTGTTTCTTGATCGATTTAATTGAAGGTTTATGTCTGACTTGCAGAATTGCATTTTGTTGTTATTGTTGCTGTTCTTTTTGTTATATTTTGTCTTCAAATTATTAGAAACAAAGTTATTTTGTGTGAGGTTCTACATTATGCGATCCTATTAATAGAGTAATCACTTTTATTTAATTAACAGGACATTTAATATGTGTTTCAAATTACTACAATTACTGAAAATAACAACTTTGATAGATAGATTGACAGTAAGACAGATATAGATTAAAAGACGAACCCATTTCGACTTTGCCACTGTTACCATACAATTTTAATTCTGTTTAAGTGGGGATGACAGGATTCTAACAGGGAACCTTATCCTCCAGAGATTGACATGCTACCTACTGACTGAAGGAATATTTCTGGAGGCAACCTGCAAGGCTTGTCTCACAGAGAGGACTGTCACACAGGGAGATGGATAACAACACAGTTACCTTGACACGCTCTCACAGTTCTGTATGCATCATGACTCTGCAAACTCACCCACATCACTAAAGATGGTAAACTTTAAGGTTAAGTATGAGGGTTGTAGGAATATATATATATATATATAAGTATATATATATATATATTTTCTTTTAATTTGATTTATTCACATTATAACCTTGATAAATGATTATGCACATGATTAATCCTTCATCAGATTATGCATAACTCAATACTAGAGATTAAATAACAAATTATATATATAAAATCTATATCATCTCAAAAAATAAAATAAAAATACTTAGGAGACTGTCAATGTTTTTAAAGGTCTAGTTAGCAGAAGTAATAGATGAGAGATGTCAGTTTTGCAGTTTATGAGCCCCTTATGTCTCTGGAGATCCATCCATAGCCTCTGGCCATTCTCCTCTTACCTTAGGCATCCTCTAGAATAAAAAAACAACAAAAAAAAAACCTGATGCTTCTAGTCTTTCGGCTTCCCTGCATCTATCCAAAAATAATTGGCGAAGCACCTTTACACAAACAAGAGGCATAAAAAAGTAATAGCTAGCAGTAAAAAAAAAAAAAAAAAGTATGTACAGGAAACTTCTTTTTCAGAAAGTACTTGGGAGTTAATAACATTAATAGGAAATTTCCCTAAAACTAGAATCTGCTAAAAAGTCTTGCATTTAAAAAATAAATCCCTTTTATTTGATTCTTAAACTACTTCTAGTCTAACTCTCTTGAAGAACATGGATGTTTTTTTAAATGTAAACTGTAACTTGATGTGGTCTAATTTTGTCAGTCAGGTGCATTGTATATGGTGTTAGATAGCAATGTTCTGGATTGTGCCATGAAATAATCCTGGTTTGGGCAGGCACAGTGCTGCCATCAGGAATGTTTTAGGGAAAAGGTTAATGTTGTTATGCTCCAAAATGAATGGCAACATTGGCTGATGGGACAAGCACTCTATAGTGGATTAGTAAGTGCCTTCAGAATACCATTTCAATAGTGTTTTTATTTATTTCTTTACTACTCCACTCCATTTACGAGCCACGGAATCAGGGGTAAGTCAGCTGTGCATTCACATTTGGGCATAATGTATACTTCCATTCGTATTGTGATCAGAATACAGGCCCAATATGTTTCAGAACAAATGTGTAGTGTTGCTACTGCTGTGTTTTTAGTCGATGAAGAGGTCTAGCATGAATGACAGTGATTGCTGATATAACTCTGCACTTAAAAACTATTGCATTTTTTTGCATAGCATACACTCACCTTCCAGAAGAGGTTTTATAAAAGATAAGATATTACAGAATAACTTGAGCTCTTATTAAATGTATGGCTTACTAACCTCTTTCTTATTTCTATTTTGTTGTGTAACTGGGAATACACATCTTGCTTGCACTTTATACAGAACACAGCCTGAATTGATTGCTGCTGTAGTGCACCTGGGATGCCAATTGAGAATATTCCTACCAAATGCAGATGACCCTTGACATTTGAGAGAGTACTGTGTATTTGAATAACATGTCTACCAACAATGGAAGAATACCAATACAGTGGTTAAACACTTCGTAATTTTGTAATGCTTAATGATTTCTGTTGGTTTATCCAGACACCTTTCCAGTATATATATACACACACACAAAGTTAGGTCCATAAATATTTGGACAAAGGGCTGGATTAAATCAAAACTTTGACACAACCGCTAATAGAAAACTACAGAACTATACTTGGTTGCGGCTTCATTTTTAGTAAGATGCCACTTTCTTCTAATCATAAATGTAACTGCTATGATGTACAGGTTTATACTTTGCTATTAGCGGGTGGGTCAAAGTTTTGATTTAATCTGGCCCATGGACACAATTTTCATCATTTTGGCTCTGTACGCCACCATAATAGATTTGAAAGGAAACAATCAATATGTTCTTTAATTGTAGACTTTCATCTTTAATTTGAGGGTAGTTACATCCAAACTGGGTGAATGGTGTAGGATTTACACCACTTTTTATCTGTGTTCCACCCAATTTTAGGGGCTCAAAATAATTGGACAAACTAACATAATCATGAATTAAATTGTGAGTTTCAATACTTGGTTGTAAATCCTTTGCAGTCAATGACTGCCTGAAGTCAGGAACCCATAGACATCACCAGATGCTGGGTTTCTTCCCTGGTGATGCTCTGCCAGGCCTGCACTGCAGCTGCCTTTAGTTCCTTCTTGTTCTTGGGGTGTTTTGCCTTCAGTTTTTCCTTAGAAATCAAAACAAACCAATCAGAGAAATAGCAAAAACATTAGGTGTGGCCAAATCAACTTAAAAAGAAAGAACGCACTGGTGAGCTCAGGAACACCAAACGACCCGGAAGACCATGGAAAACAACTGTGGTGGATTATTTCCCTGGTGAAGAAAAACCCCTTCACAACAGTTGGCCAGATAAAGAACACCCTCCAGGAGGTAGATGTATCTGTGTCAAAGTCAACAATCAAGAGAAGACTTCACCAGAGTTAATACAGAGGGTTTACCACAAGTAGTAAACCGGAAACAGGAAGACCAGATTAGAGTTTGCCAAAAAACATCTAAAGAACCCTCTACAGTTCTGGAACAACATCCTATGGACAGATGAGACAAAGATCAACTTGTACCAGTATGATGGGAAGAGAAGAGTATGTGTCCAGTGTGCTCCAGTCTAACTCTTCTAAGTGCCGCCTCATACCTTCACGGTTTGCTTTTCTAAGGTTTAGGGCTATATTATCTGCTCAGATTCAGCCAAATGCTTCAAAACCCAGCATCTGGTGATGTCTATGGGCTCCAGACTTCAGGCAGTCATTGACTGCAATAGATTTGCAACCAAGTATCGAAACTCACAATTTAAGTCATGATTATGTTAGTTTGTCCAATTACTTTTGAGACCCTAAAATTGGGTGGAACACAGATTAAAATTGGTGTAAATCCTACACCGTTCACCCAGTTTGGATGTAACTTATGATGAAAATTGTGTCCTTGTCCAAATATTTATGGACCTAACTGTATATATACAGTATATAAACTGCTCAAAAAAATTAAGGAAACACTTAAATCACACATTGGATCTCGATGAACGAAATATATTAAAGATCAAAATCTTTAGTGTACATTGTGTAATTCATTGAGAACTCACACCGAAAATCAAAGTAAACAATTGAAATCACAGGCTATTCCAACTTGCGTGAATTTCATCACGGCAACTCATAATGTGACTCAGTAGTGTGTGTAGCCCCCACGTGTCTGTATGCACTCCCGACAATGTCTGGGCATGCTCTTGATGAGACGGCGGATGGTGTCCTGGGGGATCTCCTGCCAGACCTGGATCAGGGTATCAGTGAGCTCCTGGACAGTCTGTGGCACTACTTGGCGGCGTCAGATGCACGGATACATAACGTCCCAAAGGTTCTCAATTGGATTCAGGTCTGGGGAACGTGAGAGCCAGTCAATAGCATCAGTGCCTTCATCATCCAGGAACTGCATACACACTCTGGCCACATGAGGCCGGGCATTGTCCTGCACGAGGAGGAACCCAGGGCCCACTGCACCAGCGTAAGGTCTGATGATGGGTCTGAGAATTTCAGTACCTAACAGCAGTCAGGTTATCGTTGGCTAGCACATGGAGGTCTGTACGACCCTCCAAGGATATGTCTCCCCAGACCATCACTGACCCACCACCAAACCGCTCATGCTGGATGATATTGTAGGCAGCATAATGTTCACCACAGCGTCTCCAGACTCTTTCACGTCTGTCACATGTGCTCAGTGTGAACCTGCTCTCATCTGTGAAGAGAACGGGACGCCAATGGCGAACCTACCAGTTGTGGTGTTCTCTGGCGAATGCCAATCGAGCTGCATGGTGCTGGGCTGTGAGCACAGGTCCCACTAGAGGACCTCGGGCCCTCATGCCACCCTCATGGAGTCTGTTTCTGACAGTTTGGTCAGAAACATGTACACCAGTAGCCCACTGGAGGTCATTTTGTAGGGCTCTGGCAGTGCTCCTCCTGTTCCTCCTCGCACAAAGGAGCAGATACCGGTCCTGCTGCTGGGTTGATGCCCTTCTACGGCCCTGTCCAGCTCTCCTCGTGTAACAGCCCTTCTCTTGGTATCTCCTCCATGCTCTTGAGACTGTACGGGGAGACACAGCAAACCTTCTTGCGACGGCACGTATGGATTTGCCATCCTGGAGGAGCTGCACTACCTGTGCAACCTGAATGGGCTGCAGGTACCGCCTCATGCTACCAGTAGTGACAAGGACACTAGCAAACGCAAAACTAGAGAAGAATCAGTCAGGAAGGATAAGGAGAGAGCAATTGTCTGTGGCCACCACCTGCAAAACCATTCCCTTTTTGGGGTTTGTCTTGCTGTTGCCTCTCCAGTGCACCTGTTGTCACTTTCATTTGTACCAAAACAGGTGACATTGATTCACAATCACTTAGGCTTCCTAACTGGACAGATTGATGTCCCTGACGTTTAATTGACTTGGTGTTATACTGTGATGATTACGTGTTCTCTTAATTTTTTTGAGCAGTGTATATATATATATATATATATATATATATACACTCACCTAAAGGATTATTAGGAACACCTGTTCAATTTCTCATTAATGCAATTATCTAACCAACCAATCACATGGCAGTTGCTTCAATGCATTTAGGGGTGTGGTCCTGGTCAAGACAATCTCCTGAACTCCAAACTGAATGTCTGAATGGGAAAGAAAGGTGATTTAAGCAATTTTGAGCGTGGCATGGTTGTTGGTGCCAGACGGGCCGGTCTGAGTATTTCACAATCTGCTCAGTTACTGGGATTTTCACGCACAACCATTTCTAGGGTTTACAAAGAATGGTGTGAAAAGGGAAAAACATCCAGTATGCGGCAGTCCTGTGGGCGAAAATGCCTTGTTGATGCTAGAGGTCAGAGGAGAATGGGCCGACTGATTCAAGCTGATAGAAGAGCAACTTTGACTGAAATAACCACAACTGAGGTATGCAGCAAAGCATTTGTGAAGCCACAACACGTACAACCTTGAGCCGGATGGGCTACAACAGCAGAAGACCCCACCGGGTACCACTCATCTCCACTACAAATAGGAAAAAGAGGCTACAATTTGCACAAGCTCACCAAAATTGGACAGTTGAAGACTGTACTGTACACTGTACTAAACTGGCCTCCACAGTCACCAGATCTCAACCCAATAGAGCATATTTGGGATGTGGTGGAACGGGAGCTTCGTGCCCTGGATGTGCATCCCACAAATCTCCATCAACTGCAAGATGCTATCCTATCAATATGGGCCAACATTTCTAAAGAATGCTTTCAGCACCTTGTTGAATCAATGCCATGTAGAATTAAGGCAGTTCCTAGTATGGTGTTCCTAATAATCCTTTAGGTGAGTGTATATATATATATAAACTCTACGATGTATCTGTAGCCTAAGTATATCTGTACTATATATTTCACAAATTTTTACATTTGTATGCTTAAAATAAAACATAGGTTGGAGTCTCAATTTCTCAATAATGTTTTAATTCTACCCATGTGTTTCACAGGTCCTTAATGAGCATGTATAAGATTGAACAGCACATGTTTGTTTAAGCTTTTCCCATGGTAGTATGAGACTTGCAGATTGGTAACCTTGCTCTAAAAGTGCGTGCTTTTGTGAGAGGTGTGGGGAGAAGGTTGTTGCATTTTAAACATCAGTTTCAAGAGGGACACTGAACGCTGATTAAAGAAAACTGCACTGTGGGGAGTCTTCATTTAGAATATGTACAGCAGTATCAGGCATGTCCCTGCAACTGTCCATGGTGATAACAAAAGCTTTGTTCTTGTTTAAAAATACTCACAGAGAGGGGCTGCTGAGTCTAATGTGATTAAACAAGTGCAATTAATTATCTATTTATGTATTAGCATACTTCCATAATTACATATAACATTTTAAATTACATATAACATAATATTTTTCATAACATTTAACATTGAACCCCCTGCTAACTAACCAAAGAAAATAGGGGGGGATAAAACATGGTGGAGCTTTATTAAACTGTATTTCCTTTTTTGATTTATGATGATCACCCTTATGTTAAATTGCCGATATGTTTTTTTGCTTGCAAAACAATTTAAATTTCATTGTACAACAACAATCTCAGTTACATGCACAGGGTGGTAAATGGTCTAATGTTTGTGTGAACACACTTGTTTGCAAAGTGAGGAAGCATATCATTTCAGGTATGTTAATCTGGAAGATAGGGCACCATGACTAACAAAAGTAGAAATTAATATAATGGTTGGAACACTGTAATGAACTCCCGACAGCTGATATAATATAAAACTATGTCTGTTGCTAGGGTAAAAGGAGCTCTTTTCAATTATCAGGCAGAACGTCTCCATTAAATCTGGGTGGTCCCAGTTGGATCAACTCTTTGCCTTTTATAGATAGTCAAGGAGCTTGAGGACCTTCCCAGCGGCTAATTGCAAAGTTAGGTTGGAAAAACATTAAACTGACACCACACAACGGATTCAAAAGTGAATGAAGATTAGCAAGAGGCAGACCACACAGTTTAGAATCACTATCCCTAGGTAAATAGAGAGAGAGTGTGATGTTGCAACTTTACACCTTGTTATACATCTGTTCAAGCCTAACGATTACTTGCTGATAGATAAA
Source organism: Amia ocellicauda (assembly GCF_036373705.1). NCBI lineage: Eukaryota > Metazoa > Chordata > Actinopteri > Amiiformes > Amiidae > Amia > Amia ocellicauda. The sequence goes on along the minus strand of NC_089861.1, from coordinate 14,998,373 downwards.
CCTACCTTGGTCATGTTTCTGCTTTGGCTGTGGAGCCTGATTCCAGGCATTGTCAAGCTGTGTGTGCTTCCCAGAATGACTGATCCATACTCTTCAAGCTTCAGTGTTAATATAATACATTCAGTCTTACAACATTCCTCGGCCAGTCTTGTTACCCAGCTTAGACAAAGCTGATCAGCACCATAATGAACTTGAGTGGTATCAACAGCGACACCCACAACCAAGTATTTTTTCCACAACCTGAGGTTCTTCATTTCCAGATGAGGAAAATAGGATTCGTTTAGATTCTCTTTCTATCAATGAGAGAGTACTGTTTGGCAATGATTTCTGTTTCCTGTAGTTTTAAAGACGATTCCCAGTAACGGCAAGTCACTAACATTAATCAGAAATAAGTAGATATGAATGATACATCAATACAACCATAGTAATGAAAAAATATAATAGTGAGCTACACATGCTGCATATTATATGCCAATGAAGAAGGGATACAATTTAATCACTACAGGCAGCAAAATAAATAAATAAACTGAGAATATGCACAAAAGCAGTAAGTATGTGTTTATATGCTTTTTCTACCTTTATAGGGATTTAACAGAAGCAAATCTGAATTAAAAATGTGTATTGTACATCAACACTCTGGATGCTTTTTGAATATGTTCACAGATAAACATGCTAATATCATGAGAAAAAATATATATAATAATGACATCAAAACATACACATACTGTATTTTGTAAGATGTTTTAATGTTTCCCCCATATCATACAGGTTTGTCTGTATAAATAAATAAAATACATACCATACAATCAGACATTAAATGTTTCAGCTTTTGAAGACTTTTCAAAACTTATAGAATTGTTGTCCTTTTTAGCTATTGTTTACTATCTGTTCAAAGTAAAATTACTATACTGAAATAACCCAAGAAGACAAAACAACTGGGTTTTGCAACAAATGTATAAAAATAAGACAGACACAAGAAGAAATTAAGTAAAAATCGGTATTCTCTGAATGAGACGTCCTGGGATTGATCAGACGGCAAATCAAAGCCTATCTCTTAGGCTACTTAAACATTCACTTTAAAATATGGACCTGATTGTACTTTTATGGTAATCTCTTGCCATCAATGACTCCCTTCTCTCCTGTCTTCAGGTCTTCTGCTTTCCCAGCAGATCTTATTCACTCTTCTTCATTATAATTCTCTAGGTAAGAAAGCAGGAGAAATGAGAGAAAGATGTAAATTCAGGAAAAGAGAAAATGTTCTGATCTTTCCCTTTAAAAAAAGAAAAAGGAAAAAATTAGGCAGACAGAAAAAAAGATGGAATTAATCTGTTGTCATAAAGGTCAAACAGAAGCTTCATTTATACAGCAACAATTATTGGTCTGCATCAAAAAGAAGTTCAGAACATGGAAATGTTTCTCTTTCTTTCTTTCTTTCTTTCTTTTTTCAAATCCAGCATTTCATGTTTGACAACCCCATTGATATGGTGATTGAAAAGATATTTTTTTTTTGGTATCATGGAGACTTCTGTCTTATCTGCATTTAAATAAGAACTTGAGGAATTTCATATTCTGATATTGTAGGATATAATACTGGATTTTATAAATGGATTTTACATTAATCTATTTGCTGACAAAAGGTACATTTAGGAGTTGTTTGTGTATTTTGGATCAATGTAGTATTAGGTGTTAAATTAGTAAATTATCTAGGTTCATGTTTCAGGTACCTGAAGAATTACATATCATTTATCGTGTTACTTGGTTTGTCCAGAAATGAAGCTTCTGACATTAAATTGTAAGTGAAGGGAAATGTCACTTTCATTACCAGTCGAGTTATGATAATGTTTTGTGGGGTAAAGTATGTAACTTATTAGCATGTTTTGAAATGATTGTGTTATAAATACAATGCAGTATGAACATAATTGTGTTATGGTGCTGTGCACAAGGATATAGATATAGGGCCAGATTAAATCAAAACTGTGACCCACCCGCTGTTAGTAAACTACACAACTATCCATATTAGCGGTTACATTTATGATTAGAAGTAAGTGGCATCTTACTAAAAATGAAGCCGCAACTGGGTACAGTGTAGTTTTCTATTAACGGGTGGGTCAAAGTTTTGATTTAATCTGGCCCATAGTCTTTAGTCAGAATCAATCTGGCATCATTCAGATTCTATTATGGGGGACAATTCACAACTTGAATGACTAAAGATTTCCATGTCAACCCATAACTTTGGTCTGACTCTCCAATGTGAGCATACTGCCCATTAAATAAAAGTAAATATTGAATGGGTTTGTTCAATGGACAAATCAAATCTTATACAATGACCGGTTAGTAGGTGGTTTACCCAGAGTGAGTCCTATCAAATGCTTTACAATACATATAAATTATGATTCTTCATACATTGCACATTGCAGTATACAATAGGTAATTATTACGCGGATTGCATAGAAATCCAAATGAACTGTCGATAACTTTATCTATGGGTACAGAATTATTTTGCAATTAAACTGTCCATCTAATCCATATACTATGAAGCAGGCAGTTAGTCCACAGTGTGAAATAAGGACTTATATGTTTTTAAAGAAGGAGCAGTGATTTACTGTTACATAGGGACAAGAAAACCTCTGTGAATTGAGTAGCTACAGGGCTCACTAAAAGCTACTATACAAGTTACTTATTCTGACAGAAAAATCTGCTTGCCCTTTGGGCTTTTGTTCTGACAAACTGCCATATTTCCATCTAATTCTTCCAGCCCTCAAAGTGCCTTAATTAGATATCAGAGTTCTGACTGTCAGCCAGGTTCTTGATCAGCCTTATTAAAAAATCATACTTCTATGAATTTGTTTAAGTGTAAACTACTATACACATCTACCCAGAATAATCCATGTATTATACATATACGCAGAGAGACAAAGTTGTTCAGAGAAGTGTTTGGTCCTTTCTAAAATATTTAGACTTTTATAACATTTATTGGGAAAGTTCACTCGATTCAGTAATAACCTTATGTTAAATGTTTACAATAATTTTCCAATGTTGTGTCTTTGGCACAGAACATAGAGCTGAGGCTTTATTGAGGCATTAATAAAACAACTTATGATACTTTAAGTCATTTTTCAAATAAACACAAAGCGGTGATTAACCAGGGAGTTAATTCTTATTTTTCATTCTTATTTGATGGCCGTATGGCTAGCCCTCCAAAGAAGAGAAATGCAATACCATTGCTTAGGATACAGTTTCTTTGCTTGTTTTCTTTTAAAAAACTAATTTGGTTCTGTGTTTTGAAGAACTGTTCTGAATTACTTGTAGATATACAGACTAGTCTTATGAACCAGAGAGATTGTGGGATGTTTTGGCTTTTGGTTTCCTCAGGAAAGACTGTTATGTTATAGGGTACATTTAATTGGATTTTTTCATTGGATTAGTTTTATGGTTAATGTTGAGATTAAGGTTAGGATTTAGGTTATGGTTGTGGATGAAATAGTTGAATCGTAGTGGAGTCATCAACAGCCCAAGTACTATGGCACTTCACTGTCTCTCACTCATAGACAACGGGCTGTGGGAGTGTAGAAGTAACATGTGACAACTCCAAATCTTGATAGTATATCTCTATTTGTCACATTTCTGTAATGATCACAAATATTAATTACATGGACAAGAGCATCTGCTAATAAATAAATAATAATATTGATAATAATACATGTACATAATGCACTTCTAAAGAACTGCTAATCTCTTACTGTACTAAAGTGTATTAGATGAATGTGGAAATGTCATGGAGAAATTGAAAGCAGATCAAATGTATGCCTGTTAACTAAGGACTTCCTGTGAACAATAAGGGCAAATAACAGCACTGGGCAAAGTGAAGGGAACAGAGAGAGGATCACAGAAGAAATGCTTGCAATGGTGGAAGAAAGGGAAAAATATTAAAATAAAATAAAAACACAAAAGCTTTATAGAACAACAAGGTGTGCAGTGAGAAAGTAGAAGAAGTGCTGGACTGAACCTTGACAACAATTGGAAGACTTGGGGCCGGATTAAATTAAAACCTTGACCCACCCGCTAATAGCAAACTACAAACCTGTACATCATAGCAGTTACATTTATGATTATAATGCCAGCCTTGGTCAGAATTTCTGAATGTATGAATGACCTTCTACATTTTATAGTGTTTCTATATCTTGCTATATCCTCAGTTGTTACAGCTGTTGTATCCTGTATAAGTGAAGATATACATATAGCTATATCAGAAGAAAAGGAAAAAGGAAAGTAGGTGGTATGGTCAACAGTATCAAAACCAGCTGACAGGTCAGGAAGAAATAGGATAGATGTGAGTGAAGCACCATAAAAGCAAAGAGCACGTGATAGAGCAAGCAAAGAAGTTTTATTTATAAAATGTAGAATGCAAACCTGATGGGGTGTGAAGCAGTAAGTGTTCAGTTATTAAAGTGGATGGTGGGTGAGAACCTTTAGGGAGGACAGGAAGTACAGGAATATTTTGTGGATATGAGTGGTGGAAAAGGCCTTTGGACTACAGAGGTTAGTCAATCTTTTTTTTTTTTACTAAAAAGAGGCAAGTAAAGTGGGAAATGGAGTGCTAGAAAGAAGAAGAAAATGAGAACCAGAAAGGCCAGAGCAAGACTGTGGAAGAGATTCGCTGGGATGGGATCTTATAATTCAAGACATACAGACCAGAGATTAGTGTCAGACATGGACCTAAGTGACCACAAATAAGAGTGAGTGAAGCATCAAAAGTTAAAAGGCTGCTTTAAGAACAGATATAAAGATGGCCCTAATGGTGGAATTAGATGTTGCAGGGATTAGTGGTGAACAAATAAATGATTTTGGAGCAGAAGGGGCAAAAAGGTAATGATGAAATGGAAAAGACTGGGCCTGGGACTGATGTATAAGGCCGGGAAAAGAACATAGAGAAGAAACTGTAGGGTTTGTCAGAGGAGGACAGACAGATCAATTTGAAATATATGAGTGAGATCAGCTGGGAGGATGTGGCAGGAGTGTAAATTAGGTGACAGCTTAACACAGGCTGATCTGAAAGTGGAGAAGAGCCAGTATTGGGATGGAATGACGCAAGCAGGATGGCAATGGAGATGACAGAAAGAGTTTGGGGGGGAAATTAGTCAGTTGCATATTGAGAGAACGAAACGATAGTGTGAAAAGGGAGAGAACACATGGGGAGCAGAGGTTGCATTTGAAGAAAGAGGAGGTGGGGGAAGGAGTGTCTAGGAGGGGGAGGAAGGAGCGCAGTCTTTACAGGAAAATAGGTTCCAATTGTCAACCATCCCAGGCAGTCAATGGACAACAATTTCACAATGTCAGTCAGTTCAAAGACCTTGGCAGTATTGTAAGTGTGGGTGGCAGACGTTACAAAGACATAAGAGGAAAGATAGTCGTGGGAAAAGCTGCCTTCAATGGAAACAAGATGTCCTTGTCAAGATGATTTCACAGGAATTTGGCAAAGATAATCATCTAGAAGACCGTGATACAGAGTGTGGCGTTATGTGCAGAACACATGGGCAATAATGAAGGGTGATAGTCTCGTCGAGCTTTAGAATTTAAATATGGATATGATTGAAACAAGTCTGCTGGAAAGAGCTGGGGCAGTTTAGGAGAATCTAGATGTCATGCAGGAAAAGAGCTAGTTGATTGTAGTTGTCTGAAGATGTCTGGAGCAATGCATTGGTGATTGACATGCTAAGAGGAAATGGACTGGTGAAACAACTAGAGAAGGAAGAGATTGGCTGTGATTTACATTATAGTAAACAAAGTAGTAAATGTGTCATATTATTGAAGAACATTGATCACCTCATTGCATTGGAGGTGGCTTTGTGAAATCTATTGTAAACAATCTGAAATCTATCTATTTGTAAAAATAAATAAATGTAACAGCTTTTGATGAAAAAAAAAAAATCATTTGCAATGCTGTCACATGGTGTGCTGCCCAGGAGCACTGATTTTCATTCCCCAGTTTTATTTTAATTATGAAAACAAACTAAAAATGTATGTGAAAAAATGTAATCTTTTTTTTTTTATGAACCACATACTCTTTTGCTGAACCAATCATTACTTGAAATCTACAGATATGTGACCATGAATTGCAATCCACTGAAATTGTTATGCTTTGTCTGTTTAACCCAACAGTACTGGACAAGAAAAGTTGAAATTCCTTTTAACCACAAAAACAAATATTGCTCTTGATCTATCACATAATGTGAACTGCAAAATCTGATGCGACATAAATAGGTCTAGAACAGTCATACACACTAGCCTTTCAGAACGGAAACAGAAATACCAATAATATTTCAGACAATACCAGCCAGGCAGTCACTTTCATCAGCATACATTATACACGTTATGCGATGATTTGCTACAAGATGAAAGAACCTCTTAATTGAAGCTTCAATTTGTGAATAAAACAATTGTATTTAAATTTGTTTTTCTTATGTTTACACATAAGTAAGTAAAATCAGTAGAAGTAAAATCATTAGTAAAATATGTATTGTTAATTTAGTTTAACCAATGTTTAATGGAAAAAAATAAACATGAATATAATTAGTGTCCTGCAAAATAAAAAATTAAATAAGGATTTAAATCTCAATGGTGGAATATAATGTATGTAAATTAACATTAAAAACGATTACAAACAAACCAAGGAAAAAGGCTTCCAGGATCATGCTTTCTCAGTTTAATATAAAATTGACTGCCACTTTTATCTATATTAGACAGACATATCCAGTACAGTTAAATGTTAGCTTGTAATGTCAGGGACAAGATGACCAAAGTCCTTAGAGCTGTAGTGACTTCCTGAGGCAAATTGAAATTGTCATTGAGGATATTTTGACATTTTAGAGCAGATTGCTGGGATGAAGGTGAAAGAACAGCTCCTAATAAAATTTAAAATTATCGTTTGTGGAAACGATGGAATCTATTTATACACAAAAAGGGTATTCTGATAAGAAACATTAATTCAGTGGCCAAGTTCTTTTTTTTTAAGTCCTAATTAACAAGAGACAAGTGTGTTACAATGAAACATTTATTTACACTAGGCTTTTGGTATTAAGCATAGTGTCTGTCTTTTATAATAAGCGTTCAGATAATGTTGAAACCCACTGACTCCTTCCTGATTAGCATGTTTTAAAATAATATATATTAAAAATAAAGATGTATTTTAGGGAAAATATTTTAAATTTAAATAGTTTCTAAACTGTATTCAGTGACTATCTTATGAATGAAATGTTATGACATCTAGAAAACATTTTAGAAAATGATTACTGTACACATAATAATATAAATTATTATTATTTTACAATTCATCACAATGAAGCATGCTAAACTACTGGGTATGCATACAGCATCTTTGCAAGTCCAACCTTATGACAAGATTGTAGGAAATTAATAGACCTTTCATCTGAAAAGATTTTCAGTGGCTGGAGGCAGAGAATGCAGGAAATGTAGGCTATAATAATTGCTGCCTGCCCTGGGAAATGGCATCAAGGCCAAAGCAGTCATGGCTGCAAACCAGCACATCCTCTAATTATTGAAAAACCTGAACAGAGTCTGGATGTTAATCAGTCTCTCAGAGACTTCAGCTTTATGTGGTTAGTACAGATTTATGGCATTTTTTCTTATACTTTTATTAAAGATGATATTTCACACAGAAGGAAAAATATCTCTAGACAACTGTTAAAATGCAAAGTTTCTATCATGAAAGTGAACTGTAGGATTATTCTAAAGCTATTCCACCGAGGACAAAAAAGGAAGGATGTGGAACAAAACATCAAAGAAGTGGTGGAAAAAAAAATGAAAAAGAAAAAGCTGTAAAATATTTAGAGCTGGCCCAACAGGTGGTCAAGAGTGCAATGCAAGGCTTCGGTTTAATTAAGATTAATAATGCATGGTTGTTATACTTATGTAAATACCTATTTTCTTCCCTAATTGAAAAAGAAGAGTGATCCATATCTAAAAGAAAATTATAAAATTAATTTGTTTGAGCTGGTGTAATTAAATGACAATTAGGTTAATTTTAAATGGAAACTTAATCATACATAAGTGATTCTGGTTATAGCTTTTAATCCCACTATACAACACTGGTTACTAAAAACGACAGTAAGGAAGGAAGCTGTGCAGTTTGCTCATTGACAAAAACCTTTCAAAAATCTGTCACCAAAGCTGCTCTTTGCCAAAGACATTTACAGTCTTCTCATAAAATGGTTGTTTCAAAATACTTTAGCTCACATTTCTACTCTCACGTTGCACAGTCAATGTAAAATAAAGAAGAAGGAAAAAAGCATCTCTAATTGCATTGGAACAAGCAAGAATAAAACAAACTTATACAAGATATTGCCCTGTGCTACATACACTCCACTATTACATTTTTGATAACCAGAGATTGTGGTACAGTTATTGTAGTGATGGCAGCTGGTTTCTTTCAATAGTCAGGCTTTTTCAATTTTGTATACATTCTTGTGAAAAAAAGTAAAGTCACTTCTCAAAATATGTTATATAGTGGATATCAAATCTGTCAAAGCCTGACTGTGCATTGTACAATATCCAGAACTAGTTTTGTCAGATGATCTAAAAGATTAAGGGCTGGATTAAATCAAATCTTTCACCCACCCGCTAATAGAAAACTACAAACATGTTTATCAAAGCAGTTACATTTATGATTAGACGAAAGTGGCATTTTACTAAAAATGAAGCCGCAACTGAGTACAATTCTGTAGTTTTCTATTAGCGGGTGGGTCAAAGTTTTGATTTAATCTGGCCCTAAATCTATATTCTAGATTACTATAGACCATTACCTGCCACCTAGATGACATCCAATGTTATTTCAAGTACAGTTCCTATGATGATACCAATATAAACTGTTATTGTTATTCCCAGAAAAAAGAGCAGAAAAAGTTACACCCAGTTTTGTGGACCGATCTATGTTAGATCAAAATACAGTTGGGTCTGTCTGATGTGCAGACATGGAAAAGCATTTCAACCCCCTGCATCACGGGACTGGTCTTTTACAGGTTTGTCACTGTTACAGGTTTGCAGCGGGATCTAGACTCGCTTCACAAACACAGCCCTGCATAGATATGAGTTGTTGCTGAGCTGTTCAAGTTTATAGAATATATTATGGAATAAGGCAATGAAGAACTGAGAAGATGGCAGTTGATAGAAGCAGCAGTTAAACCTGAGGCTAGCAGAGAAATTGAAACAGCTAATATTTATATTTTGGGTATTTTTGTTTTTTTTGGTTTTTTGGCAAATTGTTATTGTTAATAAATTACGTATAATAATGTAAAAGTTGTTTTTCTTATGTTGTGGTGTATACTGAACAGGAAGTACTTTTGTCTTTGACTATATATATCAGTTGCCATAATTGATCTGCAGCTTTTGTATTTGCGTGGCCCCTTCACCATTGCTGGTCCATTGGAAATCAGAATGCAAACGAGGAGCTGGAAGTGCCCCAGAAACAACACTTTCCCCCAGAGATCTTCCAGCATAGGCAGAATCGGGCCGGGTGCAGTAAAATTCATGATATGTAAAAAAATAATAAAATAAAAAAACCTTCTGAACCTAACGAGGCATGGAAACCTCAAAGATGAGAAATAATTGATTGACGTGAGGGACAGTAGTTGCCAACTGCAGACACCCATGGGTATTTTCTTAAATATGTTGAAATACTAGTTTGCACTCTTTCATCTACATTTTATCAACTGGATTCACCCCCTTTACCAAATCTATTTTTTTTACTTTTCCTCTTGATGGAAATCTATGGCATTTTTATTATTTGGACTGTCAAGTGCCCTCACTCCAAAATTGAACTGGGGGGTTTGTGCAACTTTGCGCACTGCTTGTGCCTGTGATTGGAGACCAAGGCCTGGATTAAATCAAAACGTTGACCCAACTGCTAATAGAAAACTACAAACCTGTACATCATAGCGGTTACATTTATGATTAGAAAAAAAGGAACTATCTAACTAAAAATGAAGCCGCAACTGAGTACAGTTCTGTAGTTTTCTATTAGCGGCTCTCTATTTTCAAACATGAAAGCTATAATACTATTGTTCCAATCTAAGGGCAAAGGGAGGCTAATTCTACAAAATATGGGCTATGCCAGTGGTTCCCAACCTAAGGTCTGCAGGGGAAAAAATAACTCTTCTTGGTAGAGGAATGATCTAATTTCATTACAAATGTATTACCTGCAGATAATTAACATTTAACAGTTGTAATGTATGTTACTCTTACCTTGATACTGTTTTTGACTACCTTTTTGATGTGGACCTGCTGCAGATATTTTTGCTGATATGGAGGTCCCTTTCCTCTTAATTAAAGGGGTGGCATAGTCACATGGGGGATTCGAGATGACATGGGTATTGTCTTAGTGAGTGTTTCCCTCTACCCCACCCGGACCCCCGTCACACTAATATTTCCTTTCATCTCACATTCACTTCAATGGAGAAGTGCAGGAGGATGTTTTGTTGTGCAAGATGTTGTTTTCTATTGCAACGGCAGAGGCTATATTTGAAGTTTTTAATATAAATGTGTCAGAGTTAGTACTGGCAAGCCAAAACACAGGAGTTGCTAAAAGTCTTAAAGCTGTGGCACCTTCAGCAAAATGTACCTACTGTAGCATCCACAGGGAGGTACTAGCTAAAAAAAATGCTGAATTGCAAACTGTTTTGGAGAAACCCATGAAAGTGTATAGGTCTAAATGTTCAAAGAGCCTACTTCCTTTGACTTTAGAACTATTTGGTGTTCTATCCTTCACACCAAGGTCCGCTGGCTTTCTAAGAGGAAGGAACTGACCCTTCTGTTTGTGTTGCATGATGAACTTATAATTTTTCTTCTTGGCTTTAAGTTTGAGTTTTCTGAATTCCCCTGGTTAGCATACTATTATAAGTTCAGAACAAAGTAGATACTATTATCAAGAAATTAGAGCTGTTGTCCTGTCGTCTTGATCAATTGATTCATGAATCCTTCCAAAAGGCTTTCAGATTAGAAATGCAGCTTTCGGATAACAGGGAACATCTGTAAAGCCTCAAAGCACAGCTGGGTGAGTATGTTCCTGTCCCTGAGATAAAAATGACTGGATAAGAAACCCATTTCTGAACATTGAGAGTGAACGGCACACAAACCTGATAATGAAACTCGTGACAACACTTTAAAATTAACCTTCACTCAACATCATGTGAGTGACTTCTGTCTAAGCATTCATTACCCAGAATTGTCCAGCTAAGCAGAAAAGTACACAATGACTTTTGCTACAACAAACTCCTGTGAAAGTGGATTTTCTGTGCTTCTTGTGTTGAAATCCAAGTTCTAAAGCAGACTGGTAGGCTGGATGTGGAACTGCTCCAACACATAGGCATAATTTATGGGTGGGAAGGGTGATGTCCTCCAATTTTTTGAAGTGTGGCCAAGCACCCCCCCCCACCCCCTCCACTTTTTGAGAGACAGGGATGTTCTTCTTCCATATTTTTTATATTTCCATATAATATTTTCCTTTTAATGATTTTCTGTGTAAAAACAATTGTCACTAATGAGGTCTGCACTAGGACCATTCAGAAACTCATGTAACATTGCAGCACCCTGCAATAGACAGGCAGTTGGTCACTAGCAGCTAAGGAAGAAGTAAGAATTGTTTGTCTAGTAAGCTAAATTATGTCCATGATTTTGCTCCTGTAAATCTTAAAAAAAAAATTGTGTGGACAAGAGGATTCAATTGTAAAATGTACCTGTTTACCTATAACCCTGCCTATACATCAAGCCCACCACTATGAAAATCCCCCACAGTGCCACATATATATATATTTTTTTGTAGTAACGTGTATTATTTCTTGCATTGTTAACTAAACGAACTAATGTTATTTTCAGTATTAATAATGTTTTTAAACAAAAAATATGTACTTGTCTGAATAACAAAATTCAAAGTTTAAGCAATCTAAATATAAAGGCATTGATTGATGTAGTGTTCTCAATGTTGCACAGTAATTGTCAACAGGACTTTTATTTGGCTCAAACAACACCCTCTCATGACCTAATTGTATCAGCATTTTTGTTTGTTGTAGTATTTGGAGCAATGCGTCCAATACAAATCTCACAGGAAACAGCGTGAAAGAAAAAGTGCAAAAACAATTAATAATAATCAAAATAATAAAAGTCCAAACACAAAAAAAAAAAATATATATATATATATGGTTATTTGAGATTATTTCTTTCTATTTTTAAGCAAAAGGTCATGTATTTTGGACCCAGGAAAGCTATCGATTAAACTTTGCTTATAAGCTATCATGGCACAATAAGTATTATTTTGGGGCAGGATAATATTAAAACTCTGACCCACCTGCTAACTAAAATTCTGTACATAATAGCAGTTACATTTATAAGAAGAAAATAGCATCTTACAACAAATTATCCACGAATGAAGTATAGTTTTTAGTTTTCTTTTAGCAGGTGGATAAAAGTTTTGCTTGAATTGCCGCTTGTAAATAGTTGTCTAGGGGATTATTATTTGTCTTCCACTCCTGATATGTGTACCTTCATCTGTCCACCTTGGTCGTGTGGTAAGTAAACGCCACAGTTTTCCTTCCCAGGTCAGTGTGTCAGCTGACAGCCTTAAGCCCCTGTAAGGACATTGTAAGAGCAGTTGCTGAAATAATAAGCAGATCTTGTTTGCAAAGGCAGAGTGTGTTCTTGTGCTTTGAACTCATACTACATTTAAGAAACTATTATGTTTCATATATCTTTATGCAGGAAAGCAAGGTGTTGCTGAAGTGAAACCCTGGAGCCATCTCCCACAAAAGCGAGCACAAGATGAATGCATAGACAGGGTTGCAGCTTAGTAGCGCACTTTGTGGACACAATAGCCAGCAAAGATACAGTCTTCAACAATACCAGCTTAAATTCAGCCGAGTGAAGCAGCTCAAAGGGAGCCTTGGAAAGCGTATCCAGCACTACATCAAGGTGCCATGCTGGAAGGCGAAGCTGCCTTGCTCCCTTCAAGAACATTGATGGTAACTCTACATCAATGCAGACATGATGAGCTGAAATCTCTACAAGATAAACATTGAGCATGGATTTTTACTTGCCAGGATTCAACAGCTCCTGTAAAAACTGTACGATCATTGCCACAGGACAGGAAACAGGGTCATGTCCTCTGTCCAGACACTACTGCATACTGAGTAATGCAACCTCGTAGAGGGAGCCCTCACACACTGAATAGTAGGTACTACAGCAGAAAGCGAGCCCTCAACCCAGAGTGGTTATTACTGGAGTCCTACCGGGCAAAAACCTGAGACCTCTCACCCAAAGCTCTACTTTAAACTGTCAAGTGAACCCTATTAGAAAAAAGCCACACAGCAACCAAAGTACAATAACAGTGTATGGGGCTCTAAAGGTGGGACTCAGGAAACAGTAGGCAGGGGGTATGGTGCAAAATACATTATTTTTATTATCATACAGTGTTTGTGCACTCAAAATAAACAGACATATAAAAACAGCAAACAAAACTCTAGCTCCTTGTTGAGCCTAACAAAACACATAGAACACATCTCACGCTAAACATAATATAAAGATAATATAAAGAAAAACATGACATACACAGCAACCAATCCAAGTCTGTATTCAAGTAATCAAGTTCGTTACAATGATTCCAATCCTCTTGTCTGTCCATCTCGCTCACCTGCTCCCAGACACTCTCTCCACACTCACAGACTTCTCACAATGTTTTATCGAGGAGGGGAGCCATTTGATTCAATGCAAAGTCTGCACCATGATGTACATAGGGGAAAACAAAAACAGCATTACCACCAGAATATCACAACACATATACAATCTTAAAAAACAGTGGAATACAAGGACACACATAATCCAACACTTCTTACAGCACCACACACAAGTGATTACCGTTACAGTCCTAGAAACAAACCAAAATTGGAATGACCTGCAAAGGCAAAAGAAAATAAAGAAGCTGGATAATCAAACTCAATAGCCTCAATGAGCGATATTAAATGGTAAAGACTTTTGTGATTATGATTAGTTATAAACATATTATTATAACTGTCTTTCAATTTTGTATATGGTACTGTGTCTGTATTGTTTTTGTTTTGTGAGATTGGGTTTCAAAGCAACACCTGTTAGCTGATTTACCCCAATTCTAATGGCAAATTAAATCCTCATCTCCAAGTGACTAAATCCCAATCCCAACCAATCCCAATCCCTAAATGTAATCGCCAAAACCTTAACCCTTATCCTAACCCACATTCTCTGTACAACCTCCATCCCCTTACCATAGCTTTAACCTAACCCCAATCCTAACCCTAAAACCATAGCCCACACAACTTACTTTCCCCCGATACCTTCTAACTCTATCACATGACCCAATTCTAAACCTAATCCCCCAACCCCAACCACCAGTTCCTTTTCCCCAATACATCCCTAACCCTAACCTCATTCCACAAACCTAAACCCATGCACCAAAACCATAATCCTAACCCTAACCTACGCCCCCGATAACCTCTAACCCTATCCCCTGACCCAACCCTGACACGAATTCCGCAACACTAACCCTAATAACTGATTCCATCCCAAATACATCCCTACCCCTAACCCTACATCCCCCCCTACCCTAACCCTAAGAACATAAAGTTTACAAATGAGAGGAGGCCATTCGAACCATCGTGCTGGTTTGGTGTCCATTAATAACTAAGTGATCCAAGGATCCTATCCAGTCAAATTTTCAGCTTCAACCACATTGCTGGGCAGTTTGTTCCAGATTGTGACAACTCTCTGTGTGAAGAAGTGTTTCCCATTTTCCGTCTTGAAAAGCCTTGAAGCCCAATTTCCATTTGTGTCCCTGGGTGCGTGTGTCCCTGTTTATCTGGAAAAGCTCCTCTGGTTTGATGTGGTCGATGCCCAAATAAGTCTAAATAAATAATAAAATAAATATAAAGTAATTGAATACGGAAATATTTCAACTGTTCAGGATGTAAATAAAATTTAAAATAATTATTCCTACACGGAAAGTCATTACATCTTTTCAAACTGTACCTTTGTTAAGCTTCGCACCCCGTGTACATATAATCTGCGGAAAGTCTGAGCATTCATGGGCTAAATGGTCAGAATCTGCAGATTTTGTGCAGAATTACTAAAGTCTGCACAATGTGAACACGGGCATGGGGGTTTTATGTAGGAAGTCTGCATACAGGCATGTTCCCGGAGTTACCGATAAAAAGGGGTGAGATTAAAGAGCTTAAAAGATACCAACTGCAGTGGGTATCTGTAGGATTTAATAAAAGTCCATCAGACCCCAGACATCCTGGAAACCGACTGTTTTCTTGGTTGCAATCTGAACGTTGGTACTGCAGTATCCTAGCCAGCACCAACAGGTTCAAGAACAGTTTCTTTCCACAAGCCATACAGCTATTAAACACCACTGGCTGCTGAACTACAAATACAACAATTAAATAACTTTACAAGTATTTATCTATTTGCACATAATTTATGTTTTATTTTATATTTTTAAAAATGTTAATGCACTATGTGTTGTTTTAATGCACTATATGTTGTTTTGCACGGGAATGCACAGAGAGTAAGAATTTCATTGTACTTTGTTGCATTTTGCAAAAATAAATGTCCCAATTTAAAGAGAAAGTCCAAATGGCTGGACTTCTGGGAGCAAGCTTCCTTGTGGGCAACACACATTTTTTGCAGCACCTATATAAAGATGCATTATAGAAAGCCAGATACCATATTGACAGAGGCTTGGGAGACATAACACCAGCACTCTCTCGCTTTTGTACAGGCAACCATTTCCAGCCACTACTGGAGCTAGAATTAGCATCATCAGAAATACAACAATTCAATGACCCAATACCAACCAGAATTGTTACCACAAAGGATGGAGGGAAGGCAAAAGAATAGCATTATATGCGCATTACGACATATTGTTTACCACTTGTCTGCCAAACTTTCTTCTACCTCTTTCTCTCTTTGCTAGATGTACCCTAGTTAAGGGGTTGGTGACCTTCATGGGAATCCACCGATCTCCCAACATAGGTGTGATCACTCTCCCCATGAGGATGTTACATGGCATAGAGTTTGATGTATTGGGTTCTACGACTACAGTACTCCTAAGGGAAGTGGAAACATTGTTAGATAATGTTCCCCAAACTATATGTTCATGCCTAGGAACGAGAGTCACTACCGGGTAAGAATGGTCATCATGTCAAGGAACTGTTTGAAATCAGGGGAAGACTGGGAACCCCCCTTGGATATTAACCTCCAGTAGTCATCACTGCTCTTAATTCAACGCATTATGTATTTGATGATGTTAGAACCTAGGATGAACTCATCTCACTGGCCTGGCACTACTAGGGTAAGAACAACACAGTTAACATCCTCCCATTCATGAAGTGAGAATTTATCAGAACCATCCCCCCTACAAAATGGGGGTTCCTTGGCATCAGACTACATAACCAACTTAACATCAGCAAGATTTAAGTCAGTAGGTTGTTCATTTTTCCCTGTGCCCTCTGAAACTATGCTACTGTCATCCCTTGTTGTGCAATGGCTAATTTGCTGTGATAATTATGTGATAAAGTCACCTAAATTAGGTTGTATTTTGACTAACTGTTGGGGAATCATCCTGCATAAGGGCGGAACAAAATGCAGGTTTACCTAAATCTCTGAAAAACCTCCCCCTCCCATAATCAACTTGACATTCATATTCATCATCATTCAACTGAGCAGCGTTCTCTCTGTCTATGAAACTGTCAATTTCGACAAATCTGTTACATATATATATATATACTCAATACACTGATGGAATAATGTCCCTCACAGACAGCACATGCAAGTTCTCATATCCCTGCTCGGGATTTGAACTGCACACCACTGCACCACAGCAGCTCCTCCCAGTACAGTAATAAGCCTGCTACACCGAAACACCAGGTCTCCAATTATGTTATATTATTGTGAAAAGTACAATCATACTTTTTGTTTAAGCAGTGTTACCTTACTGCCTGCTACACTGCAAATACACCTTGATGCTCTGCAACTGCAAGCAACATAAGTAGCCTTTCAAAACACATAAATACATAAGGCAATGACTTGTGTAAAAATCTGACCTACTCTGAACACAGATATAAGATTGGATAATCTGAAATGTTAAGGTGCACATTGAACTCACACAACAGCTTTATAGATTACAAAAATACATTGGCAAGTGTCAGTAACACAGTCCACACTTTGATTGCTGCCAAAGGTGGACGTTTCCCCATGAGTTCAGCACCCGGCACTTTTAAGTATTTTGTTAATGTAGTGTATTAAAGGTATTTTGCCTCAAGATGAAAATACATCCCATAGGTTTCAGGTCTTTAACCACTGAACTACAAAGCTGTCTTCAAGGAAAACAACTGAACCTTGATGTCACATATTTTGAACCTTCATTTTGTAAGTATTATATTGAAATCAATCACATTTCACAGAGGCAAAGGAAGCCCTGAAGGGATTCTCCCCCTACACATCTTTCTTTCTACTGCAGTGCTACAACTACTTGTGTTCAGTGCACAGATAAAAATACATCCACTCTTAAAGATTACAATTTCAATGAGTGCATTTAAGTACATTCTATATGATCAAATTATTCTGTATTGTATGAATTAAAATGCTACATTCATCAGGAGCTCAGTGTATAAGAGAATAGCTCTACAGAAAACAGGACAAGAAGAAAACACAAAGAGAAATAAGGTCAATTGTTGATCCCTTATTACTTTACTGGTAGGCATACAGGATTATTTACAAATGCACTAAGAAGTGCTGATATCTGTTGTGCACTTTCAACAAAGCTATTCTTGCATAAAATGTATTAAAAAGGAAAGCATTAAACAGATGATTAAAAAGAATAATAATTTTCCTATTTGTACCTAAAAGTAATAAAAACAGCCAACACATGTTTGTGATTCAGGTGGTGCTTTTGCAGTCTTATGCATTAGGCAATAAATCTTGGTATTGATTGATACAATGTTTTCTGCTATACCTAATCAGCACCTACTAATTATTTGCACTGCAGATTTTCAGCCTGATTCTACTACCTTGTATTTTGCCAGCCTTCTCTATTACTATGGAATGATGCTGCTGCTGATGAATATTATTATTAGCATGAATTATTTGGCATACACCTTGCATGGCTTAACAATCACATTTAACATATACACAATATTACAAGCTTAACAACATCCCTATAAAACATATCTATTAATTACAGTGAATAAAATACATGAGAAATTCCCATTGCTCTAAAGGTGTAATCTAAACAGATGCACCTTAAGGAGACATTGAAAGGTGGTAAAACACTGTGTCGTTCTAATCCTCATGGGTAAACTCATTCAATTGCTGTGGGTTTATAGAAGAAAGTGTGCCCAGGCAGTTGGACAACTGAAGGAAGGCATGACTAATCAACCTGTAGAAGATGGATGGAGATGGTGAGATAAGAAACTGGTGGTAAGCAGTAGCATGGTGAAGAGAGCAGAGTGTAAAGACTCACTTCAAGAAAAACTTGAAGAGGGCCAATGGAGACCAATTGACCAGTTTTAATAGGACAAATGCCTGCACTGAAAACTGAGTAAAGGCAGCGATGAGTAAGACATATTCTGTACATGTTGTTCACAAAGAAACTGCAAGGGTATGCAAGGGAAGATATATGCAGAGAGTAGGAATGTGGAAATGATATGTGGTAATGTTAATATTCAGCATGCCCAATACATTTTACTTGGCATGATCTTTTCAGATATGTAGACTACTATTAGAATCTAAATGGAGTGGATGCCCCTATAAACTGGCCTTTTCTAAATCCTGTAAGAATAAAAGCCAGACTAAAACAAAACTTTGACCCATCTTCTAATGGAAAACTGCAAACTCAGTAGTGCCTTCTTCCTTCTACTAAATATTACTGCTATATGCATGTTTATATTTTTATAATAATTAGCAGATGGGTCGAACTTAGTGATTTGCCCAATGTGGTTCTATTTTGGGGTGATACTTTAGGGAATAATCTAGCTATGAATCTGCCAAATTGCCAGAAAGGCTATGTAATAATTTCAGTAGTGTAGCTATGTGACACTGCATAGTATCAGCTAGTAAATGTGTACAGATTACTTAAAACAAATCAGAGCAAGGAAAGTATTATGGTTAAACATATTTATATACTATCAATTTTCAGAAATGTAAAATTAGTAGACTTTTTTTTGTACTGCTCTTCAGTATACCTTCATGAAAATGCATTTTATACCAAGTAGAGACGGAGTAGTCAATTGTCCTTGTTTAACTATATATGTTTATAATGTATTTCCCCCTTCATTTAACTGTTTGAGAAACCAACTGTATCTTTACAAGCATCCATTCACTATTAGATCATTTAATGTATTTAAAAGCAAAAGAGTCTTATTCTGTATAGGTGCACTGAGGATGTAAAAATATGTAGAACAGAATTAGCAATAGTTGAGGAGATCATTTGCATCAAAGGAATCAGCCCACATAACATGAACAGTCAATGAAGTAAAATAAGTTATAGCAGCAATATGGTTGCCACACCAAGTTTTAACAGACCTTGAAGACTGGAAAATTCCAAAGATGAACTCTGTGCCTCTCTGTTTATTAAAATGCAAGCCTAGGGGAGAACAAACTGCAAGACTTGCAAACTACTTTATTAATCTCTCCTTAAATTAGTGTATAGTGCCAGGCATCATTTTTAGGTGGTTTGCTTATGCACATGTAGATACTGTACATTTTTAGTTACAGATAGTATGTAGGTTAATATCTGCAAATTTTCCTTTGGCAATCGTTAAACCCATTAACGACAATGCAATTAAGACCGCAGTTTTGTTAAGAACAACTGAGTAGGCATAAAACAGACTGGATGATAAAAAAAATATTCTTCAAGACAGGTTTGTAGTGTTTCTGCCTTACAGGTAGGTATGAATTCAGTTTGGCAATTACTGTAACTGAACAGTGTAAGAAATGTAAAAATTAGATTAATTAACATATATTTACAAATTATGCTATTAAAACGAAATTCGTTTTCTGCAAAATGAATCTAAATTACAAAAGGACTTAAGCATTAAAATGTATGAACATTGTCTTATGTACTGAAAACGTTAGAGATCTTTTGCTCTCTGCAAATCTTTGCGGTTTTTACAAATCTACACATTCTCTGGAGGATCTCAAGCATTCTGCAAAGGTTTGCTGAAAGATTATTGGATATCCCTGATAAAAATGCAATGGACAAGCCGCTGAAGCCTGTGTTTATTCCATAAATAAGAATAAGAATAAGAAATAGCAATTTCAAAGATCTTGGGCAAAGCATCTGTCAAACCCAGACAATATATACAGAAAAGCACTACTTAATACACAGAACAAAGAGAAAGCTTTGAAATAGTGAAACGTCAAGCTGCGATATGAACCGAGTAGAGTACCACAGAGAACAGTGCAAGGGTCACTGCTCTGTCTCATCTTTTCATACTTAAAAACAGAGGAGTACCTGGCAATAGTTGCTTTTGAAACTACCAAAAAAAAAGAAAAGAAAAATATAACTACCAATAATATATCCTTAATACAAATATGACAATTGTTGATGTGACCTTCACTGAAACGGGTTTAATATGGCAATTACCTTTAATTAAAGTCATTCATGAATGATTGCATTTTACTGTAATATACTTCCACCCTTTCATTGCTAGTAAAATATGTTACATTAGTTTTAATTATTTAATATATGAATGTATTTGTATTTCATAAGAAAAAAAGGCTTATTGTCAGCATCTCACTCTATCTTACTAAATTTTGAATCTCATAGTTTTCTGAAGTAACAGCATTTACAATTAACATTTGTGCATAATCATTATAAATATACAATACATTTCCTTTTATTTCAAATAAAATATACCTTTGGGGAGATTAAAATACTTATTAAAAAAAACAAAAAGATTTCACAGCTACATTGGTAAGACTGGTGTTTAAAAATGGAACACTACAATTAATGTGAGTTTTTTTAAGTACGGATGTTTGGATTAAACAGATTATACAGTTTATAAACATGTACATTTTCTACAAAAAAGGCATAATACCTATACTTATGGTACAAAATCCTGCAGATCGATTGCTCTAATACAGTTCTTAAAGACATGTTCACAATCAAATATAAAATAAGAACATACACCTCTGCTGTGCTTTGAACAGGTTTGAGAGAAAAAAAAAAAAAAAGTCCAGTGCAATTTTAATTACAATCAACACAAGGAGGAAATTAAATATTTTAAAATAGTTTGATAGACTGCCTAAAGACTTTTCACTGCACTTTCTAAACATGATGTCCCTAGCCTTATCAAGTGTACACGGCTAATGAATAGATTCCAAATGTAAGAATGCATATCTCTCCAGATTTTTTGAAGCTCCGTATTGGTTTGCTCTGCACTGCCTTTGCGGTCCTGGTCTTTCTGACCTCCAGCACAAGGCCTTTTGTTGACTGCTGGGACACAAGCATGCTTTGGATTCTCCATCCTAACAACAGTCATAAACTGTAAGAGGGAAAAACAGCATGCCTATGGCAGGAAGGTGATGAAGTAACATCTATTCTGTACTATTACAGAATTCTCATAATTTACTTTCTATAGAAGAATGTACAAAGTGTGTCAATACAATATCAAATTCATATCAAACAAAACATTAATAGCAAAAAAAAATGTTCCATTGTCTGTGATAAACGTAGGTGTATCCAGTTTAGATAGCACATCTAGTAAAACATAAGGACAATCAGTAACTTAACAAGACTTTAAAAACTAGGGGATCAAGGCTTTGCAGAAGGTTCAATTATTTCCCCTAATTCCCTGCTAGTTTCACCACTAAAGCCTACTCAGATTTTTGACATACATACATTTTGCTGTGTTGTTTGTAAGAGAAGATTAAAGTTAAAAAGAAAAGAAAAGACAATATGTTGGGAATATAGATTACAAGCATTTCCTGATTTATAACATTAATTTACACAATATGCACATTAAATCACAGCCTTATAAGAAGCCTTGCTGAACAACATCTACCTGCATTGGATGTGCAGGTTTATCTACTGATTTATAACACAATATCATATGACTAAATAGTGATGGCAGTCTTTGTATGTGGTATTTTTGTTGGTGCTATAAAGGGAAAGAAAGTAATTTTACATTTAAAACATCTTGCATTATCTGAACAGGAAAATAAAACATGGACCTCAGGGTAAAATTTTCAGCATTTGACTACAGTATTCAAAATTCACTGACACTATACCTTACTCAAAAGGAAAACAACAAAATAGGATAACACACACACACACACACACACACACAAATAAGAGTGCAGAGGGAAGTGCAGTTATAAAAACATTAATTAATATATGTAATTTTTAATTATTTTTAATTCTTATTATCACAATGTTATTACCATGATTTTCAGGGCACTGGAGTGCTTTAGGATGTAATATTATATAGACATATCTGTTAAAAATAGACTGATGATGGATTTTTATATAAAAAGAGTAACTCAATTTTACAAACTGTCTTTTTAATGTAAATTGAAATTTATTAGAGTCACAACTTGAAACTGCATATTAAATGTATTAAAAACTGCAATGCATCTTTTATGTATAAAGTTAAATAACTAGTTATTAGAATATTCGGTGGTTAATATGAAAGGTTTAAACATATTTCTTTTAGATCATTCCCAAAGACTTTAATACTGAGATTATAATTTTTAAAACCTTGATCCATTGACTGTCCTTTGAAATATCTTTTTACCGCATATGAAGGGTAATAGATCAATTTGTGGTGTGTGGTGTCTGCCTGATACGTAAATTTCAGATATTACATCTGCTGCACAATACTGTACTGAATGAGACAGAGTTGTAGAAAACTGTTTAATTGTTTATTTTCTTTTAGTATGCAGTTGATGTCAAACAAACTGCCTGCTGCTATTATCCATGTTCCCAATTACATCTTAATTACATAGAGCTAGATGGGTTGTGGTGCCAATTATGTGTATAAAACATTGAGCATTATACATAGGAATGCATCCTAAATAAATGTGACCGCACATCAGCACATCACTTTTGGAAACCACTGAACAGGTAAGCAAATTAGGTCTCAAAACAAGTTTGTCTAATGTTATATGAATGTGTAACAAAGTGTTGTGATGTATGATCTACCTGCTGAAATTAGTGCGCTCAAGCGTAGCTAAATGGCTCCAAGTATTTATTAGTTGTGTTGGTGGTATACATCTACTGAGATAAGAAGCAAGTTGTCATTGAATAACTGTACATATATGTACATAACTAAGTTAAGATAGTTGAGAAACTTGGGATAGGTGTTTATTTCCTTGGAATTGTGGGCAATATTTTAATTTAAGAGATGCATTGTGTAACTATTGATTGTTGCACTTTAATATCCCAAAATAAACACAATATTCAAATTTGAATGTAATGTTTACATTCGTCTGTCATTTGCAGTAGATCTTTATAAGGGATAATTTGGTCAACTTTTCAGTGTTTTATCTACTTTGAGATGTGAGAATGACTCATTTTATACATTACTCATTACTTTCTGATGAAATGACACTTTACTTAGAATTATCTTTTTAAGTTGGGCTAAGAGCAGGAGGTTATTCTACAACTGAGTGTTAAGTGACCTGTGAGCAACAGAGGTCCAATCCAGAGATTTGAGCTTTGCCACCAATTGTTTACATGTTCTGTTCATGAACTGAGGGTATATGGAATAGTGATGAGGTGACACATTAAATGAGCCATAATACTAACATTCATTTAAAATAAATCTATAACTTGAAAAACTTTTACTTCCAAATAAATATTGTTGTTATGTGGATGCTTCTCACTCAGTAAGGATTCGATTGAGACAAAGAGATGTCAGAGACAGTATAGTGGAATAGTGGTATGTGGTATAGTGATTAGGGGTCTGGCTCCTAAGCCAAGAGTGGCGAGTTCAGTCCCAGGTAGGGGACACCATTGCTGTACCCTTGAGCAAGTTACAGTAAAAATTGAGCTACGTAATTTTATGTAATTAATAGTAATAATCTGAAATACGAAAAGTTGTAAATTGCCATGGATAAGAGCTATAATAATGGACAGAGGACACCATTGACTTTTATTCAATAATTTAATAATACAAAAAAAATACATGTAAAAAACTGCTAGACTTTGCAATTCCTACTTTCCTTAACACAGTGAAGTTCTATTGACCTTCGCTTCTAGTTTTTTCCATATAGAAGTCTCTGGAGCAAGCTAAACTCACTTGCTGAATATGTCTGAGCTCCAGAAGATGCAATTACCCAAAGTAATATAATACAATTAAATCCCATAGAGCAGGTGTGAGCAACCTAAATTAATCAGTGGGCCACAAGTCTGGGTGTCAAATAAGTGCCTGGACCGCAAGACCCATTTTACCACCATTACAAGCCAAAAATAAACAGTGAAGACTGTGAAATAAAAAAAGAATAGCAACCACAAATAAATTAAAATGAGTCATCATTTAACCATAGTAAATTTTGTGCAACAGATGATTTTGGTATAACTTCAAGTCAGTTTTCTTGTTTAATATCTTCTACTGTCTCCAAGAAATAAGGAAAGAGACAAAATGTTAATTTTGACAGATTTATCCCTGCCCCTCTGTGACCCAACCTATTTCTTTTTTTCCTTTTTTATTTTACAAGTTGAAGTCTCTGTTCTCATCCCAAGGCTTGAGTTTCCAATGAGATTTATTCACTTTGATTCCCAAAAATGTAATATTATTTAAATGATTCATTCCTTAACAAACCAGACTTCAGTTCATGCAAATGAAATGATAAAGAAAATAATCTGATTACAGCTGCCAACTTGTTTAAATCTTTTATATTTAAACCTTGTTGATAAGAGGGCAACAAATGCTACAGGATCTCAAAGAGTCACAATATAGTCAGCTTATCTGTCTTAAATATACTGCTTGCAAAAAATAGGGGTTATTAGATTTCAGAACAGAATCTCAAAATTGCACATTAATAGAACTGACATTAAAATATACATGGGTTACACTGTAGCCTCCATATTTATTCAGACCTGTGATGAAATATAAATTCAAGTTTAGCAAGGAAATGCAAATGTATACTCTATTTCTTTTAAAAAATAAAAATAAAATATTTTTTTATGAACTATTAATACTGTATGCCTCTATAGCATATGTCAAAAATAGTTACATATATCTTTAAATACTTTGATACCAGAAGTTGAAGCCATCGGACGGCGGGGTGGGTCCTGGCCTGCTGGCCCGAATCTGGCCCACAAGGTCATCCACCAGGGCAACACTGGTGGAGTAAGTGGGCTCCACAGCACCAAATAGCACAGCTCTTAGCTTCTGCCTGGTGAAGACTCCCCTATACCAATAGCTTCAGCACCATGGAGAGATTGTAAAGGCCAACAAGGGACTAGCAAAGAGCAGCTGAAAGCACTCCTCCTAATGAGGAGGAAGGCTAATATAAGCAGCCCCTGCACTCTTCCAGGCAGTTCGGCTGCTGCACTGCTGCTGAATAGAGCTAGTGCTGTGTGATTGAGCTACCATTGCCTTTCAACAATGTCAGAGGAGTCCACCTGGGAGGAACTCTACCCCATGACCAGGACCACCAACCTGTGGGAGCCGGTACCTGAAAGAAGAGGGGCTACAATACACTTTAAATAAAACAGGCAACCACACCTATTATACCTTATCCCAGTCTCTGGTCTCACCATCATTACCAGGTCCACGCACCTGGCCCACAGTGGTGGAGAATACAGGCATAGTGCCCTGGACGTGAGATGAGGGTCTGCAAGCAAGTCAGAAACCTGACAGCAACTCCAACCCAACATTAATGACCTGGTATGCCATGTCAAAACCAACCTCGCCCAACAGACCGCTCTGTGTGGCCAACCTGTAAAGCATCACGCAAAGCATCGCAACTATCTTCACCCAGACCAACCCATTGCCGGCACCCGTCCCTGCCACCAACCAGCACTCTGTTGCTAGGCAGGCCTGCCATGTGATGCACAAGATGACAGCCTCCTCTGTGTTACCTGATCTGATTTTAAGACTCAAATATATCCTTTCTCCAGATGATTAACTTGATCAGATTTTAGAGTATATTGATAAACATAATATGTTATGTACATTTCAATCAGGTTTCAGACAGTCATACTCTACAGACACATGTCTGTTGTATTTGACAGATTTTATTAAAAAGGAAATGTATTAATTATTCTGGGACGGTTATGTTTAATCTACAGATGGCATTTGATATGGTTAACTATGAAATTTTACTTTTTAAACTTTTAGTTATGGATTTTCATGAGTTGTCTATTCAATGGATGAAGTCTTACTTAACAGATAAGGACCAAGTGGTTGATGTGGGAGAGACATTGTTGACAACCAGTGAAATAAAATGTGGTGTTCCTCAAGGCAGTATCCTAAGTCTGCTTTTGTTCGTTCCCAATATTCTTGTATGCAGATGATACTGCATTCCTGGTATCTCATAGGGATAATAAATAAATTTTTGTCTAAAATTACTAAATTCCTTGATTGTAATACCACAAGGACACTATCAACAGCAATAATACAGGGTCATTATGACTATGCCTTTCCTCGATGTATAATAGCACTTCAGAAGCCTTCCAAGATAAAATACAAACATCTTAAAATAAATTGGTTAAAATTGTATTGAAGGTTCATCCCAGGACTCATCTTCACACTAATCATTTTAATCTGTTGAATTGGCTTAGGGTTGAACAAAGGTCTCCCAATTGAATCTGATCATGTTTTTTAAAATACTTTAATTTAGGTCCAGTTTACAGAGTATTTACATTTTATCTGAGTACATGTCTATAATATGAGGGCTAATGGCTAACCTAATAACCACACATTATAGAAGAATGGTAGGGTAAAATGCTTTTCAAATCATTGGTGCTGCAGACTGGAATAGATTACCTAAAAAAATCTAAATGATTTCAACAGAACAAAATTGTAAAAGATGTGTTAAAAGCTGGCTAAGAGAGCATAAGTAGTAAAGGGTTGGGTGGGAAGGTGGTTGATTGTGTTGCTGTTTTTATAGTTGCATGATTGGGTGTCCCGTGGAATAATGTTTACATATACATTTTGTATGCTATATATTTTATGCTGTAGTATACTGTATATAAACAGTTTAGCATGCCACATGTGCACATTATCTTTCTTAGCTGCTTTCTTGAGGACCACAATTGAAATAAGTAATTGTATTTTGAGTTTTTATCGTCAACAATTTGTTCTTATAGCTGCACAACATACTTTTGTCTGTGAGGATATATATGTTATATTGTGCTTTGTAAAAAAGTAAAATACATTAATTAATTAATTCAAGATGAGGGCAGAAAAGAAAAAGGGTAAATATTGAATCGTTCAATCTGGTTTAAAGTAATGCGAGATTCTGTTGATTCACTGGAAATGTAATTGTTAGCTTGGCTGTAGCCTATTTAAACAAAGCAAGAACATTTAAAAGTACTTTCAAGTTTTACCTGGAATTATCTGTGCTTTGTTCAAATTTAGATAAAAACAGCCCATAGACCATACTGTACATTTGTACTACACATGTTCAGTGCTTTGTGATGGTGGTCCACTATGAAAGGGGTAAATATTAAATATCTGACAGTTGTATTTCTGCTGTTGTGGTACATAGTGCAGAGGATTTGACAGTTGATTGGAGAGCATATAGTAATATGTGTGCTCAGTGGTAGCCTGAGATTTGGATTTCCATACTTCTGCAGTTTATACTTACTGCTTATTAAAACAAATCAGATACAGTCAGTAGTCCTGCAGGCTTCAGGAAATTAAAGCCAGTTAAGTAGTCTGCAACCAAATGTTGATAGTTCTGGGTGAACCCACTACTGATTTATCCAGTCCTGTGTGAGAGACATGCTATAAAATAAAGATAGATTGGTCATGTGCCTGTGTTATGGCTTGTTAATTATTATTGTTGTTTACAGATGATGAGTCTGTACTGGCTGTTACAGGAGCTGCTGCCTCTTACAGTGACAGTGAAAATTTCATTTTAAATGCATGAGTCCAAATAAGGCAGAGTTCTGTTAGTAGACTTTT
This sequence comes from Amia ocellicauda, assembly GCF_036373705.1. Lineage (NCBI taxonomy): Eukaryota > Metazoa > Chordata > Actinopteri > Amiiformes > Amiidae > Amia > Amia ocellicauda. Next base: position 14,970,198 of record NC_089861.1, on the reverse strand, counting down.
CAAACACCATGCGTCTCCCTATTCCTCACAGTGAGCCCTGCAAGCATTTGCATTATGTTTTTTGCTATGTATTTTTTGGTAGTCACTACAAAGTTGTCATCCATTAGCTGATAAGTGAAAACCTATATGAATGGCAAAGGATTGGTTCCTGTGAAAATGAAACAGGATGTTTTAAACAGGATGAATTAATCCTGATTGATTGTTTGTGATGCTTTCCAAATTCTTTGTTGGGTTTTCTCATATAAATAAAGCAAAAATGGCAGCAGACGTTTGATAAATAATGCACATTATGTTTTTGTTGGTATTTTGGAAATGTATATATTTAGCTAAAAATGAACTATAAAATGATCAACTAGTCTGGTTGTATCACTATTTATGTTCTACATAAATGTGGTATGCCTGTTTGTATTTTAGTTTTTGAATGCATTGTATGTCAATGCAATACTATTTGAAACACATTGTATTTAAATCAAATATAGCATTTTGAAGCATTGCATTTAAATGAAATACTGCTGCAAGAAAGAACTGCGTGATGTCTGTTTTGTTTTGGGGTTTATGAAAAGTTAAATGCAAATTGTAAAATGTAACTATTACTTAAAAGTAATGAAATATAGATTGCAGAAAGTAATATTTGAAAATAAATAGAGAAAAGACTCACATGGTTGGGTGACGAACGTGTTCCTGTCTGGCGCTACTTCCGCACTGTTTCTATGGCCACAGCGTCTCGGTGCTACACGCATGCGCGCTGGGGGGCGAGCTGACTACAAACTTAAATCCCAAGAGATGCATTTGGAAATAAACTCCAAAATACAGTAGAAATTAGACAAAGCGATACACTGAAAATATTAACAATACTAAAAAGTTAAGCCGAGGAAGGCAAACTTGTTAAACTGTTTTGGAGTGTTTGTTGTTTATAAACTGTTTTGGAGAGTTTGCGGTGTGGACTCTGAAATGTAAGTATGGTCCGACCATGGACCTGTATCTTTTTCTGTTGTGTTATAATTTTGATTCTCATTAGTAGCTATCTGTGTTTGTTGTAAACATGCTTTCCTCCTTCTTTTGCGGCTGTTTTATCATGCAGACATTTTTTTTAAGTCGCATACTGTTTCGTAAGACTAAGGAATAGGTGTTTCAGTTTAGGAGAATCAAGTATGCAGAACTTCTACAAACTGCATTGAGTCGTAAATTATAGTCCTATACAATACTGTATTTATTAAACATGTTTAGAATTGGTAACAAATGCATGGATAATAATAATTTATGTCATAATAAATACCAAATTACCTTGGTGACAGTGACAAATTAACAATGTCAGTGAGAACTATATAGTCCCAAACGTTAAACGTTATGGAATGGGTATGAAACAAATCCCCAGGTAAAATAAGTCAAGTAACTTTTTTTCTTTGTCTTTATTTCTTACAAGTAAAATGAGCACTGAAGCTGTGCCACGACAAAACGAGCCGCTCCTCCCCAATATAATAATAAACCCCAAGAGCTTTTCAACTTCCCAGCAGCAGCGTCAGCACCAGGATGCATGGCACAGGTGAGGTGAACTAGTGTCTTACAGTAAGACGTAGTAATGCTAATAAAGTGACAGATGAACAATGCCAGTGTGAGCTATATCCCAAATGTTAAACTGTTACTGTCTGATTTTTTATTTTTTATGGAATGGCTATGAAACAAATCATCAGGTAAAATAACTTTTTAAAATTCAAGTTACATTTTTGTTTCTTTCTTTCTTAACAGTAAACCAAGCACTGCAGCTTTGCCAAGACAAAACACGCCATTCCTCCCCAATATAATAAACCTAACTTCCCAGCAGCATCAGCACCAAAATGCACCACACAGGTGAGATGAGCTCTGCTTCTGCATACATGATTGCTGTTGTTTTACGGAGTTACAGATTCAACAGCTTTCAAAGGCCTTAAAAACCACAACAAAGAAACATTAAAAAATGACTCTATAATAATCAGACTGTATTTAAGATAACTTTATAAATGTGCTCATTTAGTGCACCCATGAAATAATAATTTTCTGATGTCCAGTTAATCCAATCATGATCCAATTCATGATTTTAATTTTAACAGTTTTTCTCTAACAAGATAATCTGTACATACTGATATGTGTCACTTGAATTGATTTGAACATATTTTTAAATGCTTTCTCTTTTAATGTTAGTTTTTCTTTTAATAAATGTCTGTTTTCTGAATATGTTATTTGCAGAACTGTTTTTTTAGTATTTTGAAGTATTTTATCTGTATATATTAGGGCTGGGCGATATGACTTATAAATAATATCACACAATATATATCTTTATAGTTCTTGTTTTTATCCAATCCATCTACAAAATAAGACCAAAGACAAACTACAAGTATTTCTTTAATTATTAAATATGCAAAACTAACTAATAGTAATCACGCAACACATGTGCTGTAAAATGGTATAGATACAGGTAGATTTACCACATCTCGGCTTATAGTGGCGCAATTATCATCTGCTAGACGGGTACATTTCTTCTCTTCTGTCGCATTTCGATTCTGCTGACCGGTACAGCATATGTTAATACAAAATAGTTATTATTATTATAATAAATAAAGTGGTACAACAGTTTTTTTTATTTACCTTCTTAATAAAAAGAAAATGAAACATTCTGCATTTGTTTACATTGCTTTCCAATTTATTAAAATGTAAACAAACTTTATTATTCTTTAATTTTATACAAATTATATACACTGCTCAAATAAATTAAGGGAACACTTAATTATCACTGTATAACACCAAGTCAATTAAACTTCAGGGATATCAATCTGTCCAGGTAGGAAATCTAAGCGATGTTGAATCAATGTCACCTGTTTTGGTGCAAATGAAAGTGACAACAGTTGCACTGGAGAGGCAACAGCAAGACAACCCCTAAAAAGGGAATGGTTTTGCAGGTGGTGGCCACAGACAATTGCTCTCTCCTTATCCTTCCTGACTGATTCTTCTCTAGTTTTGGGTTTTGCTAGTGTCCTTGTCACAACTGGTAGCATGAGGCGGTACCTGCAGCCCATTCAGGTTGCACAGGTAGTCCAGCTCCTCCAGGATGGCACATCCATACGTGCTGTCGCAAGAAGGTTTGCTGTGTCTCCCAGTACAGTCTCAAGAGCTTGGAGGAGATACCAAGAGACAGGCTATTACACGAGGAGAGCTGGACAGGGCCGTAGAAGGGCAATCTGCTCCTTTGTGCGAGGAGGAACAGGAGGAGCACTGCCAGAGCCCTACAAAATGACCTCCAGCGGGCTACTGGTGTGCATGTTTCTGACCAAACTGTCAGAAACAGACTCCATGGCATGAGGGCCTGATGTCCTCTAGTGGGACCTGTGCTCACAGCCCAGCAACATGCAGCTTGATTGGCATTCGCGATAGAACACCTGAATTGGCATGTCTGCCATTGGCGCCCCGTTCTCTTCACAGATGAGAGCAGGTTCACACTGAGCACATGTGACAGACGTGAAAGAGTCTGGAGACGCCGTGGTGAACGTTATGCTGCCTGCAACATCATGCAGCATGAGCGGTTTGGCGGTGGGTCAGTGATGGTCTGGGCAGGCATATCCTTGGAGGGTCGCACAGACCTCCACATGCTAGCCAACGGTACCCTGACTGCTGTTAGGTACGGGGATGAAATCCTCTGACCTATCGTCTGACCTTACGCTGGTGCAGTGGGCCCTGGGTTCCTCTTGGTGCAGGACAATGCCCGGGCTGTGTGTAGTGGAGTGTGTAGGCAGTTCCTGGATGACGAAGGCATTGATGCCATTGACTGGCCCTCATGTTCCCCAGACCTGAATCCAATTGAGAACCTTTGGGACGTTATGTATCAGTGCATCCGATGCCGCCAAGTAGTGCCACAGACTGTCCAGGAGCTTACTGATGCCCTGATCCAGGTCTGGGGGGAGATCCTCCAGGACACCATCCGCCATCTCATCAGGAGCATGCCCAGACATTGTCGGGAGTGCATACAGGCACATGGGGGCCTTACACACTACTGAGTCACATTATGAGTTGCCGTGATGAAATTCATGGTAGTTGGAACAGCCTGTGATTTCAATTGTTTACTTTGATTTTTGTTGTGAGTTTGAATCCAGCCCTCAATCGGTTGGTGATTTTGGTTTCCATTGGGTGTTGTTGCATCATTTTGTTCTCAACGAATTACACAATGTACTGTAAAGATTTTGATCTTTAATCTATTTCGTTCATCGATATCCGATGTGTGATTTAAGCGTTCCCATAATTTTTTGTGGGGGTGGGTTGGTGCGATGGCGTATTTTCGGGGGTGCTTGCAGATCGAGTTTAGCCTGGCGACGACAGCAGGGTGGAACATGTGCGCTTGTGCATTAAAGTTTATTTTGGTTATTATTTTGTTCGCTCAGACATATGTTTGACCAGGGGTGCCGCTTCCTAGCTAACATACATGCTACAACGTTCTGGCAACATTGTGTGCTAGCAGGGTTAGCTTGAATAGCGCTGCGGGAAACCGTGTGTGTGTATGTGTATGTGTATATACAGTGCATCCGGAAAGTATTCACAGCACTTCTCTTTTTCCACATTTTGTTATGTTACAGCCTTATTCCAAAATGGATTAAATTAATTATTTTCCTCAAAATTCTACAAACAATACCCCATAATGACAACGTGAAAGAATTTTGTTTGAAATCTTTGCAAATTTATTAAAAATAAAAAACAAAAAAGCACATGTACATAAGTATTCACAGCCTTTGCCATGACACTCAAAATCTAGCTCAGGTGCATCCTGTTTCCACTGATCATCCTTGAGATGTTTCTACAAGTTGATTGGAGTCCACCTGTGGTAAATTCAGTTGATTGGACAGGATCTGGAAAGGCACACACCTGTCTATATAAGGTCCCACAGTTAACAGTGCATGTCAGAGCACAAACCAAGCCATGAAGTCCAAGGAATTGTCTGTAGACCGCCGAGACAGGATTTTATCAAGGCACAGATCTGGGGAAACATACATTTCTGCAGCATTGAAGGTCCCAATGAGCACAGTGGCCTCCATCATTTGTAAATGGAAGAAGTTTGGAACCACCAGGACTCTTCCTAGAGCTGGCCGCCCGGCCAAACTGAGCGATCGGGGGAGAAGGGCCTTAGTCAGGGAGGTGACCAAGAACCCGATGGTCAGTCTGACAGAGCTCCAGTGTGTCTCTGTGGAGAGAGAACCTTCCAGAAGAACAACCATCTCTGCAGCACTCCACCAATCAGGCCTGTATGGTAGAGTGGCCAGACAGAAGCCACTCCTCAGTAAAAGGTACATGACAGCCTGCCTGGAGTTTGCCAAAAGGCACCTGAAGGACTCAGACCAAGAAAAACAAAATTCTCTGGTCTGATGAAACAAAGATTGGACTCTTTGGCCTGATTGGCAAGCGTCATGTCTGGAGGAAACCAGGCACCGCTCATCACCTGGCCAATACCATCCCTACAGTGAAGCATGGTGGTGGCAGCATCATGCTGTGGGGATGTTTTTCAGCGGTAGGAACTGGGAGACTAGTCAGGATTGAGGGAAAGATGAATGCAGCAATGTATAGAGACATCCTTGATGAAAACCTGCTCCAGAGCGCTCTGGACCTCAGACTGGGGCGAAGGTTCATCTTCCAACAGGACAACGACCCTAAGCACACAGCCAAGATAACAAAGGAGTGGCTACAGGACATCTCTGTGAATGTCCTTGAGTGGCCCAGCCAGAGCCAAAGACTTGAACCCGATTGAAAATCTCTGGAGAGATCTGAAAATGGCTGTGCACCGACGCTCCCCATCCAACCTGATGGAGCTTGAGAGGTCCTGCAAAGAAGAATGGGAGAAACTGCCCAAAAATAGGTGTGCCAAGCTTGTAGCATCATACTCAAAAAGACTTGAGGCTGTAATTGGTGCCAAAGGTGCTTCAACAAAGTATTGAGCATTATGGGGTATTGTTTGTAGAATTTTGAGGAAAATAATGAATTTAATCAATTTTGGAATAAGGCTGTAACATTACAAAATTGAAGGGCCGTGAATACTTTCTGGATGCACTGTATATCTGCATTTGCTTCTGTTTTTAGTGTGTAATTCAAACATTTAATATCTATTATTTTGTTTATTCACTTCCATTGCTTTAAATAAAATCTTAATATAGTGAGTGTAACATTGACCGTAATTCCACAAACCCGTCTGCTTGTAAAATAAACATGCAACTTTATAAGCAGTTGCATCTCCTGATTAAGGACCTAAAAACGACTAATTTAATAACATCAACAGAAATGATTAGATTTTAACACACCACGGAGATACATCTGCTCTCTCCTCCTGAGGAAGGCGATTGGCCGAATAAAAAAAAATGACTGATGACTGATTCTGCAAGTGATTGACCACAAAGATTGACAAGCATTTCCTGCAAATTGATTGGCTGCATAAAAAAATAGTTACTCCTCTCACATTCCATGGTTTCCGGGTTTGCAGCTATACATACATTTGCATAAAAATTACAAAAACTTGATACTCGCGATATAAGCATTTTGAATTTCGCCCCAAAATAATACATCAAATATATTGCAAAAACTCGATATATCATGGGGGGGGGAATGCTAAATATTGTACCTTTCACTGCTTGGATTTGTAATCACTGATGTATTAAAATAAGCACCCAGGTTAGCAAAGAGCACATTGTCTGTATCTTCATGGTGTTGTGTTGCATATTTAGTGCCTCTGTGCTATCTGACATTAAAATGCACATACTGCACCAGATACGTATTTTTCAGAACTGAACCACACAATTGGGGGCATACAAATATTAAAAGCTGTTAATTATCAATTCCACTAGCCTACTCATTGAGTTTTTCTTGGGACAGACAGTATATGTGATTCTTTTTAAATTATTCAGAATTGAGTGTGAGAAATTGTAGAATTAACAACAGTACTGGGAAAGAAATAGAATAGTAAGACAGAAGTTTATATATATATATATATATATATATATATATGGGGAGAGAGAGAGAGAAAGGAAGACAGTGAATATTGGTAGTTGTAACAGTTAAAATGTCTTCTGCATATTATTCTTTATTATTTAAAAATGCTACAAATTAGTAATTTTTTCCTGGAAGTTTCATACTTTATATGTAATCCATCTTATTGTTTTTTTAAGGACAGTACAATACAAATGAACAGATTTAGAATTTCAAATAAAAATACAAAAATAATTAAGAAAAACACTTGTTCAAGACAGAAAATCCTGGTATGCTGGAATGCAATTAAGTAATACGAATTTATTTAATTGTTTTCTTAAACTTTAGATAATAGAAATTAAAATAATTATAATATTATAATATTGTACAGGTAATTCATGCTGTTTGTTTTAGGATTAACATTAAGGACAGAGAAACTGGAAAGATACAGCTCTTGAACGACATGCAGACATGGGTCACCAAGCAAGACGTTGCAGTGTGAGTATCTGATTACTTAATATTACTCTTTGTTCTCACATTGGAGCTCTTTTCTTGTATTTTATATCATATTGAAAAATAGACCTGTCAATATATTAAATACCACTGCTTCTCTAGATTATTTAATATGATCAAGGCAACTTAAAATGGTTTAAAACTGCAAACATATGCCTTTCATTTTCAGAAAATACAGAAAGCATCTTCGGAAACAACCTTATGGCCACTAGCGCAGACACAACAATGATTTAGATTTCAAATTTCCTTTCCATTTATTAAAATAATAACAATTAAGAATGTATTGTAAAGCATCAGCCTTTTTGCTACTGTTTTTGCCACTGACAAAAACAACAAATAATAGGAGAGATGATTCGCGTTTAGTGCAAAAATGTTATTTCTGAACAGCAGAACACCCTGTTCCCATGTGGGGCTAACCCTCAACCCCGGAAAATACAATAATTAACACAGATCCAATAACAAAATGACCCACGCCCAACACAGAACTCACAGACAGATAACAGACACTGCAGTCCTCACATATACATACAGTATGTTTTCCTGAAGGGTTGTGTGTTACATTTTCAGTACATTCGGGAAAAGTGAGTTTGGATAGCCTTAGAATTTACAGGCATTTGTGTATAAAAAGTATTGCTCTATATAATGCATAAAAATCATATACAATCATCTGGGTGACGAATATGTTTATAGTAGCGCGGCAGATCCCATTGATTCCAATAGAGACGGGAGTGCACTGCTGCAGAGGGGCGGAGTTAAGAAGTGGCAAAGCGGAGCGGTGTGCAAGAGATAAACAATTTTCAACTTTCGCCACGCCGCTCCGTGACATAGACAGCCATCAGCCAATCAGAGAAAAGTACGAGGCTCAGTGGAGATATCAAAATAATTAAAATGAACTTATTTTACGTCTTAAATGAGAAACTCTTATCTTGTCCCAGGATGTAGGAGCTGCTCGGTGCCTAGTTCCAAGGTCTTGTTATTTCAGTTAAACTTGGCAATTAAAAATTCTCACAAGACAATGAACAAGGAGGACAATGTGCTTCTTGCATGTACATCTAATTCAACTCATACACAGAATAAAAGCAATGTAATATATACATAATAAGAAAAGCAATGATTATACATATTAAGAAAAGCAATGGTTATACATATTGACCCTTCACTCATTAATATACAACTTCCCATTACAATTTGGTTAACTCACTCCCTGCCCAACTGCCCATCATTTAGCTGACAAGTTACATAGTATTTTTTAGCTGGTGTTTCAGTCATTATGTTTATACTATGTTAACATACATTACAAATCTGCAATATTCATATGTAGGCTGAAAACTCACTTAATTCTGTATGTAATCCAGTTTAGTGTGGTAGAGTTCAAAGCAGGATGTCAGGCACAGTCCTTGTTATCAGGGCAGGTTTTGCAGAAAATGGCTATTTGCTTTGTACTTGACTTCTTAGTGCCCCCTTCTGCACATGACCTCTTCCTGTTTGAGCAGTGTGCAATCTGGCATTAATTCCTAATTTCTGACCATGCAGGCTTTTGATATCCTCTATTATTTGGCGAGTTTTAAGTAATCTCTTTCAGTGTTTCAGGATGTGTTCCTGGATAGTGGGAACGATTTGTCTTCCCCATGGCAACTTGAGTCATACATTCACTGGTGCTTTATTGTTAATGTCTTACACAATAATAATAATAATAATAATAATAATAATAATAATAATAATAATAATAATAATAATAACAATAATAATTAGTGATTTTTCATTTTCATTCAATTACGCCCAAGCAGTTCAACAGTCTGTTAACTTTGACCCGATTAGTATTAGGAACACACAGCATCACATCTCACAATATGCTGACGATATCCTATTATTTATTCAAGATGTTACCCAATCGCTCCCTTATTTGCTTGCTCTTTTTAATGACAGTACATTTTCAGGATATAAAATTAACTGGGATAAGTCTGCTTTGATAGGCTGCAAGACTTGGTGTATGCTGGCATTTCCCTAAAACAGTGTAAAATATGCTTCGGTTCTATAATCTTCTTAATTACAGTTTGGAGATTTGTGGAAAGCACAATAAATGTCTAACAAAATGGCACAATCATTAACATGCTTTTTTGTGCTCAAGGGAGTAATAGGGGGATACACACTTAAGATGTCAGAGCATCTCCAAAACTGCAGCTCTTGTGGGGTGTTCCCAGTCTGCAGTGGTCAGTACCTATCAAAAGTGGTCCAAGGAAGGAAAAGTGGTGAACCAGCGACAGGGTCATGGGCGGCCAAGGCTCACTGATGCACTTGGTGAGCGAAGGCTGGCCCGTGTGGTCCGATACAACAGATGAGCTACTGTAGCTCAAATTGCTGAAAAAGTTAATGCTGGTTCTGATAGAAAGGTGTCAGAACACACAGTGCATCGCAGTTTGTTGCGTATGGGGCTGCGTAGTCGCAGCCACTTACCTGGAGAACACATGGCACCAGGATGCACTATGGGAAGAAGGCAAGCCAGCGGAGGCCGTGTGATGCTTTGGGCAATGTTCTGCTGGGAAACCTTGGGTCTTGCCATTCATGAGGATGTTACTTTGACACGTACCACCTACCTAAGCATTGTTGCAGACCATGTATACCCTTTCATTAACACGGTATTCCCTGATGGCATTGGCCTCTTTCAGCAGGATAATTCGCCCTGCCACAAAGCAAAAATGGTTCAGGAATGGTTTAAGGAACACAACAACGAGTTCAAGGTGTTGACTTGGCCTCCAAATTCCCCAGATCTCAATCCAGTTGAGCATCTGTGGGATGTGCTGGACAAACAAGTCCGATCCATGGAGGCCCCACATCGCAACTTACAGGACTTAAAGGATCTGCTGCTAAAGTCTTGGTGCCAAATACCACAGCACACCTTCAGAGGTCTAGTGGAGTCCATGCCTTGACGGGTCAGGGCAGTTTTGGCAGCAAAAGGGGGACCTACACAATATTAGGAAGGTGGTCATAATGTTATGGCTGATAGTTGTACACTCACCTAAAGGATTATTAGGAACACCTGTTCAATTTCTCATTAATGCAATTATCTAACCAACCAATCACATGGCAGTTGCTTCAATGCATTTAGAGGTGTGGTCCTGGTCAAGACAATCTCCTGAACTCCAAACTGAATGTCTGAATGGGAAAGAAAGGTGATTTAAGCAATTTTGAGCGTGGCATGGTTGTTGGTGCCAGACGGGCCGGTCTGAGTATTTCACAATCTGCTCAGTTACTGGGATTTTCACGCACAACCATTTCTAGGGTTTACAAAGAATGGTGTGAAAAGGGAAAAACATCCAGTATGCGGCAGTCCTGTGGGCGAAAATGCCTTGTTGATGCTAGAGGTCAGAGGAGAATGGGCCGACTGATTCAAGCTGATAGAAGAGCAACTTTGACTGAAATAACCACTCGTTACAACCGAGGTATGCAGCAAAGCATTTGTGAAGCCACAACACGTACAACCTTGAGGCAGATGGGTTACAACAGCAGAAGACCCCACCGGGTACCACTCATCTCCACTACAAATAGGAAAAAGAGGCTACAATTTGCACAAGCTCACCAAAATTGGACAGTTGAAGACTGGAAAAATGTTGCCTGGTCTGATGAGTCTCGATTTCTGTTGAGACATTCAGATGGTAGAGTCAGAATTTGGCGTAAACAGAATGAGAACATGGATCCATCATGCCTTGTTACCACTGTGCAGGCTGGTGGTGGTGGTGTAATAGTGTGGGGGATGTTTTCTTGGCACACTTTAGGCCCCTTAGTGCCAATTGGGCATCATTTAAATGCCACGGCCTACCTGAGCATTGTTTCTGACCATGTCCATCCCTTTATGACCACCATGTACCCATCCTCTGATGGCTACTTCCAGCAGGATAATGCACCATGTCACAAAGGTCGAATCATTTCAAATTGGTTTCTTGAACATGACAATGAGTTCACTGTACTAAACTGGCCCCCACAGTCACCAGATCTCAACCCAATAGAGCATCTTTGGGATGTGGTGGAATGGGAGCTTCGTGCCCTGGATGTGCATCCCACAAATCTCCATCAACTGCAAGATGTTATCCTATCAATATGGGCCAACATTTCTAAAGAATGCTTTCAGCACCTTGTTGAATCAATGCCACGTAGAATTAAGGCAGTTCTGAAGGCGAAAGGGGGTCAAACACAGTATTAGTATGGTGTTCCTAATAATCCTTTAGGTGAGTGTATATCCGAATATATACACAGAAACACATAATCTGCAAGCAATAATTATAATAATTCTGGTCATGCAACATTATTATTTTTTTTGTAGATGGCGCAGTCACCTGGAGTGTTGGGGGCAGTTATTTTTAAGGAATAAGAAAGTCACTGTTTAACTTCACACACTTAATAACCATGCATTTGCCTATTATTACAAACCAGAGCAAATGTTGCAAATGTTGGAGTGCTCTCCACTGCAGATTGCTGAATTCTCCTTTATTTGAATATGGAGTTGTTTACTTGCACAAACCATCTCCTCTGCACATTAATCTCCTCTGTTTTTGGAAAGGAAAAAATATCATAACTCTGTCCTCACTGTTTTTCCCAAACCCGTATGTTGCAAAGTAAAACATGTTGTCTACGGAAACTATAATTACTGTCAAGGAGTAAGACTGTGAAATACTGACACTCGGTCGACCTGATAATAATTAATTGAGTTGCTGCGTTAGCAAATCCAGTGCTTCTGTAGTTTTTCTACAGTTTCTGCTATCCAGGAAGTTATGACACGACACATCCTAAAACATTGAAAGGCTTTTGACATCCACCGTTATTTGACAAAAAAAAATTGAGTTCCCAGTTCTGACTTCATAATACACATAAGCAATGTGGTAAATGTTCATTGTAGTCAATCTGTAATACACGTATAGTGAAAGGTTCCCATTATCCTGTGCAAATTAAACAAGACTGAAGCTACAGAATCAAGTGCAGAGCACATTAAATGAACTCCTCTTCATTTTAATGAGAAATGTCTCCTCTCAAATAATGTAATTCCACCACCAGTGCTTCTTGGTACTGAAAACTGGGATTCATGTCTCCCAACATAGCTAGAGGAGGTGAAGAAACTTCTGACCATCTTAGGTCCATTATGTATAATTTCGAAAGATTTCCTAACTCTAGGAAAGAAACTTTCATTTTTAATGACAAATCATGAATTATTCTATTTATTGTATACACAGCTCTTTCAAAGGTACAAGCCGGATGAAAGGTGAAGATGAATAATATTACAAGATATATCTTTGCAGCAAAGTAGGACTTGTGGAAACAAAAATTACACCTGTTGAGCCTCATAGGAACTTGACAAAAAAACAAGTAGAATATAAATGAGCAACCTCACGTACGTGAGCCTCATTTTACCCTTCCATTTCCCTTTGTTTCCTCTCATATTATCTTTCTTACTTCCATACCATTCCCAGAAGAAAAGTACAGGTAAGGTAACACATGAGAAAAACATAAGGCAGCTGCTCCTAATTTCCACAACAACAGAGGAGATTCAAGTTAAATGTCCACACCTCTTCTAGAGCTCTCACTCCAGAGTAGACTAGTACTTGAATTACTACAAACAGAAAGTTACTTGTTACTTTGACAGGAGGTCGTTTGAAAATCTAGAAAATAGTATGACCAACATTTATATTAAAAATATGTATTATGAAAATAAAATCCATACGTAAATAAAAATAACATCAGTTTAGTGTAGATACCCTTTAATGATATAAACCTTCCAGTACAAAATAAATATGAATAATATGACACACAATTACTTATTTGTAGAGGAATGTTTGTATTATTAAAAGGTATCTTGTGAAAAATAATAAAAAGGCCAGAACCAGAAATTTGACAGATATCAGGTAAATATGTTGTGGTGTGTTTGTATTGTCATCACATCACACTTAAGTCTGTACTTTTAATATTCTTTTGTTCCGCTTGATTCACACTTGAGCGTGCAGCATTTTCTTCTCTTTACCTGCGTCGCAAACCGGTGTGATACAGGGTCATTGAGAAGAATTTGGTAACTTCTCTTTTGCTATCATTGTTCATCTTGCCCCACACTACACAAAATATTAGGTAATCTGCACATAATGATTTATATATGTTTATTATAAAGGGAGGTTTATTATTATCAGTGTGCTGTGCTCAAAACAAAAAGACATACAAAAATGTAAACCAAACCCTAGCTCCTCTCAAGCCTAAACTAAACACTGTTAAACCTGATCTAGACATACAAATAATCCAAATCAAAAACAAGATAAACAGCCACCAGCCCGATATCCATAATTTGTAGTAATGTTCATGCACAAAGTTATTCAAATCGTCATCAATACTCTCCTCTCGCTCTCAATATTCTCTCGGCTCCACTCTTGGGCTCTCCTCCTGCCTCTCCACACAAGGAAGTGGATTGCTCCCCGTTTTATTGAGGAGGGGAGCCAGAAATCGAGCAGCAGCATGTCAGCTGCTTCTCCGGGTAAATCAACCCCACCTTGGTCCGGGGGCTGCCATAGCCTCATGGGGCGGTCTCTCACTGCGCTGCCTGGCACAGTGTGTATAAATAAAAACATCACTACAGGTACCCTATACATCATGTTATCAACATGCTTAAAACACATGTTTTTACTTTTTTATAGCATAATGAAGCTTATGTTCAGTGTTCTAGAATGTCTTTTATAAATCGTCATGTTATTTTCTATGGCTTTGATATAACAGCTCTGTTGTGTTCTCTATAAAATGTACTGCACTGTTTGCTACAGTAATGTACAGATTATTTTTGAATGGGACTTCAATTTATCAGAAGACAAGTGCACAATCTGGGTATTTTAGCAAGAAAAATACATAGGCCTACATATATTTAAGTGCTTTTACACAATATTTTCTTTCTGTAGGACTGATTTAACTGAATCCAAAAATTACAATAATAATGCTGAGAAAACAAATAATTTCTGGTTTCCTCAAAGGACATCGTACAATAAGTGATGCAATGAAGAATATTGCAAAATACAAAAACAAAATGAAACAAAACAGTAAAAGTGTTCTCAATCAAACAGGGAGAGCCTAGATTAGGTATTAAGAGTGTCAAAGTTGGTTTGTGCTGTGAAAAAATGAACTACTGTAGCTGAATTTTAATAGGCTTTTCTCGGGAGCTTTTCTCAGGTTGCAGTGCATTACAGCTGTATATATTGTAACCAAAAGAAGATTTTTTTTTATCCACTTCACTCACCTTTTTTATTTTATTGGTCCTTCTCTGTGCAGTGGAGTTCTTTCTTGTTTGTCCTGTGGACTTTCTGAACTGGGATTTGATTTTAACCCGATTTTTAACCTGAGTGAACTTGGTTATAACTTGGCCTTTTGGTTATATCAATCTTTACATAAAAAAAAGAATAATAAAATAACAGTAAGAATGTAACTTAAATTATTTACAAAAATGCTATTGTTTAATCAATCAAAGTATTCAATGTAATTAAATAGAGATAGAGAGTTTATTTTTAGATGTAAGTAACACTGATGCTTTGATTTGTTCAGCAATAAATAACACATGCTCGTCTTCTTACTTAGAGCATAATTATTCTATATTTTTCAACAAATGTCAAAATGTCAAATTGTATATCAATATAATAAATAGTCAAACATTTATTCCATATATTTCAAAATATGCATTGTTAAATGTATGCAAACCCTGTAAATATTTTCAAGTAAAATGCCAGACATTACATTTTGCCCTGATTTTTGATCTGGCAGTTTCATTAATTCTCTGGAAATTCATAGAAACTGCTTAAAAGCACCTTGTTTGCAAGTGGATATAAAAAAGGAATGCAAATAGAAGTAAATCGGTCAGTACCATTTTTCTTTATAGGGAAAAGTTATGAAATTGTCCACAGATCTCAGCAAAAGATTATTGGTCTCCATATGTCTGGTGACAGCTATGAATAAATAAATAAGTGTCTGTGACCCCCACTCAAGTCCACCATTTCAGGCACACCTCTGTGTACCAACACAGTGACAAATACATTACACCGAAAGACTGGTCAACTGAGATTGGGGGGTTGAATTTTGAATTTTGCAAGTTATTGCCCTCCCAGGAAGAGGACAAAGTATAGTTATAGTAACATTTGTGGTAAGAAAAGTGATTTGGGAGAGCTATTTTGAACTCAAGGGCAAAAGCCATAAGTTGCAGATCTTCATACAATGTCTGCAACATTACGATGTGACATCAGCTGCGTAAATCTAGTGTCCATGGAAGCATCAGCTCCTGAAGTGGCAATGTAATAACTCCCAAACCCATTGGGAAAATGTTTTGTGATTGGATAAAAATTAAAAAATAAACCTTTTTGGTCATGCACACAATGCACCCACATTCATGTTCAAATACTGAAAAATACTGAATGTACAGTACTGTACAAAAGGTTTAGGCAGGTGTGAAAAAATGCTGTGAAGTAAGAGTGCTTTCAAAAATAGACATGTTAATAGATTATATTTATCAATTAACTAAATGCGAAATGAGTGAACAGAAGAAAGATCTACATCAGATCAATATTTGGTGTGACCAAATATACAAACCTTATGCAAGATTTGATTTATGTATGGGTGGAGTCATTTCCACAGTTCTAGAAATGTTGCCACTAGGGGCACTAGTGGGAGTTCAGTTTTGATCTTTGGAGCAGAGGAGTTTGATTATAATGTTCTCAGTCCTAGAACCATTTTCATTGGGGTTTATTTGGGAGTTTGTTATAATATGATCATTTGTGTCCACCACAATATGTGTATTTGTAATAATGCTCTTAACATGAGTCTAAATATGTTTTCTTACACATTTGGAGTTGCAGTCAAGGGAGTCCAAAAAGTAACTGTATACCTATCCAGTAAATTACATATATTATCACTACTTAATCAATTATTATTATATATGTAATTTAATGTATGGTCACTAGATGCTTTACTCGCTATAGCATTTGTATTAACATCAAAGAAGTCTATGTATTGCAATTAGTCATTGATCTTCACTGATAATAATTCAGTGACTGAAATCGTGCTTTTGTTAAATTTACTGACGTCCCGTGTAAATCAATAAAAGTCATTTTAATTTAAAGCTGCTAAAAGGTAATGCATATATTTTGTTTTAATAGGTATGATGTTTAAAAAATAATGAAACTATAAATTACAGATTAATATTCATGGTGGTTCATTTACAGGAAGAAAATACAAGGGAAAACCTGGAAATAGAAATAGTCTTTCTTATTATCTGATAGGACTTAAGAGATCCCTTTTGCGCGGTCTTTGAATGCCTTCTAAGGGACAGGTGGTTTCAGAAGTTTTTTTCTTTGCTATCAAAGTATGTTCAGGAGTGAGTTTAAGAGCTTCAGACAGATTCTTGCTTTTCAATATACATATATGTAATGTATTATGTTTATGGTATTTAATTTTATCTGCATTACATTTTATTTAAAAATAAAATTCAATGAAATTGAATTAATCTTTAAATAGTCACAGTAAACTGAATGTATTGTAAGATAGAAGCTCAAATCTAATTTGCAGAAAGGGGAATTACTAGAGATCCAAAATGATAGCCACTGTAATTTAACAGAATGCAACATTTGTTCACAATCCCTTGATCTTCAATACAGACTTTTGCTTCTAATTATTATTAAGTTTCAAGTAGCCTATATTTGCTTGTCCTGAGGTTGAGCTGCATGCAGAAAGCATTTGGAATACACGGTATCTTGTAAACTAAGAAGTGATTAACTTTTATACATCATTAATTGATATTTCCTTAGGTTGTACTTGCAAGTCTTTTTACAATTCTATATAAGGCAAACAGACTTGCAATTTAGAGAGAACTACGATTCAGATCCTTAAATATTTCAGGATGTTTTGGCTAAAAACCTGTTAAGGGATTGAGTAAAAATTTCAAGAAGGGTGGTTGGGGAAGCTTGGAATTGTCTAAGTGTTGTTAATCCTTTGTTTTTTAATGTATGCAGATAATATTATACAAAAAATGTATTTAACTCCTTTTAATTAAACAAAAACTGCTGTATAATACTATTTTGTTTTTAATATGAAATGGATAGTGCGCAGTCCATGACAAGCTTACGTTTGATCAATAGAAATGAAGACAGGAGAGATTGATTCACTTATCAAGATGGGATATAGCCATTATTAATACTTATCAATGTATGTATCATGTATCTATTCAGAATGTAACCAACAACAGAAAACATTTAGGCCTAATTAATCAGTAGTCATGATTGTAATTTACTGAAAATTATAGTTTAATTATAGTTTGAAATGTCTGTTTTACATCAGTGACAAGCAGGAGTGAGAAGAGTCAATTGTTTTCCTGATTTAAGATATTTGTATGGTTTCATTTTGAAACAAATTAACGACAAATTATCTCTCAACTTTATATTTTATTTTAATGCTTTCCACTGAGAGGTAAGACCAGTGGTCTCCAGCCCTGGTGTTCAAGATCCCCAGGCTAGTTTTATAAAACAGTGGTTCCCAGGCCTGATCTTGGAGGAACCCTAAGTCTGCTGATTTTCATTCTAGCTGAGCTCTTAATTGAACCCTTAATTGGACTAATGATTTTGTTATTTCAACCCTGTCAGTTGCTTTCAGCTCATAAACATGTGGAGACTGTTCAGGTAACTAACTGACAACTGGGCTGAAATGAAAACCAACAGGCAAAGGGGTCCTCCAGGAATAGGGATGGTAACAGAACCACTTTATAGATCACCGAAACTCACCAATTTGACCAATTAAAAAGGACCTTTCCAGCAGAAAATGTATTCCTAAGGCACACCTAAGAAATCACTACTACACAAGTTACACAAATCTGTTTGAGGTTCTCATGGTGTATGTACTTACCATGGTAGAGCCTGTAATTAATTGAACAGAAAATATAAGATAAGTGAACATTTCAATAAAATGATATTGCTATTTTTAATGATGTTTTTTATTTTTTAAGCATGTCTCACAATTGTCTGTGTTGAAACTGACTGTGTTTTTTTTCAAGGATTGTATTGAAAGCTACGTTAAACAAAATAACCACATAACCAGTGCATTGAACCAGCACATTGTAATTTCTGTCCCCAACTCAGCATAGAACCAGCACACAGAATATTAACATTAACAGGTATGACAACTGATATTTGCACTGTTAAACCTAGCAGATTTAATAAGTCACCTGTCAATGGTCAATTTAGAAAGACTGGGAAATATTTTATTTTGCTCAGTTAAACCAGTATTTTGGTTAAATCAGTAATTTAATAATCATGACTGCTCCAGTCATTAAGGACCAGAGTTCCCACAATTCAGCATGATTATTTTAATTCTATTTTATTTTATCATGGTTAGTAAGAGTTTTGTAGGGGGGAATTAGTAGAATTAACTGTTTTAAATTAAAACGTATGGTCTAAGTTCCAGCATGTTGACAGTGTAATTTCTACTATGTGCAAAGTAACATCCGCTTGTGTTTTACAAATTGAATTGCAGTTTCTGTCATTTGCAGTAGCATACTTTAATTATTCATGAACATGCAAAAGGGTTAAAGGCGACCTACTAGCACTGCCTTAGGGCATAAATTCCGAGACATTAGATTGAAAATCCTCTCCTAGAATAGACAGGAAAACTTGACGTGCACAGGCACTGCAAGTGCACTTTCATTTGACATACGTGGGTATTTTGTGAGTTAAAGTGGTTAATTATTGATGCATACGCAACCTGTAAATGAGAGTTTTATTTTCTTGTTGTGCTAAGATGTGGACGTTTGTAAAAGTAAAAATGCTCTCAAACAGGTACTGCAGTAGCAGAACTATACAATTTGGATTCATTTTCAAGAAACAATTTGCCCTTGGCCAATCAGAGGAGACTGACTGACAGAGTAGCATAGGAGCCATTGATCATGTGATTGTGGAATACATCTTCTTCATCTCAAGTAAAGATTAAACCTCTTATTCACAGTTTTTCTAATACAGTTTATCCATAGTCTGGTAATTTATTTAATTGTCATTGCAGTGCCACATAGTGTGACTGAGATTCTCTCCTTTTTCTGACTAAAACGTGTACCAATGGAAATGTTTTCTTATACTGAAGTTTCATTCAACACTTTTTTTTTTGTAATGGTACTGTGTACATTTTTGACTAACATATAAATCAATATAGTGGAGGTTAAAAAGTTGACACACCTCCAGTCTTAACTTGGTTGGATAATCTGTTTAGTTCTCTAGGCTGAATCACTGTTCAGTAAATGATGACATTATTATAGTTCAATTCACAGTTTTTATCAAACAAAATTAATCATACCATAACATATTACAAATTATGGTTTTGAATACTGTAAACTACAACTGTTTGTCAGCCTTATATTATGACTGTTGTATAGTTTTACATTTATTTAATTGCCTTCTTAAATTAAGTGGTAATTTAGAAAAATGCTTATGACTGAGGGGGTTCTCTTTAATATGAAACCTGTAAATGCTACTTTAGTAAAATAAACAATCATGGGTTTATTTATCCTTTTGTATGCCTATATTATTTTGAGATAAAGATGGTGTTAGTGACTTTCTTAATTCGTTTTTTATAATCTATTGTATATAAATATTTACATGATCTGTTCAGCACAGTGCAGATCCATATCGTACCAGCAGGTGCCCCCATAAACCATACAAAGCAACAATGTACTCATGAATTGCTATTTTCTATGTTAGTATACTTTTCAATATAATTATTGACTGGTTTCAGTTCTTGTATTTAGAACAGAATTATATATAATATGAAGCATATGACTATGGTTATTACATATTTTTTACAGTTTTATTCTAATGTAGGTAACACTTTAACTGCCATGTAAGGCATGTGTGAATCAAACTGAATCAAGGTGTTGGATTTTATAACCTGAGAATATTTAGAAAACAGCTGAGAAGAACATTCAACATGATGCCACAGCCCACTCTGGAAAACAAAACAAAACAAAAAATCAGATCAAACAAAGGAACAAGAGCGTGTAACTCAGTCTCACTTCTTTGTGCTATCCACAACTTTTCTAATTCAGTGCTGTAGCATTTTCATACATGATATGCCTGATGTGAACTCTTTACACTTAACTGAAATTGAGCTTTTCTTTCTAATTCTTTGTAATTCTATGATTATTAAATGTATGATGTAAATGATGTATAAAATAGGTCAACACAAATTTGAAATTTTAGGCTCATTGTATAGATTTTATTTTAATATTAAATCATCCCTGCAGAGTCAAGTTAATTTCAGCATAATATTCCTTTTAATCTGCAGTTTCATTACCTTTATAAAGATTACACATTTTAATTGCTGATCCATTCTAATGTGGAGTATCTTTCTTTTTGATTCAGAGAGCTGCTTTATATGAGTGTATTCTAATATTGTAAAGGTTACAAGAAATATTCTGTAGACAGACTTATTTAGACAATGTTGTATTAATTTATTATTTAGCCAAATATCTTCCATTAAATAATCTGTCTGTAAGAACCTCACTCAATAAACCATAATGTGAAAATGGTGCCACTGCAACTTAAAAAATGGCAACAAACACTGAAGATAGAAGAGAATGTAGCATAATGTTTTTTGCTGGGGAAAGTCAACTGCACTCATTTACAATGTGCTGTTTCAGAGTCAATAAGTATAATCAAGTGGTAATGGTACATATGGACATCTGCAACAACATGAACACTGTTGAAATTAGTAATAATGAAAAATGGTATGCCTAATTTAAGTTTATTGGTGGTAAAAGGAAAATGTTAGGCAAGCTGTACCTTTTCCCAAGGTAAACCTGGGTAATGTAAGATTAATGCTTATTACAATTTATGATACAAGACTTTAAGGAAGTAAACATATGTGTTGCAAATTATACAAAATACTGTTATCTCAATGAGGAGTTGTATTTTTTTTGTAATTATCTGGGATTTATAGTGGTTGTCAAATGTATTAGAACATCCTTTACAATGTTCTAAAATAAGTAATGGATAGGGAAGACACTTTCACAATGAAGATTAAATCATTGATCTAGTTCTAATCTGGTCTACACAAGTATATTAATATATTAAATATAATTATGCAAGGAAATCTTTGTGAAAATGTTTCAAATTCTGCCTCATTTGTTCAATTTTTAGAAAAGTCGTAAGAGCGGGCATAGTGACCTAAATTCAGTTTTACTTTGTAGTGTTATTTATAATGTTTTTTGACCTTGTGACCTACCATATATGTTGTTTTTTGAAGTGATATAGCACAACTACTATCCAAATATGTTTGATCTTCATATATATTCATAAATAAATTCAAAAAAATACCCATGGCCCATCTTTTGTCACTTTTTAAGCATAGTATTGTTGCCTATTCCAGTAGAAAGGCACTTGTAAATGACATGGAGAAGTAAACTGCATAAACCCTCAGTGAGGTTTCCCCTGGTTTCTCCCTGAACTCTTAAAATATAGATAAGTCCCCTTCTGACTCGAATGCTATAAGATACACAAATATAATATTTTAAATGTCACTGAGTAATAGGAGAAGATTTTGAATGAATGCATTTAAGGTAAAAGAAAGCAACATAAAGTGTTTGCAGGGGTAGCCTTGTCAACTTTTGCACTTCCATTTAAGTTGATTCCAGGACTTTGACCTAAGCAGCACTTTATTGAATTACTAAATGTACAGCGACAATTACTTAAATTAAGGTTAAGGTTGTCTACCTCTATTTTAAATACCAAATTATTTAGTTTTCCCCTATAATCTCTCTGTAAATATATTTTACTTGGATGACATTTATAAATGATCTGTCTGGAATACATTTTTCCTGTCAGATTCATATGAAAAACTATCAGCAAATCATTACAGATCTTATTTATTCAATACAGTATTTTTATTTGTTTTATCATTAAATAGTTAAGATACTAAGAGAAATACCAATACTGCAGTTTAGTTTTTTTTTTTAAACAGGTGGTAATGAACACAATAGGTATTAATAAAATGTTTTTGTCCAAGCTTCACATAAATACTTATATTGCATATGCATATAAATAGTTATTTTTTCTATTTCAAAATAACCCCCTCTACGTGTATTACTTATTGATTTTATTTTGTTTAATTCCAGTCTTTAATGCAGCTTATAGTTTCCTGTTAATCACGGGATCATTACCTTAATGTAGGTTGCACAATTACTGGCTGTTTTGCTAAAAAGATTAGTCATTACTGTCATCACCACTGCTTATGTTATTACCTTTGCCAAACCCAGCAACATGTATATATATATAGACTATATAGGCCTATTTATTTATTTATTTATTTATTTATTTATTTATTTTCTCTGTCAATGGAAACAAATTGACTGGGCCAGACAAACTGTATCCATATTCAGTAGTTCTAAAGATAAATGCATTTGAAATGTTGAACAATAAATGTATTGCAAAGTGCAAATATTGTAATTTGAAGAGGGGGCTGGCTTCTTCCCAGTTGATCTTTTATACAATTTGTAACATAGCAAAAATAATAAATAAATACATAAAAATAAATATACTCATGTGGGAAAGGTGTTACCTGACTTTTTTTTTTTTTTTTTTTTTTTTTCTCTATAAGAGAACTCTTATAGGTTGGGTATTTTACATGTTGTGTGAGTGCCATCTGGTCCATTCTGTTTAAGGCTCTCTGCTCTGTGTGAATTGTGTTTCCATCCATTTTATGTAGAAGGCCCTATCGGTTTCCTAAGTTTATTTGGTGGTGCAGTGCAGAGAGAGGTAGGCCATTATTTCCAGCATAAAAGGCAAACGAGAAACCCCTCAGTCATCTGCATCTCCAGGAGGTAAAATGCATGGAGATGTGAGACGTAGCAGGGAGCAAAGATGTAAGAAAGGAGCTTGGGTGCTTTGGGAGAAATTTATATTACTTGTTTGGTTCCTAAACATTAATGAATTCTGTTTTTCAAGACAAAAGATATGCGAACATGGGTTTGCTGCAAATCTTAATGGCCGTATGCTTAATTTCTACAAGGGCACTTGGTTGGTTCAAAACAACTGGAAATGTAATTTGCCATATAATATAGTTGAAAGTCATTTTGCTCAAAATGATGATTGATTTTTCAAAAAGGCTTGTGCTCCATTCTAGTTTTGCCTTTACTGTCTGCTGTGCTGAAGCTCTGTACACCAGTGAACTGGTGTATTTTTTATTGGCACAACAAAAGGATAACAGACTGACGTCTCCTATAATGGCTGTAATTGATTGGAAAAACAAATGTATTAAGGGGTTGATGCATTAGAATTAACCTTTTAGCATGCTTTCTTTTTTTTCTCTATTCCCAGTTACAGGAATTCTCACAAACACAACATCTGCGTAGACATGCTGCGCAAGGGTTATCACAAGTCCTTCTCTGAGCTCTTCGCTCTGATCCAGAAGTGGAGTGCCTCTAGGGAGGCTGCAGGGCCTGGGTCAGCCATATGGCAGCAGGAGCCCCTTGAGGAGCAGCTTGATAAGCTGGATCAGCTTCAGCACTTCCTGACCAGGGCTGAGGCAGCCCAGAGAGCAGGTAAACTGGGGAATTCTGGGTACCAGAGCAGCAGGAGCAGCAGCAGCAGGTGCCTCGGGGAAGAATTGGAAATTGTTTCATCTATGAATTTGCCACATTTCTGAAAATTAGCACATAAAAACTTGAACCTGCTGAGTCCCCATGATATAATATAGTGGTTAAATCCTTCCAATATGGTACTTATTTTATTTGTTTAAGCCTGTGACTGTATCTTTGCATTTACATGAATTTATTTTTCTTCTCTGTCATTAATAACAGAAATAGAGGTGCTGAGGTCATATCATGGAAGTCTTTTGGGAATCCTTTTTTATTTCATATTTATGAGTTATCTGGCCCATGGTTTATGTATGCAGAACATAAAAAATATGGCAACAGTTGCCTGAACTCTAGACACTGTAAGCAGAAATATATTAAAGCTGCTGTAAAAGCAGTGTTATTGCATGTCACTGAGAGCTTTTCCATTGTGTGACAAATCTAATAACACAGGAAATGATATCCTTTCAGCTGGACTCTGAACTTAATGGTGATTGCAACAGTTGTATTTTTCTATATTACAGTTTTAAAATAATGAGAGAAGGTTGTAACCATTTAGAATATCTTTAAAAAAGTATGCTGACTTAAACTATACTGAACAGCCCAAAATTATGGATCCATATAAATTATATCAAAAACGAAAGAATAACAAAACTATATTAAAATGTATATAAGGACGTTTTTGAAGCCAGGGACATGAGAAGGCAAAAGTGCTCTACATTCTGTATATATTTAACATTTGACTATTGATCATCAACTTGATATTAATAAATCTGTATTCACAGGCATAGGTTTAGGGGGGGGACCAGTATTGAGAGAGTGTCAATTTGTCCCTCTCTACAATAGGTGTCCCCCCCACTTTATGAAAGACACGACCATTCATATATGTTATTTCTGAGGGCACACTATTCACCAAAAAAACATTTTTTTTTTAAGAGCCCTATGATGTATAGGCTAATGAACCTGAATTAACAAATGCATTATATCAACATTCTTAAATTCTAAGTGTTCCTTAGTACAAATTATGCATTGCAAATATTATAATGATATATACTAAATTGGTACAGTAATATAGTGATATTAGGTTATTTGTGTGTTACAATGAGGAATGGATGACTGGAAAAAAAAAAAAAAAAACAGGAAACCCTTGACCAATCTCTACTTTCCTAGCAATCAGGTTACGCTGGGCAAGGATTCATCCCTTGGGTTTCTGAGGAATATAGTGTGGCCAGATTGGCCGTCTTCCCCCCTCCTACCACTACTGCACAATATGTACACACACATATATTTATAGGTTGTGTTGTGTGTGTCTCTGTTTATCTATTCATTGGTGCCTATTGTTGTTCATTATCATTCTCTTAATATTTATACACACATATGTGTGTGTTTATATATAAACTAATTATTAATACAATATATATTATAACTTATTCTGGTAATGTATTTAACTGATATTGTATAGAGATTTCTGTGAAGGTATCATGAAATTGTGGACAATAGTATGTTGCATATAGAGATTTTTATGGTGAGGGCCCATCCATGTAACAACAAAATAACGCATCAGATTACAAATTATATGTGTGTATTTACTATTCTATGCTATATTATTCTGATACTATACTATGCTTATCTAAAATGTATATCTTATCAGTTTGTTAAAGATTCAATGTTATAGTCTTCTTTAGGTGGAATCAGTGTAAAACAGATCATTCATGAATAATAATAATGTAATTAACAATAGTTATTAAACTAAACAAATCAGCAAATAATATTGTTTAAAATGATGGGTGTGAATGCTGTATATATTTAATTATGTATGCACATTTTTAACACCTTAGCAAAATATGTAATAATTGAATATTAAAAAAAGTAATTAAAATACTTAAAAAAGACAAAATAAGAAGATATTATAGTGTATACAACTGCAGTGTTGTATAGTCCCAACTGACATTACATTTGCATTTTAGAATACATTTTCTTGTTAAAATTAAACTGCACATTTTCGTTCATTGTGAAAGTCTTAATGGAAACTGGCATCCTAAAAGCAAAGGGTGGAGCACATGCTATTGATGTTGATGGGTTGGATTTTGTGGCAGTAGTTTGATACAAACAAATCAGTTTGAATTGAAATTACCATTAATTAATATATATTTGATGGGAACCGCATGGACGAAAGTAAAGTATACCTCTTATAAAACAGTTTTTAAAACTTAATTAAAAATGTTTTTTTTTATTTTAAACAAAACAAAAACTAAATAAAAGTAAAAAAACATTGTGTACATATTTGGCATGTATGTTATTCTCACTTTATTTAAATACTGTAGTTGCATTTGCCTCAGTTTTGTAGCAGACCTGGAAATGTAATTAGGCACTCTTCCATTCTTTTTATACTTAGAAGACAAGACATTGAATAAAATAAATAAATACATACCTATATAAGTCTATGGCCACAAGAGAACATCTCAGAAACTAATGTGGTTACACTGAGTAATTACTCATGTATCTGTGGTGTATTCACTCTGTAGATACACAGAGGGCCAAACCAAGTTATCATGCTCGGAAATCTTCAATACAAAATCAGCTGATATCAAAAAAAGCCCCTTTCAGGTTGAAAAACACCAATTTCACTGGTAGGAGAAGTGGAGTAGTTTCACATCGCATCGTAATTACACATGACTAGATTTTAACTATGCTTAGCTACAGTTACCCAGTCATGCCAAGGTTTCCAGTCCTTGAAAAGCCAAACCAAGTACATAAATGACAATAAATCATGACCAATGCTTGACACTAGATTTGATGAACTTTTGATTGTAAGCCTCCTCTTGTTTTCTCCATATGAATGTTGGTACTTACTTAGGAAACCATTTTTGATAAGGTTTGACTATATACATTTTGTCATACACTTGATGTGGTTTTCACTACATTCATTGATGCCCTATTTTTTCAGATATCCTTCATTGTTTTCTTTTGAATGGATGTTCCAGGATCAACGAGATCATTCTCTATGTCCTTAAACTGTAACGTAGAGTCCTCACAGACTTGTCAAACAATTAGTGTTCCCATTGTAACAGATTTATTTACTTGTTGTGCTTCTTTTCCTTGGACTTTTCAATAATAGATTTTGTTGTACTTATAGCAATGCCATATTTGTACACCTTTTGACTGAGTAACTTGATTTTGGAGCTTTTTATTGTATTCTTGTGTTGTCCATTGTGGAAATAATTAGGTGGTTATGCAGTGTGTACAGAATCGTCTTGGCTTCAAAATAAACTGTTAATTTGAAACTATTGACATGTCATTTGAAAGGTTTAATACAAGAGGAGGTCATCTTGCCCATCCTACTGGTGAGGTTTCTAGTAATAAAAGTGTCTAATAACATACATATTTTTAATCAACCTTGGTAGTTTCTTCCCATAGCTCATTGTATAAAGAGGTACCTCCTGGTTCCCTGTTTCATTGTTAAGTTGTCATTTTGGTAGACTTCAAATAATTATTTAATACTTAAATCATGTTGCCACTCAATTTCCTCTTTTCAAGGCTGGAGAGATTCCAATTTCTTTTCCATATTTACCATGTGTTTGAGACCTGAAAATATTCTGGAAAGGGGAAGAAAATGAGAGAACTGTATTTCTCTCTCCCTCTCCATGTATAGAATGATGGTTTAAATTATAGGGACAGCTGGACAATTTTACTAAAATGCAGCTTGAAAAGAGGAGTTGGCATCATATATTGATTAAAATTCAAATAGATAAACCTACAGTGCAACAGGTTACATGTAACAAAACCTTATGTGGTAAGTTAAATATGGTGCAAGATGTAGTATGGTCATCCACAGCAAATAAGGCCCAGGATCTTACTCATCTTCTCACTAATAATCTCCCAGCAATTTTTTTTTTTTTTTTTTTTTTTTTTTTTACTGTCCTGTCAAGCATATCACGTATTATTTTAATGGGGTCAAAGTCAGCACACTGCTGAGAGCAGTGAATCCATTTCAAAAGTGATAATGTTCTTCAGTGTTATACAGTACTTTCACACTGGTGACTTGTGGATAGGCTGTTTATTTTTCAGCATAATGATCCTTTTCATACAGAATTCCACAAAATGCTAAAATCCTGTCAGCTGCAAATCCACCTACCACACTAGCTGGAATGATTGTAGCAAATTACAAATTGTCTTTACATAGGTTCAGAGTTTTTACACAAACCAATTATGCCTAATCAGTTATTGTTCCTTTTACATACATACATTAATTAATATGTGAAAAGCTGATTATCAGTATTTTATATTATATCAATAGCACATTTGTTTTTTAATTCTTCTTTCCATTGCTAACCTCAAATGGCACTGTCTCATAACTTCCCCAATTGGTTCAGGCACTTCTTATGAGGGATTTATGACCAATCCTGCCTCCAAAATCTTTCCAGCTGTATTCTTGACTCTTATTTTAAAATGTTCTATTGAATTAAGATTTGGGGATTATGATAACCAGTAAAGAATAGGTCTGTGCTGGTGACACATTTTTGGTATCGATATACCGTTGAAGAATTCACCGTGGGGGGAGGGGGGAGGGGGGAGTGGGTAGGAGAACTCTTCTGTTTTATTGTTCAATCAAACAGTAGAACTAGTTACTACACAAATACAAAATAAAGGTAATATTGATCAATATTAATAAATATTTGAATTGAGGCAAATATATAAATTAAAGTAGCTGTAATAATTGGGCACTAGTCTGCGTGCTTGACGCAAACTTGCTGTGTACAAGCCGCCAAGCATTTTCAGTAACACAGAATGTCTGAGACCTTACAGAAGCACAGCCAGCAGCATCTGTTAAATGCTGTTCGTTGTGAGCCACAAAAAGGTCAAAAGATTTCCGGACTCATTCGCCTTTTTCCTCAGGTCCTGATTCAGTTAACTAACCAAAGGGAAATCTTATATGTTTAAGCATTTCGACCTGACAACAATAAGTACATTTTAAACACATCCCAAATTGTGCATTTTGAATAATAAACACTTTTGCCACAGTTTTGTTTTTACTGTTTTTGATCTTTTAAAACTGTATTTGTTTTCAGTTTGTTCAGACCTGCCAGGGTTTATGTTGGAATGTGGATCCCAAAAGAATACCTGATTTGAAATGTGTGATGCTTTTATATGTAAACAAGACCTGTAATTCTACATACTCACAAGAAGTGTATGGTACAATATTACAAAATCATAGTCAGAATTATAGACAAAAAGTTGAGTTAGATATCTGCAAAACTGTATAGTATACCAGGATTTTGACACCTACAGCTGCTTGAATCAAATATAACATTTTAACTCTGAAACTACAGTATACTATAATAAAATATGTCAAGGTACAGACAATATAAATAACTTACTGTCTCATTGTTATTTTATTTCAAGGTCATTATCAGGAGGTGTATGAAAGTCAGCTATCACTGGCCCACTATTTCAATCATTCAGATGACAAATGGCTGTCTGATCACTTCTTTGAGTCTAGCCTCCAAACGGCTACCCTGATCAAGATCGACGGGGGGAGAAAAGAGGCTGAAGCACATTCAGACATGGGACGTGTTTACATGGAGCAAGGTACAGTGACATTCAAGATATATTTAATAATTCCTGTAAATCTGGACTTTACAAATAGAAAATAGACGTCAGGGTATTATATTTATAGCAGCTACTTCCATGAATACAGGACATACAGTAGAACAAAGAGCTGCTTAGTTTTGAATTTCCCTTCCTCATATAATTGGTTATCTACGTATTTATATTTCAAAAAGATTTAAACTCTGTCAAACTCTGATTAATTATATCCACTTAAATACATAATAAGAAACAATACGTAGTATTTTTCTAAGGTAGTTTTTATGGAAATAAGTATTGAATTACAAAAAGAAAGTTTATGCACAGCATACAACTTCATATACACATTCAAATGGGTATTTAATTGTATTTGTATTAGTTTTACTCCTTCATTGCTAAAATATATGGTGTAAGTACTTCCATATATTACACAGTTCTGTGGGCTCTGTGTAAAATGGTAAGGAAGTCTCTGGGACGATCTAGTATTTCAAAATGTATGGTGGTGCAATGATAATTTCAATTAAATAATGTGATGCATATGTAAACTGGCTAATAGGTAATGTCCTTAATTTTGCACAATTTGATTTTACCTGTATTTCAGTCCTCTAGCCTCAAGAGTTTGACACAGCCTCCTAATTAAGCCATTTCTTGAGCAATTAACCATTCTATTACTACAATATATGTGCATTGCTCAACAAAACGGTGAGAGGAATTTTTCACAAGTATGATTCCAGATAATCTTCAAAGATGTTTATCTGAATCTCACATACACATCTCTTTAGGATTATTTTCTGAGGTAAAACTCAAGTTGCAGCTGTGCCATAATAATGTATTTAGTATGAAGATAGCTGAAAACTAATATCATATGATCACATTCAAATCAAAAACAAAATATTCAACATGAAGCATCTGTTAAGTTACAGAAAAATATGGATAATACCCTATTTGCCTCTGCTTCTCTCCTCAGACCTGTGGCATAGTTGCTTGGCTGGCAACCTTTGTCAATTGATTTTGTTTCAAATGTATATTCCTTATTCTCCTCTCCTATTCTGTTCTCTTCTTTTCTTCTTTGTTCACAACTGCACAACTAATTTTCAGTATGGTACATTATGTCTTTATCACAAACATCTCTACCATTTAGCATGTAGGCTTATTGGAGGCTATTGCAAAGAACCACACCAGACCAAGGTTTACAGAGGGGTATGTGTGTTGCATATACACATTATTTTCCATATTAGTAATCTTGTTTTGCATGGCACAGTCCAGACTGCATCGTACATAAATGCATGGTGCAGTATGAGGGGTGTGGCTGACAATATGCATGATCCTACTATATTCTAAGGTATGTGCCACACACAATACCAGGTTTGGGATGCGCAGAATAAGGCTTATAAAAGGATTGCGTTAACTCTGCGCACAGCAACATTCCAGCACATAGTCAACGATGGGAAACATGGTTAGTAGCATGGAGCAGGTGCGTCCACATTTGGACAGCAGCCCTGACATAGGCAAAGATATGCTGTAAGGGTGTACCAGCCTTGGCACGCACATGAGGATCTCAGCAATGAGCAATTTGTGTATCGTCTCAAACGAGCCTTGCAGAATGATCTATGTCACATGCTGCATAATGACCTGGCTGCATTATTTAAACAGCTGATGGTGTCTGTCTGTATATGTGTCCTGGCTACTGGGACTTTCCAGATAGTAGCAGGTGATACAGTGGGCATCACCCAGTCCATCATGACCCACCACCTGGGCCGGCTCTTAACCGTTTTGATATGTGCCATTGACTGTATTCACGTCTCTATCCGGGTACCTACAGGGGTGGAAGAAGATGCCTTTATTAATTGTAAGAGCTACTACTTCTATCAATGTCCTGGCAAAGTACTTGTGGCGGGGGCTCACGATGCATGCATGCAAACACAATGTTGTGGATGTATTAATAAATATTACCCAATACCCATAATTGTCTGTATTGATGTAGGCCACATTCATGTGTCTAGTGGTGCTACTGCAGTGGTGTGTATAAGAGTATATTATATGTATGTAGACAATACAGAATGTCCACAATGCATGTATACGCACCTGGGTCTTGGCTGCCTGATTCCATGGAAAGGAGCCCGAACTCCTCGGGGTGCAGTGGTGGGTCCTCCCCCTATGCATTGCTGCTCCTGGTGGAGAGCAGTCTGGAGGCCACTGACCCTCTTCTTCACCTCCATGACCAACCTCTTGTGTCCCCCAACTGCATTGACACCCACACCCTCTCCTGGGTCACCATACAAATTGGGGCTTATAGTCACAGGTATGATACATACCATTATCACCTACCTTAATATGTGGAGAACGGCATACGAATTTAATGTACGCTTACCAGAATATACGTGTTTGCGTGCGTGCGTGTGTGTGTGTGTGTATGCTGGGAAGCGAACATGTAATTGCTAATGACATTCTCTCATATATATATATATATATATATATATATATATATATATATATATATATATATATATATATATATGAATATACAAATAATAGAATGTTTATAACATAACAAACGAGTGCAGAAACAAACATGGCA
Organism: Amia ocellicauda; assembly: GCF_036373705.1. Lineage (NCBI taxonomy): Eukaryota > Metazoa > Chordata > Actinopteri > Amiiformes > Amiidae > Amia > Amia ocellicauda. The sequence goes on along the minus strand of NC_089861.1, from coordinate 14,937,946 downwards.
TTCACCTCATGACATTGGCATGGCACACTGCCTTCATTCATCCACCTGCAGAGTCTTTAATACTGTGACTCTATTAGCATATGGTAATGACTCAGTAATTGGAAACATGAGATGTAAATGTATTCCAGGGATGACATTAACCCTTTTGTGCATGTGGAGGTATCTGTGTATCTTGTAATATTCACTCTTGTAATAAGGTGTTCCGTGAATCCCCCAAAAAACTAAATAAAACTGAGCTGTGGTATTGATCACTGTAAAATGAAATACAGACAAAATAAACATTTATTGATTAAAGTTAAAAGATTGATAGGATACTTTTTTCTCGCAAACTCACGCATCAATAAAAGCCCAATAAACTATATATCCATAAATTGTGATAATACCTTTCTAATGCAAAGTGTTTATAGTATCTAATTGTAACCTTTTAGCTGTTCCTGGATCTGTAGGCTTTCTAATTCATGTTTGAAGTTCAAGACATACTGGGACATCAATACCCATTTAGATCCAGGGAGCATTCGTCGTACCCGTTTGTCTGTACATTCCAAAGAGTTAAACATGCTCATAGTGCAGTCAAATTTGAATTAAGCAAAGGCCCCAATTCGGCTGAATGTACCAATATTTGCATGCAGTACCAAAAACTGCACTCTGCTGGCTCAAACAGTGGAAGTAACAGTCCACTGTGGAGTAGCGTATCTATACACACCATAGCCGTTTTATTTGGAGACATGTATTGTATGGGCCACTGCTTTATTTCTCTATTCTGTAGGTTGCTGTGTATTTACTTGTGTAGGTTTGTGCAAATGTGGTTTGGAGATGCAATTATCTATTTGATTGGTCCAGCGTGTATGTGTTCAGGATATGTTTGTGTAGTCTGCTATCATATCAACTGTAGCGACACCACTGATAGCAGCTTGTCTGGTCAATGGTAACTTTAACTTTAATGGTCTGTTGTGAGCAGTTGCTATATTGGTAATGAGTATGCAGGCGGTTTTGCAAGGCACAAATAGATTTGCAAGGCACAGGAAAAAGTGCTATATTCCAATGTCATGCAAATACTTTGCACCATGTTTGAATCTCTCTTTTTGTGCCAAATCTAATGTTTTTTGCAAGGCACACAATTTGCGAGGGAATTGTATGACGTTTGAATATCGGGGCCCAAAAATGTAGGATCTTGTTTAAGGATGTGCAGTACCATATACTAATACAGTGTTGTCTGTGAGGTCTAAAAATAATTGACTCTTGAAGCCAACTTCAAGACTTCAACAACTATCCATAGCCCTAGTAAAAATGCTAAATGGTTATTAAAGATATTCATTTTATAGCATGCTGGGGGAGCAATACTATCTAGGGCAACCCAGACTCTGTGTCAGGTATACAAAAGTGATAACAAAAGTGAAACAGACAAAGTGTACAAACCAAAATAAAATCTTACCAGTTGTCAGAATGTGAATACAATTATACATAATATAGTATATCAGGATTTCCCAAAGCTAGATTTGCAAATATAATGTATTATTATTATTATTATTATTATTATTATTATTATTATTATTATTATTATTATGCAAGAGATGTCAACACTTTGTAATGCAGTTAGTTTGCATGACAACTGTATGACTTTAAATAAAAATACTTTAATTCTCAAGCTTGCCTTGCCTTGCCTCTTCTTTCATAAAGCCAGACAGATTCCTCATGGTCAAACAACATGTTTCAAGGATTGGTTAATGAGCATGTAAAACTAGGCAAAGATGACCATTTTAAACATAAACATTTTAGTACTGAAATAAGTTTATATAAAGTAATTATGCCTAGTACAGTTAATTACGCAATACTTTTTTTTGTGAAATAATGGAGATTAAAGTTCTAGATGACTTTTGTTTTTTAATTGATGTTTTCTTACCTGTCTATAAATTGATGTACATTGCAGTTTCTTCTGGACCATATGATATTTCTAGCTTCATTCAGTATTGCTAAGGAGAAAGGAGGAATCTCGCTCCCTAGGGTAAGAAGAAAGAGTTCCATTGAAAAAACAATTGTATACATTTAAACAGAATCCAGATATTCTTTTAATGTAAAGCTTAATGGAGTTCAGCCTTAGGTTTAACTCTACATTCAAACATGTTTATATTATCAGACTTTTTCTAGTCAGCACTGTTTTGCATCTGTATTTATCTAGAGGGTAAATGAGGGATGTCAACACAGTGAAGAATAAAAAGGAAAGATACCTATTTTGCCATTATACACAACATCTTGTTCAAATAGTTACCTGTACATTGGCTCAGATTACATGCAAAAATAAAAAAAACACCTCTGTTTCAACATGCGGCTTTGGTCACACCTCTGCAGCACCTTGGTGTTACTTATTTTTGTCAATTACCTGGAGAAATTCTCCTTCAAAATACAAATTATTATTATTTATTTATTGGCAGACACCCTTACCCAGGGCGACCTACAAAATATAAGCGCAATACAAAGTGAATAACAAAATGTGGAAAGGTTTGTTAAGGTTTGAGGCAGTGCTCCAATTCAGTATTACAGCAGACTACTGATGTAATTTGATTAATGTAAGCTGTGTTTACATGAGGATTTCAGGTATAGCCATATAAAACAAGAGAAATCCTGGCTGAAGAAGTTTCCTCATCTGTCCATCACAGCAGGGAGTGTGTACTGGAAGACATTCAGTTGAAAGCTTGTTGAGACAGCAAATAAGAATTATGGCTGTTTTTGAAAATAAGTGATTTTACATCAAGAAAAAAAACAACAACAATAATTGACAGTGATAATCAATAATTTGAACATAATATAATGTATGTGCTACATGCGAATATATCACAGCTATTCAGGCAAATTGCAAAGCAAACCAATAATGTAATTAAAGGCAAAAAGAACATTGCTGTGTTCATTTGTTTTCATTAGCCTTTCATTTGTTACCAAAGGGAGTACTTTTGTGTTATAGTAACCTTTTGGTTAAACAGTTGCACCTCTGTCAGCTCCTTCTTACAATGCACAAACACAAATTCATGACTGAGTAAAGACCCACTGTAACGTCAATATGTCCCTCGAGTAATTACCAGCACTGTATTTACTATTTTTTTTCAATCCTACACATATGCTTGGAAATGGGGTCTTGTGTATTTCAGCTAGGATACCATATTTACTTCCCAAATAACATATACATCGTATAATGTAATATTGATAACTGCAAACCTGTTTTAATGGCTCTCTTGTCACACCATGCAACTCTGATTCAGCATTTATTATTATTATTATTATTATTATTATTATTATTATTATTATAAATTAGCTTTATGGCATTGTCATATTTTAATCTGACTTTCAAAAATTCAGCATGTAGTAAATGATGAGAGGATCAGTGTATTTGATGTTACTGTCTTTGTTTTAGACTCGCACCTTAGTGTTAACCAGATTTTGCACAATTCCAACAGCATGAGGAACATATGTGACGTGTGTACTACCTTATATTTTAATATAATATATACATTATACCTGAACTGCATGCTAAGACTTGTCTAGATCACTTGAATGCATACTGACTTCTTTCATTGCTACATTCATTGTTTCCCCACAGAAACAATACTTGCTTGTTTTATTGATGTGCTGTATTTTTGGATGTTTAAAATTGTAAATGTTAAAAACTCAATGTCTTACAGCTGCTCAACCCTTACTCCAAATTTCTGGCACTAATTTACCACATGGAAAAACATTAATTTTTAGATTTATATAAATGCAGGCAGGTATGGATCAATCAATATCAATTTGGGCTAAATTAGTGCTTATTAATTTAATTTCTTAATCAATGGGGATTCCATATGGTAACTATAAACCTATTTATACAATGACTCTGAATGTGAAGTTACAAGTTATGAAATTAGAATTTGCATATAACTATTCTTTTAAAAATAAGTTAAGACTTAAAGAGCAACTGCTAAATGTTTAGAAAATATGTATAGAATATAAGCAAACCTATTAAAATTATTGTAAACTGAGCTTCTAGAAATTAACTTATTTATAACAGTAACAAGCTCCTGCAGGCTGTAGAAAGATTCATTAAATAAATAAATGAAATTCTTAAATTATATATGTACTGACATTCCTGACAAGTCAGAGAGCTAGTGAAACACAGATACAATATAGGGGCTATTAAATGCAATGTAACCATCAAAATAGCAAATGGATAATTATTATATATACAATCAGATTTATTGATAAAGGGATTACTTTTTCACTGTTAATTCAAATAACTATAACTATAACTCTCAAAAGTATTCACGCCCCTTGGACTTTTCAGAATGGATGTAATCAGGAGTTTTCACCACTGATCAACACAGAAAATGTCCATAATGTCAAAGTGAAAAATATAATCTCCAAATTGTTCTAAATTAATTACAAATACAAAACAGAAAATAATTTAATGCATAAGTAATCACCCCCTTCAGTCAAAATTTGGTAGAGGCACCTTTGGCAGCAATGAGTCTATGTGGATAAGTCTCTACCAGCTTTGCACATCTGCACACAGCAATTTTTGCCCATTCTTCTTTGCAAAATTGCTCCAGCTCCATCACGTTGGATGGGGACCTTTGGTGATCTGCAATGTTCAACTCTTTGCACATATTCTCAATAAACATCTAGCCAGCATTAACATTACTTCATCTTCCTTGGGATACTTTTTTTTATTATTAAATTGTCACATCATGTGCATTTGTCGCTACCAGTGTCCACGTTTGTGAAACACCCGGGTTATTTTTGCAGTGTGCACAGTGTCTCCCAGCTCAGCTGTGCAAGACTGTAACGCCCTTAGAGCCTCTTGGTGGCCTCCCTGACTAGTGCCCTTCTCGCACGGATACTCAGTTTTTGAAGATGGCCTGATTTAGGAAGATTCACAGTGCCATATTCTCTCCATTTCTTAATAATGGACTTTACTGTGCTTTGGGGGATATTCAATGCCTTGGAAATGTTCTTATATCCTACCCCTGATTGGTGCTTTTGAAGAACCATTATCCCGGATTTGATTTGAATGTTCCTTATTCTTTATTATGTCGTTGTTGTTAGGAATTGTACTAAGCAATTGTGGAACCTCCCAGAGACCGGTGTATTTAACCCGAAATCATGTGATTAACCTTAATTGAAGGTGGACTCCATTCAACTATTCAATTATGTGACTTCTAAATACAATTGGTTTCACCACAGCTCAATTAGGTTGTAACACAATTAAATGTGGAAAAGTCCAAGTGGGGTGAATACTATTGAGAGCCACTGTAATATATGTACTTCCCAGTTCTGTAAAAAGAAAAACTAAAAACTGTGTACATTAAAAACTCTTAATATAGAAATATTCTATTCATGTTCAACATTTATTTTGTAATATCCTATTAATCCTATTAAAATTAATTGGGGGAACATCCTCTTTTGATAAAAATGTATAGTAACAACAAAAAAGATTAGTCATGTATTTTCATGCAAATTGATAGTGTAATCATACAGAAGTAGTTTTAATTAGACTAAACATATGTTGTGATTAAGCAAAATGTAATATTTAAACAATTATTATATATGTGATCTGGCATTCTTCCAGCCTTTAGATCTGGATTTTCTTGCAAACCTTTTTTTCCATTTGCAAATACTCTGACTGCTGTTCAAGTAATCGTTATGTTCATGTGACTTGTTTGCATACAGGCTCAACAGAGCTTCTAGTAAAAGGTGCTTTAGCACTGATGTTTTTCTATTTTTTCTTTGTTGAAGATTTGCAAGGCCTAGAGTGATTTATTTTTATACTATCTTCTGCCTCAGAAATTGGTTACGGCTGAATATCAGTCATACCTCACAGTATTGCATAAGTTACAATGTGTCCTTTCCCATTTAATGAGATTATTGAATTTCAGGGCCTGTTGTTTTCTTTATTTTTTGTAACTTCACAGCTGTATTCCCTTTACCAAATTATCAGTCATTGTTCCTCTGGGGTTCAGTTGTTTTGTCCTGTTGTAAAAACTTCGTCAGAGTGACACTGTTTGTGAAACCTCCTCTGGCAGTTCATCTCCCAGAGAGAGATGACCCAGAGACCTCTTTTGAGTTGATTAAATTGAAATGCTTTGAACATCAACAGTTGTTTTATAAAATGTATGTTGAAGAAAATGTTAATGTTTCACTTTGCTTAAGCAGTCTCAATTTTAATTACAAATGAATCACTAAATGACTCACTGGTATTTTATAATAGGAGATTAAACATACACCTAATTTCTTAATTCTGTAACGTTCACCTTTTTATGTAAGTGAACACTTTACTTCTTGAACTCAACTTCTGTTGTTGTAAACGTATTCTAAAAAGTAATCTGAATACATTCATGATTTAGACTAATGTTTCTCATTATGTTTTCAATTTTTTTTCAAAACATTTCTTTTTTCAGTAGCCCCCTTGCCCAATATATATATATATATATATATATACAGTGAGGGAAAAAAGTATTTGATCCCCTGCTGATTTTGTATGTTTGCCCACTGACAAAGAAATGATCAGTCTATAATTTTAATGGTAGGTGTATTTTAACAGTGAGAGACAGAATAACAACAAAAAAATCCAGAAAAACTCATTTCAAAAAAGTTATACATTGATTTGCATGTTAATGAGTGAAATAATTATTTGATCCCCTATCAATCAGCAAGATTTCTGGCTCCCAGGTGTCTTTTATACAGGTAACGAGCTGAGATGAGCTAATCATGAGAACGGTGAGGAATCAGCCCAGAACTACACGGGAGGATCTTGTTAATGATCTCAAGGCAGCTGGGACCATAATCACCAAGAAAACTACGCCATGAAGGACTGAAATCCTGCAGCGCCCGCAAGGTCCCCCTGCTCAAGAAAGCACATGTACAGGCCCGTCTGAAGTTTGCCAATGAACATCTGAATGATTCAGAGGAGAACTGGGTGAAAGTGTTGTGGTCACATGAGACCAAAATCGAGCTCTTTGGCATCAACTCAACTCGCCGTGTTTGGAGGAGGAATGCTGCATATGACCCCAAGAACACCATCCCCACCGTCAGACATGGAGGTGGAAACATTATGCTTTGGGGGTGTTTTTCTGCTAAGGGGACAGGACAACTGCACCGTATCAAAGGGACGATGGACGGGGCCATGTACCGTCAAATCTTGGGTGAGAACCTCCTTCCCTCAGCCAGGGCATTGAAAATGGGTCGTGGATGGGTATTCCAGCATGACAATGACCCAAAACACACAGCCAAGGCAACAAAGGAGTGGCTCAAGAAGAAGCACATTAAGGTCCTGGAGTGGCCTAGCCAGTCTCCAGACCTTAATCCCATAGAAAATCTGTGGAGGGAGATGAAGGTTCGAGTTGCCAAACGTCAGCCTCGAAACCTTAATGACTTGGAGAGGATCTGCAAAGAGGAGTGGGACAAAATCCCTCCTGAGATGTGTGCAAACCTGGTGGCCAACTACAAGAAACGTCTGACCTCTGTGATTGCCAACAAGGGTTTTGCCACCAAGTACTAAGTCGAAGGGGTCAAATACTTATTTCCCTCATTAACATGCAAATCAGTGTATAACTTTTTTGAAATGCGTTTTTCTGGTTTTTGTTGTTGTTATTCTGTCTTTCACTGTTAAAATACACCTACGATTAAAATTATAGACTGATCATTTCTTTGTCAGTGGGAAAACGTACAAAATCAGCAGGGGATCAAATATTTTTTCCCTCACTGTATATGTGACCTAGTTATTTTTAAAGGGGGTTACACACGATAGAAGCAGGCTGCGAAAGCTAAGAAGGTTATTTTACTTTGGGGATCTTTTCCAGGAAGAGCAGTGGTTTACATGAGTCATGAGTTATTAATCAAAACAAGAACATGATTTGTTTGTGAATTGACTTTTTATCACAGCAAACATAATGAGAAAGGTATAGAGCTAAAAAAACATAAAGGTTTGTAATAATCCAAGAAACACAGAAACAAATATTTACTGAGATCTCTTCCTCTCATACCTCTGTCCTAGTTGAAACTTCATGAACCAAATACTTCATTTCTCACACCAGCCAACTCTCTTTTTGAAACAAAACAAACTCATTATGCCCAGGTAGCAACCAAGCCATTACATTAACATAGACACTCATTGATTTACTAGCCCCAACCCAACAAGGTAACAGAAACCTTAGCAAACCAAACAAGAAAATTAGTAAGAGCATGATTGTTAATGACCAAATCAACCTAGTGATGAGAGGAAGTCTTATTCCATGCTTTCTATACATCTTCCCTTGAGCATTCTCAAAACTCACAGGTCTTTGCTTTCTCTGAGAGGTGCCAGTAACATACTCTGTGAGAGCTACTAAATTATGTTGTGTATGGTGAGTCTATTTTCTGATGATTGTTACTGGTTCAGATACTGCTCATTGTGAAATACTTTGACCTCATGTTTTTTATTTTTCCTTTGAAAGCAGTTATTCATTGTGCTCTCATGTTTACGTGCAATATGTGGATGTATAGCTTGCTAGTATAGCTAGGCTATACAGTACACTGTCAGAAACAAATAAATGTATGCTGTGATCTTTACATGTAAAGTAATTATAGTATCTGAATAAAATTACAATAACAGTTGTATCAGTAGCATATTAATGTCTCTCCCATGAAGAAGGAAAAAGGTTAATTGTAATTCATAGTGAAGACCAAGTAAGAAATAAGCTAGTCCCTAGAGATCTGAATTCAGGAAACAAAGTTTTAAAAATGTTATGCTATCCAGGTTTCAGAGAATTGACTTGTCATTTTTGTTTTCAAAGATGACTGAGGCATTTGATAAATTTGTTAAGAGATGCTGACATTTGTATCTTCTGAACTTTTTACTCTTCATCTCTAATAGAAAATGGCGTGCTGTTTTTGTATTTATAATGCATGTTCTCTTGGAGATTGTTACAGGTGCCACTGTAAAGCAAAATAATCAATGTTATGTTTTACTTGTGCTACCAACAAGATGCTGAAAAACTATTGTGATATTATACAAATATATATATATATATAATTTAAGTTAGGTGGGGGAAAAAATATATATATATTCTAGCCTTTCTTTCTATTTTGTGTGTCATGACTCTGGAGTTCTGTTAGTAACTTTAATGGCCTGCATTCTTGTCTTAACTCTTCTATCACTCCTTTCTTCTGTTATCAGCAAGTCGCATTCCTTTCTTGCAACGTATTATCTGCAAATTACCTTCTAATGCAATCGGTAATGTAGAGGTTAATGATTATTATTCATGAGAATTGATTATAATATTGATGAGATGGGAAGGCTTAGTTTAGAATGCCAATGAAATCACTGCTAGTTATTAGAAATGACCATTCAGACACTGGTTATGAAATGTCAAACCCCTTGAGGGTATGTCCCAGAAGGGTTATAAAAGCTTTGTACTACCTCAAAACTTCTGAAGAACAGTGTTATGCTAGCTTAAAATCTTTTGAGTTGTGTGTCTGCTGTTCTTCCCATGCACATAATAAATTCTGACTAGAACCCCCGACTCCAAAACTTTCTTCCACCACAGTCATCTTTCAAATTGAAAATAGTTTGCAGAATGGAGTATAGGATATTGCATCACACATTAGAAATGATGAAAACTCATGGCAAAGCTGCCAATAGGCCCTTGAGTGCAGCCATTGAGATGAATCCTCCCCCTTCTCTGTTCCTCTACATTGCACATAAGCTACATTTTCTCTGTTGACACAGCTGTGCAGGCCTGCAGAGCAACCTTGTGAAGTTGGAAACTATTTTCACCTGGTTAGAAGAGTATACACTTCTTTGCTTGTTTCTCCTTGCAAAGTCTACATTTTTATATTGCTTAAAATATTTACAGACTTACGTAAATGCTTCTGGTGACTGCCTTTTCCAAGGTTGCTGTGTATTTCTTGTTTTTTGTGTAATGTTCTTTTACTTTTTTCTGTTTCCAACGAGATTTGTCCTGCACCACTTTTTTTTTTTTTTTTCGTAACCAAGTAGTGAGTGTCTCTCCCATCATAACCTCCCTCTCACTCTGCTTACATGACTGTCTACCTCGATCTGGTTCATCTCTAAGTATCAGTGCTCAGCAGCAGTCTACTTGACGCTGCACTGACATCGCTGAGATATCGACATCATTCAACGCAGCTCGGCACACATTGACACCTAGAGCCTTTTGGTGTTCCTTGCTCAATGCAATGTTCACACTACACACCTGTTGGCGCTCAACATTGCATGGATGCTAGACACCACTCGGTGTATCATCTATGCTCTCCTTGTGGACTCAACTCGATACACATTGATGCAGAATAAATATATATACTTCTACAGTCACCTCCAAAATTATTGACCCAGTTAATGAGTTATATTTTATGCTCGGAGAAAACATTTATTTGTATTGTTTATTCTCAAAAAGATAGGTGTAAAAGATTTGTATAAATAAAATCAAACAAAATTTAATCTGTCTTAACATTATACTTTTAAAGTAAATCTCAGTCTGAAAGAACTGAACTTCCTGGCTTCCTGTTTCATTGGGGTATAAAAATAAGTTAACGTGTATGTACAAATCCATTTGCCATCCATCATCATGGGGAAAGGCTAAGAACTCACAAATTACTGTAAATGACAGCTGGTTGCTCAAAATTATGACAACTGGCTACCCCTTGCAATTTCTACTCTGCCCCTGCCCCTGCTACACCCCCACTTCCAGGGTGTGGTCTGTGTTTCTGTGCATCAGTCCTGCGCACACTTTGTAGATGATGGTTCTAGGGCCTCCCATGCAATTCAGCAGTCTGACCTACTGTTCGTCTATAATGGCGCTTGGTCTCTGTTGAGGGCCTTGTTGAAACAAAGCCAGTCCCACTGTGTAGTGCACACCACTGCCATGGCCTGCAAATCTGCTAGCCTCCCTCGGCCTGTATGGCTGGTGGCACATATGACTAAAGGCCTGGCTGCATTTTGGCCCTCTTCAAATAGCATGCACTTCTCTTATATCTGTGCTGCAGCAAGCTCACTTTTATGCATTATCTCATGGATGTGGTGCTCCCACTGCTCCATTGTATTTATAGCGAGTGTGTCTTCCATTAGTCCTCCCTCACAACAGTCTGGATACACAGTATCCCATACTCCCTTTTGGGAACTAATTTCTAATTGAAAGATAACGTTAGGTTGCGAATGCAACATTGGTTTTCTAAAATAGAAAACAGTTTCCAACTTTGCAAGGTTGCTCTGCAGGCCTGCACAGCTGTATCAAAAGAGGAAATGTAGCTTTTGTGCAGTGTAGATAAACAGAGTAGGGGGAGGGTTCATCTGAGTGACTGTACACAAGGGCCTATTTGCCATGAGTTTTGAGCATTTATAACATGTGATGCAATATCCCATACTCCATTCTGGGAACAATTTTCTTCTTCTGGGTTGTATCTGCAACTTAAAGTTCTATCATGCCAGCTGAGACATTTAATTAATTCCAGATGTAAAAGGTTATTAATTTTAAACCTATACTAATTCACAATATCATATACTTTATCTTAGAAAGAGTCTCTTTCAAAACAAATGACTAAGCTCTCTTCATGATACCTTAATGATTTAACAGAAGTGTCCTATTCTTGAGACAAGAGCCCACTTCATTTTAACTGTTATATATCTAGGAGATATGAGATATTCAAATGAGATGGTAATGAAACAGGACTGTGTAATACTGGATGTCTTATGTTAATATTCTAATTTGAATATAAAAGAATATTTGGCAGTGTTTCTTTGGATCAGAGATGAACATGGGGACATTATGAATTGGTATTCCACACATATGACTGACAAGACAATGGAAAAGTTAGCATTTGTCTGCTCTTTGTTTGTGATCTGGTACCTTTCTTGTAATATGATTCAAAGAGAATTGGCAGTATGCTAAATACTGAGTAACAAGACCATCTAAAATATAAGGACTTCAATCTGATTATTGCTCTGTTTTGTCATCAGTTAGAACATTGTTTGTTTACACAATACAATAATGTATAGTAATTATAGGATTTTCGTTTATTTAGCAATGATGAGGCAAAAATACAGCAAGCAGGTAACAGATTATACAGTATGTATGTGTGTATGTGTCTGTGTTTGTATACATATATAATGTGTGTGTGTCTGGTGATTTATGTAAATATCTATTTAGATGTGTGTCCAACTTTCATCTAGCAGTGCATCAACAGGCTGCTGCTGCTGCTGATGATGATGATAAAATAGTGTTTGTGTTAAAGCTCAGTTTTGGCTCAGCGTGCATAGACACACTAAGTTGCACTGGTCTGTTAAATGTATTGGATAATATCCTACTACAAAATTGTTCAATGTCACTATAGCCTTCTACAACATACTGTTTGAGAATGAATCAGAACATTTGCACTCATACCATAACTAGATTTCATAATTTACAAATCCAGCTTTGACAGAACAAATTGAAATAACTTTAAACTTTGTTAAACTTCCATACATTACTTGAAAAAGGAAAATCAATTATAAATCATAGATACAAAATATTCAATAGGGGTTTATTATTGCAGTGAATAGTGGAATTTATTTATTTTAAATTCAGTCAATTACATGAAATAATTCATGCTCTGAGGCTTCAGGTATGCTAGGTCTTACCTTCTAGGTCACGTTCTACATCCTTAGCTCAATATAAAGTCAAAGGAAGATTGAAAATGTATAATTTAATAAAGGGTGTATGTTAAAGAATTAATATATTCAGGTTAATTACACTACTGTGCTGGAGCTATATTATAGATCTGATTGCTGAACTGATTTTTATCTTTGACCTTCACTTCAACAGGACCAGATACATTACATTTTTGTTTTCACTAAATTTTTTAGAACTGTAAAAAAAAAAAAAAAACTGAAATTGATCATGTCGCCTACAACACAATTCAAGACGGATATGAATATATTTTCCTGCATTAAAAAAAGAAAACATTAGCCCATTCAAATTTTAAAAGTGTACTACTGTGGATTCAATATTTTGTCAGAAGAAAAAACTGTACTGAAAGCATTTGCTAATCTTCTTAGACTTAACTTTATATCTTAGAATTTACTTTGAGCAAGAGTTACTATTCTAAATTATAATTTCGAAATGATCCTGCAAAGTTCCAACCTTGAGTAGTTAAAGTGGCTCAAGTGGTAAAAGTTTCTCCTGAGCCCTCACAGGCCCCTATAGTCAAGATATGGACTATAGGTGTTTCAAATCTGGACTTCAAAACAAGTGTAAATATTTTTTGCAGAACCTGATCAGCAACAAGATTCTCTCTAATGCTGTTGTGACACAAAAAAATCTTTGCTGCTTTAAACTTTAGTCTGAATGTGTATGAATCCCCCAGATGTAATTACTTAAACAAAAGACACATACAACCGTGATTTAGGAAAGGGTGGGGACTGTCCCTTTAAGTTGAATAATACCAGTAGTATAAAATGTAGGTATTTAGATTAGTGCAAGTGACTAAGACATTTAACCCCTGAATAAACATGATTTGTGTTATGAGTTCCAAAGGTATACTGGCCTCAACTACACCAAATTAAAGGAACCCATCACAGATGACTGCTCTTAACTCCTTCCAATACTGATAACCTCAAATCAATCTTATGTCAATCATAACTAGGGTTTCTAATCTCTCAGAATGTTTACTATGGAATTATATTTTAGCACAATATGACTTGCCTTTGGTTTCTCACTGTCTGCAAAAAGAAGCAGAACATAAGAATGAGGAATATTCTTTCCCCCTCCCCTTCCTGTAAGTCATGTAAGTAATGACAACCTTGCTATGTTTAAGCTCAAGACAGATGCCTGTAGCAAAGGTGACAGACCTAAACAGAACCAAAGTCATGGTGGATCGGGAATCAGCTAAAGGTGCTATATTACAAGTCAAGCTGACCTAAAGGTTTTCATTAGAGCTGCAATCCTGCAACAGTCATTACACAAAGAGAACCAGTTTATTTTACATTGCTACCCTGATTAGGAACTGCAATGACCTTGTTCTGTCACTTTAACCAGATTCCAGATTACCAGGACATTTCACTGCTTTGTATTATGAGATATGCAGGATGGGTTACCTAATGGCAGTGGAAGTGACAGTAGAGGCAACCCCAGTTGATATGAATGCATTTCATCTTATAACCTAGTAACCTGTAACCTAGCCGCGGTCAAATGAATGGAGTGAATAAATGAGAAAGACACTATATACTCACATCCTAGTTTTACAATTTCAAGCCTTTTAACCTGTCCCTGAATTACATTTGATTTGTATTAGTGCTGTGCCGATACAACAATTTAATGTAGAATTGCGATTCCATTTTCACAGAATTGTATTGATACTCTGCACTTTTTCTCTCCAGTAATTAAGTTTCCTCTGTGGAGAAATAAATAAATAATAACCTAAGTTAAATAAATTAAAAAAATATAACAGTTCTAATTTAATGAAAAATGATTATCCAGACCTGGTATTGATCGGACAGATGTACATTATCCTATTAAGTGCTGTATTGAACACTGTCCATGTAGTAAAAAACTAAACAAAACAAAGAACGACACTCTCTACCTTCCACTTTCCCCAGAATTTGCATTAGGTGGCAGCACCAGTAACAAAGGTATTAAGAATCAGTATGCCATCACATACCTCCATGGCATATCTATTTAATGATAGGAGCAATACTTTTGGGGCAAGTAAACACTGCTTTACAATGAACTAACAAAACAAATTAAAGAAACTGAATGGCACCTAAATGTCTTTGAAGTTACAGTCAACAATGTTCATAAATGTGACACGCTGTATCATTATTGGGGCTCAGAACACAAACCCATACATTTCTCATTTTTGGGATTGTTTAAAAAACAATTGATCGTCATTGCTTTAGCAACTGGCCCTATAATCATAAACCAAACTTTGAATGGTCTTGTGTGACTGCAAGGACTTTCTCTGGCTTTACAAAGGAGGGTCAAAAGCTGGGGTGTGCCGTCCTAAATTGTTAATTAGGTCTCCACAAAGACATGCAAACTAAGGCATTTTAGAGTACTGCATTTGTTGATATGAATATTTCCATTTTGCAAATGATTGTACCTATATATAAGACATCATGTGAACATTTAACATTCAAATACCATGGTAATGAACATGTTTTTATTGTTTTTATTCTTGAAACATAATCTTATCTGACCTTTAAGGTAGAGTTGACAGCAGGCAAAGTGAACACTATGTGAATAATCACATCCTCACCAAGATTTTTGCTCCCATTGTTATTGCAATACCATAGTTTTCTCCTCCTATAATTAACCCAAAGCGAATACGATCCCACAGTGTAATTTTAAAGCCATAAATTGTTTCTGCACAGCACATTTCCCTGTAGTACATATCATGCTGGTTTGGACTATGCTCTTAACAATTTAGCACCAGTTACATATAATTTAATCTGTCTGTAGATCTTACTCCCTATGTATTTTAAACTCCTTAGATCTGAAGTCTCCCCCATATTTATTTTTTCTAAATGAACCCTGCTGTCTAACCTGTTGGGGTTTGAGTTAGGATTCTGTTTAAATTGGAGATTTGTACCCTTATGTTTTCTTTAAGGCATGCAAACATCCAATTAAAACAGATCCTGAGAGGTTATTTGAATTGTTTCAGACATTTTAGAAATTTCCTTGATAGCACATGGTCACTAAAATCTAATGTACATGTAATGAATATAGAGAACAGTCCTAGCCAGTATAATTACTAAGGAGGATTTTCATTGGATGCTGTTTTGGGAGAGTCTCTCCATCTGAGAAATACACTGTGTTACTAAAAATAAATATTTACAAATGTTACTGTTACTGTTATTCACTTGTGAGATTAGACATTTGTTCCATTCTCTATATATGTAATAATGTTTTAATTTGTGTTATGTTCTCACTTACAGCATAAAAAACATATCCTTGTTTCTGTGTTGTTTTAGCAAGAGAACAAACCAAAAGAGGATTGATTGTATGTTATTGTATTGTCCTTGAGTATGAATCTAGCTTTGAAAGTTCATCGCCCATTCCACCACATGTGCCATTTCCTCATGATATTGCGCATCATTGTTACTTTAATTTTATTTTTTTGTATTTTGTGTGCATTCAATTCTTTGTGGTTCTTTTTGAGATATACACTCACCTAAAGGATTATTAGGAACACCATACTAATACTGTGTTTGACCCCCTTTCGCCTTCATAACTGCCTTAATTCTACGTGGCATTGATTCAACAAGGTGCTGAAAGCATTCTTTAGAAATGTTGGCCCATATTGATAGGATAGCATCTTGCAGTTGATGGAGATTTGTGGGATGCACATCCAGGGCACGAAGCTCCCGTTCCACCACATCCCAAAGATGCTCTATTGGGTTGAGATCTGGTGACTGTGGGGGCCAGTTTAGTACAGTGAACTCATTGTCATGTTCAAGAAACCAATTTGAAATGATTGGACCTTTGTGACATGGTGCATTATCCTGCTGGAAGTAGCCATCAGAGGATGGGTACATGGTGGTCATAAAGGGATGGACATGGTCAGAAACAATGCTCAGGTAGGCCGTGGCATTTAAACGATGCCCAATTGGCACTAAGGGGCCTAAAGTGTGCCAAGAAAACATCTCCCACACCATTACACCACCACCACCAGCCTGCACAGTGGTAACAAGGCATGATGGATCCATGTTTCTCATTCTGTTTACGCCAAATTCTGGCTCATCAGACCAGGCAACATTTTTCCAGTCTTCAACTGTCCAATTTTGGTGAGCTTGTGCAAATTGTAGCCTCTTTTTCCTATTTGTAGTGGAGATGAGTGGTACCCGGTGGGGTCTTCTGCTGTTGTAGCCCATCCGCCTCAAGGTTGTACGTGTTGTGGCTTCACAAATGCTTTGCTGCATACCTCGGTTGTAACGAGTGGTTATTTCAGTCAAAGTTGCTCTTCTATCAGCTTGAATCAGTCGGCCCATTCTCCTCTGACCTCTAGCATCAACAAGGCATTTTGGCCCACAGGACTGCTGCATACTGGATGTTTTTCCCTTTTCACACCATTCTTTGTAAACCCTAGAAATGGTTGTGCGTGAAAATCCCAGTAACTGAGCAGATTGTGAAATACTCAGACCGGCCCGTCTAGCACCAACAACCATGCCACGCTCAAAATTGCTTAAATCACCTTTCTTTCCCATTCAGACATTGAGTTTGGAGTTTAGGAGATTGTCTTGACCAGGACCACACCCCTAAATGCATTGAAGCAACTGCCATGTGATTGGTTGGTTAGATAATTGCATTAATTAGAAATTGAACAGGTGTTCCTAATAATCCTTTAGGTGAGTGTAGTCATTATATTTTAGGACGGAGTTGTTGTGTTGATTTCAAGTTTTGTTTAAGAAAATAGTTGTAGTTGAATTCCTGAAAGAAACAGATGTGTAAATGCCTACATATATAAATGGAGAATTATGTCTGGCTTTAATTGGCTATAAATTATTTAAAGGAAGGCGCACACAGAACTGTACAGAATGTACACTTTTTACATTTCAATTAGCATTGCAGGTACAATACATAAGTGTAAAAATATTCCTGTTCACTTTGATAAGGCTATTTACATTTTAAAGAATGGTTTATTTTTCAACTTCTGCCTAATGTTGTGCTAGCAGTCCTTTATATCTAGAAGACCTTTCTCATTAATTTTTCCAATTATTATTCCTTTTCTTTTTATTTCTACCGGCAAAAATCTACAGACTAGACGAAGTGAAATAATTAGCTACTCACAATATTGCAGAGGTGTAGAGCATGAGCGGGTCAGCCAGTGCATCCTGCAGATTCTGACATTTCAAATTACCTGAACAATACCTGAAGCAATCTCTGGACCTAATTAACATCCCACCTAGTTAATGTCAGGGCTAAATGTACACACCATTTAAGAAGTCAGAGACAAAAAAATAATATGCAGGGCTTTTTTCCCTATATGCAAAAAGGCAGAATCTTCTGGTATTTTGTTTGAGTGGAGTAACTCTTTTTCCATCAAGTAATCAATGCACTGCTGAATGAGTTCATTTTAATGCACTCAATCATGCCTCTAATGTTCATAGCTTACGGGCGCAAGCATCAGTAATGCAGGAATGTTATATGGCTTTGGTTTGGGCCATTTCATAAAATATTCATGGAATCAAAAATGTGCATCAAAATAGGGGCTGGGAGAATTACATTTATGTTGCTTCTGTCGTGGCAGCTGTGCATTTGCTCTCATTTGTGTTTAAACATATTTTTAAAATACAGTGTATGTATGTTATTTTAATTGTTTGTGCACAGCTGTCACAATTGTGTACTGCATTTGGCTTTTGGTTAAGGCATTGAATGGTCTCCTGCCCCCAACCCTACACAAGAACCTTACCATAGATAGCAAAGTGATGTAAAAAGATGAAATATTGCAGTAATGCCAGCTCGATTCACAATCTACCATTCCTCACTTTACATCAATCCTTTCAGTCTTGTATCTCTAAGAATGCGTCCCCTTGTAGATGTCACTTTAATATTCTTTCCATCTCTCGGTTACTTTGTGAACAGCTTTCTTTTTCCTAACCATTGATACAAATATCTCTGTCTCAATGCTTGTAATATAAAGATTGAAGCTAAACACTTTGAGGTTTGTTTTAGATATACATACTTAAAATATTTTACAACATATATATTTTTTTATTCAAGATGGTCTATGATGCATCTTTTTACAAAAAAACGTTTTTGTTAGAAAAAGGAATATTGTAATATCATTTTTATTATTTTATTTTATTCATGATGACACATTGTACTTTCATAAACTGAATGTAAAATGTTATACATATGAAACTGACATTGCCTGACTTAAAGCTGTTTCAGTGAACCTTAAGCATTAATATTGATGGACCAAGCATTGTATAAAACGCTCTATGTTTGTTCTTGTCAGTATAAACAAGGAAACCCTTAAATATTAAACTCATCTTTGATTTCTTTAACTTGATTCTGTCTTCAACAGTGTTAAATTGAGAGATGGATCTCTTTTCACTCTTATAAACAAGAGGATTTCACTCAACTTTAATTCCAGTTAACACTTGTCACAATATTGTCTTTTGTGTTCTGTCCTTAGTTCCCAACTCTAATGCAATACAATTAAAGTTTAATTAATTTAACTTATAACAGTTTAAATAAATGACAAAGATCTTCTTCTACTTTTGATTAATATTTTAAACCTATGCAATACATCCTTAAAGCTTGAATCAAAGTTCTGTGTGAATAAAGGTAATGATTTCAGAAAAACACATTTTAAGAAGAAAATCATTGTCATTGAAGAAAAGCAAAGGGAAGACTTAGTAAAGCTTTAAAGTTTTGCTCTGTCTCATGTTGTCATTATTATTAAAGAAAATAAAGTTAATCCCATAGACATCTTTGAATTTTCCTCCATCGCTGGTGGTGCCACTTTTCATTTACTTATCATTTCTGCTTTTACTGTCACCATTTATTGAGAGGCAAAACACAACCATACAGAAGCTTATTATCTGAGAAAATAGGAAGCAATTTCACTTTTACTTACATTTAGCATCTTTAATTGTCCTCTTTTATGATATTTTGAATAACATTCATGACATTTTACATTGGGAAATATGTTTGTAGTTTTAGGGGGAAAGGCACATTAAAAAAAAAAAGAAATCTGAAATTGTTTTACACAGCCTACAGATTATTTCAGGTAAATACTAATTTGTATTTCGCTGTCAAATGCATTATTTAAATATTACTTGTAGAATAACCAAGTATATATAACAGAAAGTTATTTTACTTTAAACATTTGAAGACAACAGACTAAGAAGTTCATGTTAAAAACCAAAAAAAACATTAAAAAGAAAAAACATATACAAGTCATGAATATATTATATTTTTGTTGATTCATGATTTCAGACAGGAAGGTTGGTAAGTTATTCTATTTCTTGCATATTTTTCTGTGCTATTATCACCTTCAAGCTTGAGAAAGTGGTACACATCTTGCACTAATTGAGAACTGTTTATCTAGGACACTAATCTTTCTGATGTACAAAGTACAAGACACTCCACAAAGGCAAATAATGCTATCACTTGAAAAACATGGGGAAAAAAACATGTTCAGCTCTTTCAACATTCAACATTCTTCCAAATTCCTACCATGACTTATCTAAAATAAAATACATTAATTGGGGAATAATCTGTTAATATTAAACAATTGAAAATATGTGATTATAAAAGGTGGGCAGTGAGTTCCATTCCCTCACTTGGACATGGAGAAAACTGTTTTGCACCTGATGCTTATAAGCATGTTGTAAGATGTATCATAACACCTGCTTTCTTTCAGTGCTCCATAAGACCCGATTAAAAGCACACCTTATGATTAGCAGGGTTTACTGAATACTGTATGCATATCATAAGTTAATAGCACTATCCTTTCTATAATTTGAATACATTAAAATGCATTATGCATATTCAGTATATACTAATATATACATCAACTTATTTTTGAGACATGTGTTTTAATGGTGCTTCTTATTTGGTGAAAAAGCCTATCATGGCATGTGCCTTGCATAGGAACTTATAGTGAATGAGGCCTTAAAGTCTTCAGTTCCTTAAAATACAGCTTATGCTCATATAGATAGCAATTCCAGTTTCTGCCACAAAGTGCATCTGAGACAACGGGAGATTCAGTCAAGATTGTTGTTTTTCTTTATCTTTCCTTCTTTTCCTTTTTTTGGTGTGTTTTTGTGTATAGTTTTTTTGATATGGGGGAAAAAGTACTTAAAATGTAATAAAATGATATGGTAATGTTGAATGTCAAACAACATGTTTATTGCAGGTCAGCTGGAGAAAGCCACTGAACATTATGAAGCATTCCATCATCTGACATTGGGGCGGGCATGGAAAGATGAGGCAGGCCAAACTCACAACTCGCGGGCCTGCGAGAGTCTCTGGAGGATTTACACATTACTCGCAGACAAAATGCTTGAAAATAAAGAACACAAGCAGGCCATCAAAACTCTAATAAAAGCCTGTGAAATGGCAAAAGAAGGTGGGTGGAAAATAACACTCTCAGATCCCTTTCTTTAATGTGCTAGCCCCTGTTTTCCCTGGAGAGAAACTAAAAATCATCATATGCTTGACTGGCTGATTATACTCCATGAATTCTAAAGACAAATGCAGTCAATATACCTGCAAATCTGACCATAAAATAGAAGTGCCTTTCTTTCTCTTTATGTGCTGCTGATACAGTAGATCCCATTAGTTGTTTGAAAGCTTGACTGCAGTAAATTAATCTTTTTTTTCTGCTTTCTAGATGCCCTAAGAGCAACTTCTAACATATTTGGAAGGTTAAAGACAATGTTTTCCCTTATCTGAAATAAAAAGTCAGTTGCAAAATGTCACCCCCTTATTTTGTTCATGGCCTGCATTATTGTGTTGCTTAAAAAGGCAACAGCTTAAAGCCAAAAATAGAAAATGTCAGACAGTCAAAACAACAGGGATGGCAAGACCCTGCGCAGATCAATATTGCACATCTCAGAACACAGTTCTTTTTAGAAAAATACTGTATGGGTAGATTACACATATTGTAACTGCAGCCCATGCAAATTAAAGCACTGTTTATGCTTTGATATAGTATCTCTACAGGGATTCTTATCTCTACAGCTGGTTTCTTGTTTGAATGTATATATTCAAGACAATTCCACTAATCAGCTGTCTTAATAAAGAAGAAATTAAAGGCTGGATTACAATTTCATATTAATTTCACATTCTGCTAAAGGGAGAAGCCGTGAAAATGTGGCAGCTATGAATTTTGCAGATTTTCTTCTCACTATATTAAACAGAAATACCTTGTGCTGGAAAATGGAGGGACGGTTTTATTGGTGTGGCTAGCAAAAAGGATGGCACTAAGAAAGCCACTAAGAACCTACCACAGTGGAGTTTAATCAATGTAAAACAGGGGGTTGAATCTGCAAGAAATCTCCAGGAGAAAAAAAAAAAAAGAATCTGGAGGTATATAAATTGAAGTGTTTTACCGTTGCTGCCGTGTTTAGTACACTGTCCATGTGAATGCATATAAAGCTCCAGACGTTTACTAAGAAACAGTTTGTTGGGAATTGCATGATGGGTCGAATGGCCTCCTCTCATTTGTAAACTTTCTAACATCATCAAATAATATTAATAATAATAACATTGGTGTATGATTATGTTTTTGAAATAAAAATGCTTTTCATTACCAGAAACAGAAATATTGAATTTACAACATACAGGGAAATGCTCTATATAATGATACTATGTATCATGTATCTTTGAGTGTGAGTTCCAAACTATAAAATCTGCAAAGAAACAAGTATTCGGTGATAGTGTAGATCAAAAAATGGTTAGCCAGGGTTATGTTAGTACTTGTAAATTAGTTTTGCGATGTACTTTTGCAAAGATCCAACTATTCTTGTAATAAATTGGGGGTATCCGTGGCTAAACTGTGTTGTATGAGGCTATATTAGGGACACAGTTCACCCCGTGGTACAGACACTCCATACTGAGATGCATACACTATATACTGAGATATTCGCTAACACACAATACTAGATATTTCTGTATACAGTGAGAGTGGTCATCAGTCACATGCCCAGTCAAGTCCACACCCATTTAGCTCACACAAATGCCATTTTTAAGATTTAGCATGAGGTGTAGGGCTGATTTTTCTTTCTTTCAAAATCCATTTAAATTAATGTCTGGCAATAAGTCCTACTAGAATTAGCTTTTGGAAGAGAACAGTTGAGCAGCGGTCTCCCTACAATGGGTTTTTCAGCTTTATCTATTATACAATGGATAATTCAAATAATGTTGCGCTTATGAGAAAACCAATAACAGTTGTGGGGGGAAGAAAATGTAGTCCATACAATAGGAAATCATGTTCTAGAACCACCAAGCTTTCAGACTGCATACAATCACCACACCCACAACATGTGCGACTCCTTTATAAAACAGCTTTGAAACTAAAATAAAAAACAAACAGTTGGATAAAACTTAATATTTGTATGGGGGGGTCTAAACGTTTTACGTTGCTTAATGTGCTTTAACATAACCATTCCTTTTCAGAGTTTGTACGTTTACAGTTAGGCACTTCCGAATGCTACTAATAAATATGGAGACTTTTTACTAATATTAGCAATAAAATAATGACATTAAGCCCTGCATATAATACATTTTAATGCGAATTGCACTTCATTTTGAAAGAGCATAATGTGGCTTACTGTACTGAAAACCAACGTGTTTACATCCAAATATTATAAATGACAAGACAGTCACCTACTACAAAAAAATTGTGTAATGAAATATTTAAGAAAGCATAAATATCTTGTTAAGCACTATTGTTGCCAAGTAATGTAGAATGTAATGTACTTAATGTAGAAAATGCTTAACATGACTGCAATTAAAATGTAACCACTTACAGTGAGGGAAAAAAGTATTTGATCCCCTGCTGATTTTGTACGTTTGCAGAAAAATGCATTTCAAAAAAGTTATAAATTGATTTGCATGTTAATGAGGGAAATAAGTATTTGATCCCCTATCAATCAGCAAGATTTCTGGCTCCCAGGTATCTTTTATACAGGTAACGAGCTGAGATTAGGAGCACTCTCTTAAAGGGATTGCTCCTAATCTCAGCTTGTTACCTGTATAAAAGACACCTGTCCACAGAAGCAATCAATCAATCAGATTCCAAACTCTCCACCATGGCCAAGACCAAAGAGCTGTCCAAGGATGTCCGGGACAAGATTGTAGACCTACACAAGGCTGGAATGGGCTACAAGACCATCACCAAGCAACTTGGTGAGAAGGTGACAACAGTTGGTGCGATTATTCGCAATTGGAAGAAACACAAAATAACTGTCAGTCTCCCTTGGTCTGGAGCTCCATGCAAGATCTCACCTCGTGGAGTTTCAATGATCATGAGAACGGTGAGGAATCAGCCCAGAACTACACGGGAGGATCTTGTTAATAATTTCAAGGCAGCTGGGACCATAGTCACCAAGAAAACAATTGGTAACACACTACGCCGTGAAGGACTGAAATCCTGCAGCACCCGCAAGGTCCCCCTGCTCAAGAAAGCACATGTACAGGCCCGTCTGAAGTTTGCCAATGAACATCTGAATGATTCAGAGGAGAACTGGGTGAAAGTGTTGTGGTCACATGAGACCAAAATCGAGCTCTTTGGCATCAACTCAACTCGCCGTGTTTGGAGGAGGAGGAATGACCCCAAGAACACCATCCCCACCGTCAAACATGGAGGTGGAAACATTATGCTTTGGGGGTGTTTTTCTGCTAAGGGGACAGGACAACTGCACCGCATCAAAGGGACGATGGACGGGGCCATGTACTGTCAAATCTTGGGTGAGAACCTCCTTCCCTCAGCCAGGGCATTGAAAATGGGTTGTGGATGGTATTCCAGCATGACAATGACCCAAAACACACAGCCAAGGCAACAAAGGAGTGGCTCAAGAAGAAGCACATTAAGGTCCTGGAGTGGCCTAGCCAGTCTCCAGACCTTAATCCCATAGAAAATCTGTGGAGGGAGCTGAAGGTTCGAGTTGCCAAACGTCGGCCTCAAAACCTTAATGACTTGGAGAGGATCTGCAAAGAGGAGTGGGACAAAATCCCTCCTGAGATGTGTGCAAACCTGGTGGCCAACTACAAGAAACATCTGACCTCTGTGATTGCCAACAAGGGTTTTGCCACCAAGTACTAAGTTGAAGGGGTCAAATACTTATTTCCCTCATTAACATGCAAATCAATGTATAACTTTTTTGAAATGTGTTTTTCTGGATTTTTTTGTTGTTATTCTGATCATTTCTTTGTCAGTGGGCAAATGTACAAAATCAGCAGGGGATCAAATAATTTTTTCCCTCACTGTAGATCCAAACTATGCAAATTATAAGAAAGACACCTACCACTCCCATATGCAAAATATTGGATATTTAAATTAATATAAAAAATATAACTGTGGTTAAAGTTAATAGGGCTTAACATGATATTTGTTTTTAAATGCTTAGTCTTGAATATAGTCATAGTCTTTTAATTTATAAAGTTATACATCATGTTTTTAGAACATTAACCAACATCAAGCATTTTCTACATAAAATTTTATTCATGTTAAGTGATTATATGTACACTCAGTGGCCAGATTATTAGTTACACCACCCCATTCATGAAAATGGATCATTCCTGCTGACAGTGAGTCACGTGGTTGTGGCGTGCTACATAAAGCATGCATTCAGTTACTGTTCGACAGAATGTTAGAATGGGCAAAAGGAGTGCCCTAAGCGACTTTGAGCATGGTATGATCGTCGGTGTCAGGCACACCGGTTCCAGTATCTCAAAAAAGCATGCCCTTCTAGGCTATTCATGCACTACTTGGGTTTAATGAAAATGGTGCAACAAACAAAAAACATCCAGTCATCAGGATAATGCACCATGTCACGAAGCACATATTGTCTCAGAATGGTTCAGGAACATGACAGCGAGTTCAGTTTCCATGAGTGGCCTGCACAGTCCCCAGACCTCAACCCAATAAAGCCTCTTTGTGATGAGATAGAACGGGTTGTTTGCAGCATGAATGTACCACCATCCAATCTGCAGAAAGTGCTTGATGACATCGCATCAGCATGAACGTTTCCAACTCATTTTAGAATCCATGCCCCAAAGAATTCAAGCTCTGTTCTGGAGGTCACGGGGGGTCCGACCCGGTACTAGATGGGTGTACCTAATAAACTGGCCACTGAGTGAATGTTGTAATCATATTGTTTGTTAGTAAAAACATATCCATCCTTTATTCATAGTATTAGGAAGTGCATAACTCTGAATGCATTTTTTCCATGTTTCAATGCCAATATTCTGGGCTGAATTTCACCTCCACTTTCATCTTTTTATATTTACCCACAGGTATACATAATTTGGTTGTGGAGACAAACTGTACTTATTCCTGTTCAGAAGATCACCGTGGAACTCAATGAAGTTCAAGTTGGGTCTCTCTGCAGGCCATTGTTAGAGCATTATATTTGTCTGTCCACACAAATCTAGGCTATTATCCTGTGCAAAGAGAGCAAATCAAAAATATCTGCTTCACCTAGAAGGTATTTTTATCAATAACCTGTGACCATGTAAGCACCTCCCAGACAAGCCCAATATATGAGGTACACAGAACATAGCCCTCAGCTTCATACATTGCCTTTGCCCACATTGAAACCCATGCTGAATCAGTGCTTTGGTAAATGCTTAATTGACTTTCATCACTCTACAGACCATTTTGCATGATCGCAGTCCTGCCGCTTCATGCTCCAGGCTATATAACACGTCGCAATCAGAAGTGGATTCCTCCTGCCAGTGCACCTGCTGTATTGTCCACTTGCACACTGAAACATAATTGGGAGTTGAAAGGGTGCATGGGAAGATGGTATACTTCTCACAGAGGGATGCTTTCACTGGTTATGACACATTCTTCACAGCACAAAGTATTTTAGGGGACAATAAGCTGGATTTAGGTTTAGTTAACATTTATGTATAGTGAATTTGAATGGTCATTACATCTAAAAATGCAAAAAAAAAAAAAAAAAAACTGGATGTAGTGTTACAGTGCAAGCCATGGCAGGGGGGAACACACATATATGTCTCAATGACCAGGAACTTTTATGATTGAAGTATGCCCACCTACCTATATGCGTTTTTCCAATGCCTGCCTAATTCTGTTTCTGTGTCTCACTATGACAGTACATAGGTATTAATCAATGTTTCTGTTAATGTTTCATTTTCACAACGCTAGAACAAGTTTGGATAAAGTATTTTGAGGTTATAAGAGACTAGACACCCAAAATGTGAAATTAACAGTTTGTCTGCTTTTTGCAAAGGACGACATAACTTATAATGCAATAAGAATTAAAAAAGGGGAGTGGAAAGTGTGTAGACAAGGGACAGAGTAAATGGGTGATGAACTACCTTGCCAGTTCCTGAAATCCCACTGAGTGTGCACTAACATTAGCTTTCATTTTTATCACATGAATTATCTGTAACCACTTCTCATTTTGGAATAAAACATATACTGTGGCTGATTTAAGGTTTGGGGATAGCCTGGGGCAAGTTATTCTAAGAGCCCCCCAATGTCAGTGTGACTGCCTAGCATAATAAAAGGCAGAGCAATAAACCTGAGGAAAAGTACTTGCATTGAACAGGGGCTCCCCGAGGCAATGGCCCAAGTGCCCTGTGGTTAAATCCTCCACTGAAAGTATAATAATCAAACTAGAGGGATGAAAAGAGAGTAGGTAGTGGTGGTGATTCAAAATCAAAATATACATTTAATTTCTTCTTATCTTTAATCTTCATAATCCTTTTTTTCTTATTATTTCCAGTGGGTGATAAAAAAATAGAAGGAGAGGCTGCTTATCGAGTTGGACTAGCCTATCAAAGATCTGGAGATCAGCAAACGGCTATGACTGTAAGTGCTGTCACACCAGTGACTGGTTTATTAAAGTTTTCATTTTTTGTTTTGCTTTCATTCAGAGATAAATACTCCTTCTCCCCCTCCCCATAACTACACCTCCAAATACTTCACAATACTGTGGCATGTCCCACAATCTGGTTACCTTATGTGTTACTTATATTCTTGTACTCTCAAATTGTGTTGCTAAATAAACCACATCAGGTGATTTCTGTGATGGTCATAAAGGTGCCATATAAATAGAGAGAACTACAGCATTCTACAATGGCTGGTGAAGTGCATAATCATTGTGAAAGGTAATGTTAAGAATAATAAGACTACATGTCTAACCAATCAGTTTCAGTTTCTGAGAACAAAGCAAAAGTACATGATTGCAGCTACTAGCACGGGAACGGTTAAGTATTGATTATAATGGCCATCTTAAAATGGTCCTGAACATTTTGTATACAGACCTCATTGGGCCCGCATCTAAGTTAGGTACACTTAAATTTAACTGTTGATTTGGATCATATTGGGCACATACCATAATTGACAATGCCAGTTAATTTGTAAATCAACAGTAATCATTTTTTGTTAAATGAAAAAATGTATATATATTTAAAGCATTCACACTTTTATTCCTTTGTACTCAATTTTTAAACCGACATTTCTGTAGGTTTTGCAATGTATATATATATATATATATACACTCACCTAAAGGATTATTAGGAACACCATACTAATACTGTGTTTGACCCCCTTTCGCCTTCAGAACTGCCTTCATTCTACGTGGCATTGATTCAACAAGGTGCTGAAAGCATTCTTTAGAAATGTTGGCCCATATTGATAGGATAGCATCTTGCAGTTGATGGACATTTGTGGGATGCACATCCAGGGCACGAAGCTCCCGTTCCACCACATCCCAAAGATGCTCTATTGGGTTGAGATCTGGTGACTGTGGGGGCCAGTTTAGTACAGTGAACTCATTGTCATGTTCAAGAAACCAATTTGAAATGATTCGACCTTTGTGACATGGTGCATTATCCTGCTGGAAGTAGCCATCAGAGGATGGGTACATGGTGGTCATAAAGGGATGGACATGGTCAGAAACAATGCTCAGGTAGGTCGTGGCATTTAAACGATGCCCAATTGGCACTAAGGGGCCTAAAGTGTGCCAAGAAAACATCCCCCACACCATTACACCACCACCACCAGCCTGCACAGTGGTAACAAGGCATGATGGATCCATGTTCTCATTCTGTTTACGCCAAATTCTGACTCTACCATCTGAATGTCTCAACAGAAATCGAGACTCATCAGACCAGGCAACATTTTTCCAGTCTTCAACTGTCCAATTTTGGTGAGCTTGTGCAAATTGTAGCCTCTTTTTCCTATTTGTAGCGGAGATGAGTGGTACCCGGTGGGGTCTTCTGCTGTTGTAGCCCATCCGCCTCAAGGTTGTACGTGTTGTGGCTTCACAAATGCTTTGCTGCATACCTCGGTTGTAACGAGTGGTTATTTCAGTCAAAGTTGCTCTTCTATCAGCTTGAATCAGTCGGCCCATTCTCCTCTGACCTCTAGCATCAACAAGGCATTTTCGCCCACAGGACTGCCGCATACTGGATGTTTTTCCCTTTTCACACCATTCTTTGTAAACCCTAGAAATGGTTGTGCGTGAAAATCCCAGTAACTGAGCAGATTGTGAAATACTCAGACTGGCCCGTCTGGCACCAACAACCATGCCACGCTCAAAATTGCTTAAATCACCTTTCTTTCCCATTCAGACATTCAGTTTGGAGTTCAGGAGATTGTCTTGACCAGGACCACACCCCTAAATGCATTGAAGCAACTGCCATGTGATTGGTTGGTTAGATAATTGCATTAATGAGAAATTGAACAGGTGTTCCTAATAATCCTTTAGGTGAGTGTATATATATATATATATATATATATATATATATACACACACACACACACACACTTCAAACAAAGTGAAAGTGTTATATTGCTATTAACAATTGTGAATTGTGATAAATGATTTTATGCAGTGCACGCCTGTGGGAGAAAAATATATACCAGTTTCTTGTTTACTGAAAATTAAAATTAGTGCATATATAATTTATTGGATAGCAATTCAATTTTAATAAAAGTTTAATCATTCTAATTTTTTTTATTAAACACAAACTTCTGTTAAAGGTTTTAAAATCTACTTTTTCACAGGAGTGGAGACTTGTGCTCACAAGAGAATAGTGAAGCAGAATCAAGTATCAGATTCATATATATATTATTGTATTTCTTGAGGCCAAATGTTTTTTGTTGTTTTTTCCTTCCTTTTTTAGAATAAAATATAGGAAGCAGTTAGCAGCCATAAACATTTCAATGAGGCTGAAGTAAAGCACTTAGAGATAAAATATGTTCCATGAAATAGCATGTTATTCTTTGTTGTGTATGCTTTCATTAAATATTATTATTTTCAAATCCATGGTAAAATTTAGTTTTATTTCTGTAGGCTAAATAAATGATATCATTATTCATTACTGTGTTTTTAAGTGGTAGTCTGAGGTCCATAAATTCAATTAAAGTCAACATTAGCGAAGTCCCAATGATGTAATTCTCTGACATGCAATTGGGATCGGCAAGTGCCGCGTTTTAAGAATTATTGCTGAAGATTTACATTTACATTGTCATTTTAATGGTCCCTTCAACAGAGCTGAGCTCAGATGCAAACAGGGCCGCAATCACAGCCTCCCCTCCCATAGGACTTCCGTTTGTCATTACACATAGCTTGCAAACTCTTTACCATTAGAAGTCCCCGTGCCTGGTGGTAATGTGCAGTTTATCTGCTGCCTCAGAGAATGCTAAAGAGGTCCTGACACACGGTGAGGACTCCTGGGGTCTGGGCTCAGGGGTCTCAGTGGTTGTTTGCCTGTTTTCCATCAGAGTTTTCATCTCCTTTATCCCTTTGTGCTGTGGCCCACCTCGGGCAGTCTCCTTAGAGGGGATCTAAAAGGAGCAGCTGCTGTTAAAGAGTGCCATTTCCTCCTGCTGTCACCACACTGGCATTCCCCATTAATATGCATATTAACTTGTTTCTCTTAGTTCTGAACTCTAATGACAAAGCGGGAAAGCATATGCTTGAAATATTTATGATCTTATCCAGTAATTAAGGTTAAAAAAAAAAAAAAAAAAGAAAAGGAGAAAGATGCTTAGGATGATTCACCATACCACAGTAGGAAAAACTATGACAAAAATATGATGTTTTCTTCCCTTGAAGAATTGTTATTACTTTTTCATTGCTTTATTTTTTGGGCTTTTACAATAATATGAGTGTGACATGTTGTTTGATAGTTAAGAGAAAGGGAAAAAAAAGCTGTTGCATTTTCTCTCTCATAGTCCTTTTATTATACTGTACCTATACTAGTTACCAGACTGGTTAAATCAAATAAATCATAGAGGTTCAAGCACGTGATTAGTGATAGTTTGATTTTTAGTTGTTTTTAGTTTTTTTTACATTACAGCAGTGTCATATAGCTTCAGTGGCAGAAAACACAAATTGTGATGTTAAAATGTTGTTAATTATAGCAGACGGATACTTTATTATTATTATTAGTATTGTTATTTATTGTTATTATTATTATTATTATTATTATTATTAATAATAATAATAATAATAATAGTATTATTATTTAATGTAAACACTAATAAAAGGTGTTTGTTAATGTCGTTGATAATTAAATGTTAAGTGTGTGTGTTACATTACACTGTGTATATATATATATATATATATATATATATATATTGTTTAAATATATATTTTGTGTATATATATATATATATATATATATATATATACACACAAAATATATATTTAAACAATCTATTTTATATGTTGATTCATTTAAGTAATTAATTTCTTATATTTGTCATAATTATGTAGTTAGCTATAAATGTTACATTCCCAGTCTACATAAAATAATTGTAAGTTATGTCATTTAAATGTAATTAGTAATATTTAATATTTAAGAATTCATATATATTTTTCTATTGTATGCAGTGATTGAAAAGCAGATTATTTTCATTTTAATTTATAGTAAATCTGTTTAATTATCCCACATAATTTAACCCTTAAAGTTTTACATATACAAAGACAAATGTTAATGAAAAATAATGAGATCTTTAGTATTACAAATAAGTAATGTAATTGTCAACAACATATATTGAAATACTTTATTAGTAAAATAATAAGGCAATTCAAATGATACTTTAAGGACCCCAGTTTCATTGATGGTATTAAATAATTCTTTGTGTTCTGTTTAGTTTTTTTCCCACTGTAGTTTTTAATTCTATTAAGATTAAGCATCCTTCTTTCTGATCTTTTACAAATGCTCAGTGTTTTCCTGGTTGTGCAGGTTTCACAAGGTTTCATTTGAAATCTATGTAAATTTTCAAAGTGCAAAAGGGAAGGCAGAATCTTTGATGTTCAAGAATAAAGGTATAATAAAGTGTGTGGCAGACCATTCATGGAATTCTAGTTATAAGTACTTGAAGACACTGAGGCATGCTCATGCATACGGTATGAAATAAGGGTCTTAGGAGGATACTGAATCTCGACAATCAGGTATATTATAGTTGACATAGCTGTGAGATAAAAGTAAACCAGACAGCTGGCCCACAGTACTCAGAACAGTTCATGCATTTGCACTTACCACAATTTAGATGTCCTCGTCCTCCAGGTTTCTTGTCTCTTCTTCCTTTTTCAATTGTGCACTTAAGGGTCTCACTTTCCACTAAGAATTGCCTTGTCTACTGACATGTCGTTTGGGCCCTGATGGCACACATTCCATCGAAGAAATCTTGAGCTTACAGGGCTGCGGTCTCATTGCTCCTTCTATTCCTGCACTGCTTTGTGCTTGTCATTGCTCAGCACTCAGCGCCACACTGGCTTGTTTTGTCAATAACCATTTATTTGTTGCTGGAATAGCAGCAGCCATTACATCTGACCTCCCTGTTTCATCAATTATGGATAGATTATTGGATGTGAACATCTGCAAAAGCTTGCTGTTGGACTCACCTCCTGGCTGGGATTAGATAAAGTATTAAACTGTTGTTTATTGTCAGGCCAAAACTCTACTGGGAAGCCAGGGGGAATTCCTGAACCAGCAAACTCCCATCAGCAGGCACCTTAAATTGTTTAGTAGCGCCGCTGAGCCCCATAAGATGTTAGCCATTTATTATTTACACTTATTACTAGTTGTTATAACATACATGATAAAAGCTCCTGGCAGACACAATATTTAGTCATTGTTTGTCACATCCGACAATGCAGGAATAGGAGATAAAGCCTGTCGTTCTCACATAGCTGTTAAGGGTAACAGATGGAGCACTAGCACCTTGCCAAAAGCTACTTTCTACTG
The DNA here is from genome assembly GCF_036373705.1 of Amia ocellicauda. Lineage (NCBI taxonomy): Eukaryota > Metazoa > Chordata > Actinopteri > Amiiformes > Amiidae > Amia > Amia ocellicauda. Next base: position 14,905,040 of record NC_089861.1, on the reverse strand, counting down.
GGAAATTCTTCACTTGGCAAGATATTGTCACATATTATTTATAGCTGACCACCAGTGGACTTGGTCATTAAGTGCTAAAGGACCAATAATGTCAGTAAATGACTTTTTTCTCATTTTATTTATTAATTGTGTATGTGTCAGGGTAGTAGAGGGGGGTGTTATATAAGAAGGTATATGTAAACCTGTATTTATGATTCATAAAATTAAACTTTTTTAAAACATGAATTAAACGGACTGAATGCTCTTGCATTTCTTGGGATGTGTACTAAATGTCAATACACAAACCAATAGAAAAGTCAAAACCGCTACACCTCCATGGCTGCTCAGTTTGAATTGTGCCTGGGTTGTTTTAATGCATGTACATACAAACTATAACTCCCTCTTATAATCCAGGGGTAAATCAGGGGATATCTGATTTCAAAACTTGAACATTTAAAGAATGCTAGTATTAGAAAGTAAGTAACTAATCAAACTATAGGTAACTGAGTGAAATAGATAGACGTACTTGCAGATACTAAAATACATGTAACACTTTCATATAGTGGTTAATTATAAGGCATTTGTAATTGATAAAACATATAACACATGTCAAATGATCGAACGTGTGTATAAAGCAGACTCATGTAAAAGGTGGAGAGCAAATGATAGGCCAAAAAACAAAAGGATCAAAAAGTGTACCACTACACAACTGTATATCTCACAGTTGTTTATGGTTCTGATTCTTACAGAACCAGAAATATTGCCAATATTTCTGATTCTTACAGAAACAGAAATATTGCCAATTTATCCCGTAGTGGATATCCAAGATTCATCCCTTGCTGTCAGACCCAACTAATGCTCACTAGAGCACTCTGTGATAGATCACAAAATGCAACACAACCTTGACAATAAGTGCAACATGCCACAGGGGTCCTCATGTCAACACAAACCATGATAAATCACCTGCTTGCCGTGAGTCTGAGAGACCGTCGATCACACAGTGTGCTAACCATGACTTCCAGACACAAGCAGAACATGTAGTTGTTTGTTTCTTTGTTTGTTTGCTTGTTTTTTGTTTTTTGAACTGAGAACACACCCTGGTGCACAAGTCCAAAGTCTGTAAACGGCCATCTTAGAGAGGTTATTCTTGTAACTTTAAACTTTTAAATGTTGTAATTAGTCAGGCTATTACAACCAGATTAGTTGTAGCAAAGTTTTTAAGAAACCCACTACTTGCTCTGTAAGTAATTAGCTTGTCAATCAGTAAAATTGAATTACTCGAACTCATTAAGCTGGAAAATACATTCTGCTAATATGGTCCTGAATTACAGTTTATTATAAATAAAATTACTATTTACTCCTCTTTAGTCAGTTGGACTTCCTTCCTGTGCTTTTTTATTTGTTGTCAACAAAGTGACAAAAATGACAAAATGCTTCTATGAGGCTATTTCCTTTATTATTATTAATCAAATATCAAATATGATACATAACTTTTGGAACTTCTGATACTTGTCATTATTCCCCTTCTATAGGATTGCCATGAAATTTCAGTCCGTGTGTATCATTTTTTCAATATCGTAGTTATAGCTGATTCAACCAGGAAGACAGACACACGTGTTTGAGAAAAGTTATACAAATTTACAGAAAGTCAAGGTTAGATCTGAAAAAATATTGCTATTACTTTTAAAAATATAATAATTCATTAAGGTGAATACATATTTTTTTAAATGTGTAATTTGTATAAATAATATTGTGGTGAATATGTATGTCTCAATTATGATACTGTAGGTATGTATGAAAAGTCATAATACTGTATTATCATTATTAGTAGTAGTAGTAGTTGTAGTAGTAGTAGTATTTATTTATTTATTTATTTGTTTATTTATTTATTGGCAGACACCCTTATCCAAGGCGACTTACAAAATAAGCACAATACAGAGTTCAAAAATACAATTCAGTACAAGTCATAAAACATTACAAATTCAAATTGACATAGTGAAATTCAAAGCATAATACATTTTACAATTTCCAATTTACACAAGTGAATACAATATGAGGTCTTACATCCTGGATTGTAAAAGCCGAGTGCAGACAAGATATTAGGTCATAGTCAAAGGCAATGGGAAAGGGAGCATAGGGGAAATTAAAATAATACAAGTACTAGTAACGAGATAGCAGAGAGAGCAGACAATTGTATGGGTAAAAAGTTGGTAAGGCTTACCAGAGCTTTTATATTTTACAAAATTAACATACATATGTTGAATTTATATATGATAATTTTATTTCTGATAGTGTAATAACAATACTTAGATTTTCAAAAAGCTTTTGATAAGGTTCCACACCAAAGACTGATCCTCAAATTGGAAGCTGTAGGCATTCAGGGTAATGTAAGTAGATGGATTATGAACTGGTTGATGTATAGGAAACAGAGGGTGTCGATTAGAGGAATTGCTTCTAACTGGAGTGACGTTGTTAGTGGAGTTCCACAGGGATCAGTACTAGAGCCTTTGCTTTTTCTAATCTATATTAATGATCTGGACTCTGGGATAGTTAGCAAACTTGTCAAACTTGCAGATGATAGGTGGCACAGCAGATCTCGGCAGCACAGATTATTCAAAGGGACTTGAATAAAAGGATAATATTCAGTTGTTGGCAGATGAAATTCAATGTGGACAAGTGCAAGGTATTGCATGCAGGTAACAAAAATGTCCACTATATTTACACTATGGGAGGTACAGATCTAGATGAAGTATCGCATGAGAAAGACCTAGGAGTCTATGTGGACTCCTCACTTTCTCCATCCAAACAATGTGGGGAAGCAATAAAAAAGGTAAACAGGATGTTAGGGTATATTGTCAAAAGCGTAGAATTTAAAACAAGGGCAGTAATGTTCAGACTGTACAATGCACTAGTTAGAGCTCATCTGGATACTGTGGACTGTTCTGGGCTCCACACTTCAAGAAAGATATCGCTGCTCTAGAGGCAGTTCAGAGGAGAGCAACCAGACTTATTCCAGGTCTGAAGGGAATGTCCTACTGAGAGACTGAGGAACTGAACCTTTTCACCCTGGAACAGAGGAGACTACGTGGAGACTTGATTCAAGTCTTCAAAATCATGAAAGGCGTTGACCACATCAAACCAGAGGAGCTTTTCCAGATCAGCAGGGACACACGCACCCGGGGACACAAATGGAAATTGGGCTTCAAGGCATTCATGACAGAAAACAGGAGACACTTCTTTACACAGAGAGTTGTCAGAACCTGGAACAAACTCCCCAGCGATGTGGTTGAACCTGAAAATTTGGGAACATTTAAAAATGTGTTAACCCACCTAAAAGCCAAACACAATTCTGCGAAACTAGCAATGACAGAAAAGGAAAGAGGAGCAACAAACACATGATACACACACAGCCGGCTATTGCTCTTTATTCTGTATTCGCTGGAACTCGAACGCACGGTTCTGTTTCCGAACGCAGAGCCGCAGTCTGAGTGTGGTGTGGAGAGGAAAAGCCAATCGTTTAGCCAAGTAAATTGTAAAAATGAGTTGGATAGGTCTTTTATTTATTTAACAAAGTTGTTGTGTCAGATAAATATTCATCAATTAGGACATATTCGTTTCCCCATAAATTATTTGCGATAGAGACATGCATTTTTTTGCTGCGTAGCGGAGATTCTTTTGAAGAGAAACGTGCGGTTTGTTTGCGTCGGGTCTTTGCTGGCGTGCATCTATTGACCAATGGAAAGCTCTCATCTGTCTCTCATCATCCCTATATATTATATTTGTTACCCAATCCAAAGGACCTATCTCAGCCCTGGCACTTTCAGCTGATAAGGCAGGTGTCAGATTATGCGCAGCTGCAAGAGCATTGGTCAGAGTGCAGATGACAGAGAGAGACAGACTTACATTGTAGCTTATAAACAATGACTTTTAATGACAACATTCATTTTAATGACTTTTAAGCGCCTTAAGAAAATACTTTGAAATGTAATGACTTTTAATGACATGCAGAAACCCAGAGAAGGGAGTAGCAGTGAAGAGGAAGAGGAGTATGAAGAGCGACAGTGTGTCACCATATGACACCCCTTCTCATGTGTTAGTTTAGTGTGTTGATACAGATCCCTATTAGCTGCCATGTTATTGCATATGTGATTGATTAATTTGAAAACGATGCTCCCGCACAATGTCTCTACTGCAAGTGTTATAATTCAACAGAATGCAATGTTTTGGTCAAAGACCAAGTAGAAACAGTGTGTGGGAACATGTTTTTTCTATCCAAATCCTTTTCCCTCATATGCACCTGTCTAAGAGTCTATACGGGTGTGGGATTAGCTTTTGTTATTGTGATTGATTAATTACCTGAATAAATGTAATGTTTTAACATGTTCACGACACATTTATACACCCTCATGTATTTCTGGTGATGTTTGCCTTTGGCTGGTAAAAATACCAAGTGGCTAGTAAGTTTTTTCCTTCTAAAAGACACAGTGGCTGGTGGACAAAAAAGTTAATTTTAGCCCCTGATTGTAATGTTAATAAGAGATTTTGTTATATGCATTGATTGTTTAAATAATAACCTTAAAAAGGTGGTTGAGAAGAAAAACAAATGTATATGTTATAAACATATTACCAGTCCACTTTAATTTTATTTTGCCGTGTTTCAAGCCCAGTACCAAACACAGTCAAATAACTGTTGAATTCAAATGTGCAGCAGGGGGGCTCAATGTCTAACGGCTATATAGTTGTAAAAGAGACTGTAACTGAGAAAGCTACTGATAAAATCTCATCACAGCAACTTAAAACGTACATAGCACCCTGTACACTTTTGGAAATTGTCTCAAGGCACTTTACATAATGACTTGGCTTAATCCATGTCAAATAGGAAAATCTTAATTTTAGTTCTGAACACAGACAGATAAGAGCTGTGTCTGTGGTATCCCAAGGGAAAGAATTCCACAGTGCAGGGAACTGCAACCGAAGCACGCATAAGAAGAAGCAGTGTGGTAAGAAAGATGAAATAAGGTCAGCTTCACCACAATGCATTAGTCCTAAATTACCTTTTGTCTCTTTGCCTGTAGCCTCAATTTACAAAAAGCATTACCTGAAATAAGCTATTAATGTCATTAAGCAGTTTTCCCCTACTTATGCTGTGTATTTTTTTCCCCTGTATTTTCCCATGCTTAATGGTTTCTTTCGCGTATATCATTACTACCTTCTTCATTGTTATGACTCCTTCTCAAGGCAATTCTTTCAGCTGTGAAACGTGGACTTAATTAGACCATTTCAAATAATTAAAAACCCTTCATATTTGCTTAACTGCACTTTTGAAAAGATAAACAGTTTTGAGAATTAAATGAACTGCAGGAAGATTCTGGATTGTTTGAAAGATTACTTATTTCACCCTCTGATCTCTGAAAGCTAAAGGAAATACTAAGTTAAGTAAGTTATCTGTTTCTCCTAATGAGGAAAAAAAATCACATACACCTTCCATAGTCCAGAGTTAAAATGCATACACACATGCATATATACATATATATATTTGAACTATTACGGTTAGTTTTTCATCAAGGAAAGCTTGGAAAACATTTCTAGTTTAACATGGCCTTAATGATCATAACATTGGTAACAATATATTTTTTGCCATATTGTTTAAAATGATATCCTTGTCTGTACAGTATACATAAAATAAATACATATGCAATTGTTTAGTGATTCAACAGCAGGTGGCTTGCTAAAGCAAAGATTTGTGTGAAAGTTCAGAGCAGAAATATAAACTGTTACTTATATAGGATTTTCTTGTTACAAGAGTTCCTGTCCTGCCAGCCGGTAACCCAATTTGCTACAATCTGAGAACTTTTCATTTCTGTGTCTTCCATAAAAACTGATTTCATACCAAAGTAATGAGAAAGCTGATAAGAGTTTGTAAGTCATTCCTAAACACTGTGACATAAATCCCATAGCCCCAGCCTATTGCAGTCCAATATAACTCACCCTCATGTCAATGAGAAATCATAGAGCTATATAATGTAATAATGGCTTTTTTTCCATGTGTAGTGCTTTGACAAAAATAAATCCTCAAATTGTTTAGCCCTCATTTTTATCTAGACAGTTCTGACTTGAAGAGATTAGTTATCCTTTGTTTGATCACACAACAATTATTATTAGTTGCAGTAGTATTATTAGCACCTTATGCATCTTAAAATATTATTTTAATTATGTCATCCAAAAATCAAAAATTCCTCCAATTTGCATTTCTGCAGTTTTAGCACATGTTACTAGTGCAAGTAACAACTTATAGGTTTACCCTCTGCCCATCCTCTCCTCCAAAAAAAAGCTCACAATAAAATATATGTGAGGGATAACTGGTAATATACATGTTTTATTTTCCACCCAACACATTTATGCAGTTTTCAGTTATTTAATATAATAAGTTAATTTTCTAATATGAACTACAGTGTATTAGTATCTAACATGCTCTTACTGTACCTCATGCAGGCCCGCCCTGAGCAGATAGGCAAAGTGCTAATGCCTAGGGCGGCAAAGCTCAGCGGCAGTAAAATGTAGGGATGGCAAAATTCACTGGCGACATAAAAAGAAATAATAATAATAAATGTTTTTCAATCATCAGCTTGCAATATACTGCTTTTGTCTCTTAATATATGCTTACAAATAATAATTAATATCTATCGTTTGCATGTTATTGTATATTGTTATACTACCTTCCACGTAGTATAATAATATATAACACTGAGTCATAGGCTCGCCATCTTTTTTTAAACGATCACATGATGCCATTATAGTTTCTTCTTTTTCAAATGAAACTACAGCGAATTTGTGTTGATGCAGTGAATGAATGGCAGCTATTCATATTGTAACGGGTTGGGGGGCCCGTCACAAGAAAAGGCTGTATGTAGGCGGGGTCTGGTCTTGAAACACACAGTAGGAAGGCAGGCAAAGGGTACAAAACAGGCTTGCTGTTGTTTTATTGCTTCCCTAAATGGCAGGCACAGTGTCAAAAAGCAAAACAAAACCTAGCTCTGTCCGAGCACTAACTAAACGTAAACAATCCCTAACACCGGGCAGACAGAAGCATAACAGGGGCAAGGCAGGTTCGTAGTCACAGTCCGTAATCAAATTTCGTTACCAGTGGGAGGTTGTCAGACAGTCCGGAGTTCAAGAGGGAGAATGGTCCAGGTCCAGAAAAAGGGTCATAAGCCAGTGAATCCGTCAACTGTGAGCTTTACCCTTCTTTCTCCTGCTCTTCCTCGCTCTCACTCTCGCCTCACTCCGTTGTCTTCTCGCCCTCCTGTGCACCTTGCTACCCCAGCCAAGCATGCACACACTGGTTCGCTTCCTTCTTCCTTTTATAGGGGAAGTGGTGGGCGGGGCTATGGCCATCAGGAGCCCTGCTGGCTTCTGGGGTTTGGAGTCTTGGAGGAGGGGTTTTGTAATCTCCTCCACTGAAAGACCCGCCTGGCTGACCCCAGCCTTGCCTCTGACACTGCGACATAGCCTCCCCCTCAAGAGTGAAGCCAGGGGCACACACGATGACGACCATACCACG